>NC_134513.1:19695343-20003567 GCF_027942865.1 Odontesthes bonariensis | reverse complement strand
GGTAGCATCAGAGCGAGTGACTCAAAGAAACTTACAAAAGAATAATAAAGAAGGCTGGCTCTGTGCTGGGGACTGCTCTGAAGCCCCTGGAGCTGATTGTACAGAGAAGAATGCTGCTCAAGTTGATGAACACACGGACATACGGATCCCCTACCTAACAACGTGATCAAACAATCAAGTGTGTTCAGGCTTAGGCTTCTTTAGCTGGACCGAGCAATTTTTGTTTTATTGCTCAAGCCAAATTGGGCCTGGATGTGTCTTCAGAGGATGTGGGGTGGTTACTGATTTTAAAGTAGGTTGTTTTTCCAGCTACGTCCCAGTCAGGATTACATCCAGCGTTACCTACAGCACTGGTTTTCAGGGAACCCTCTCCTCCACCTATCTTAAGCTCTGCCCCAGTAAGTGTCTTTTCATGGATTTCCTTGTTTTTTTGTTTCATTTTCATGTTTTTTTTTAGTTTTTTTCATGGATTGAATTTGACAGCAAAAAACTCACCTGTATCTTCTGTTTTGACTTGTTTCATTAACTCAATCCTCTGGAAATGCAAGTTTTTAGCGAAATTACATGCTGCTTCACGTCTGTCTGTTCACAATTGACCGAGTCAAAACTCTGAAAAGGAGATAACACTCGACTCAGACGCATTCTGTGAACCACTCGCCCCCCTTGTGGAGGCTATTGCCTTTGTGTTTTCCCACTATCTTTCAAAATGTCATTGTTTGTGGTGTTCTGCTGTACATATGTCGCTATGTTACTACTGAAGACATTGAATATACTGATAGCCAGATTATTCATCCCCTCAGTCTCCCTCAAAAACTTTTCTTTTTTTTTCTGCTGGCAGAAAATGACACAAAAGAGGAAATGTCAATGCTCCCCTCAATATTTATTGAGTACTATTTGTGTTGTAGATTCTTTTCAGGTGCGTGATTACCCACACAACTATTATTGACTCTAAACCAGGGGTCCCCAACCACCTGTCCGCGAGACATTTATGCCGTGAGATTGGGGGGGGAAAAAAAAGACATGGAAATTGGGAATTCTTTCATTTCACTCGCTAGATTCTGTACTTGGAAATTGCATAGATTGCATTATAGGAGGCCGATTGTGCACGTTTATTTTTTTCAATGATGACTGTCTGTCTGTCATCATATCCTAATTATCCTAATTTGTAAAAGCGTCTGCTAAATGTAATGTCTGTTGAACGTAAAGTACAACAAAAAAAAAAAAGAACCCCCCCTCCCCCGACCGGGCCGCAGGAATAAATTGCAGAACCAAACCGGTCCTTAGTGCTGAAAAGGTTGGGGACGCCTGCTCTAAACTAAAAACAAATGGTTATAAAAAAAGACTAGAGGGATTCTGTTTAAACTTACCCTCAGTGATGAGATGGAGATGATGGTCGGCTAAAGATGAGGATGTAGACATTAATCATACTGGAGCAGAGAAAGGACTTGCTCTCTTAATAAAGTTTTAAACTAGCCCCACTGGTGACACCATCGGTGTCAGACGAGCACTTTTCATATGCAGTCGTGGAGCTGATTTCATTTGGTTGTCTTCATGTCATATAGCACGATGTCCCAGAGCTTTTCTTGTTCGGGAAGAAAAGCGACGTTGATAATGAAAACTTCTCATCACTATGGCTGTGAAAACAAACCAAACCAATAATCCACCACTGCAAGGTCATCACACCTCTGTGTGTGTGTGTGTTGTATTTGTGGTGTGCCTGTTGTGTAGACATAAAGAAGGGATGTATATGAATCTCTGATGATTAAAAATGTGCAATCTATAGTTTTTTTTATTGAGAGTGAGATATTACTGGAGAAGTAGTATTTATGCTAGCAATTCTAAGGGAAGGGAGATGATGCTTAAGTGTGTGTGATGATGGCAACAATGCTGAAGATGTTAGTTTTATAGCTGGGGCCAGATGCATAAATGATGCATACACACAAAAATCATGAGTGCGCCTTTTCCTTTTCACAAACTGGCATAAAGGAAGAACGCCAATGGGATTGTGCACAGCTCTCCTTCTACCGTCCGCATACATTTCTACCGCTGACCCTGATATGAGGTGGAAACGGAACAAGGGGCCATAAAACTAAACAGACAGTTTTGCAGGGCTTGCAGAGTATGATAGTGATTTGTTTCCCCTAATTTTGTTTCTAATTATCCATTTTCACAATATACTCTCATTTACAGTAACTCTGGGCATGAATAATCAGTGGAAAACCTCTCTAATGATTCTGTTTTTTTGGCAGCAGATTGTCTCGGAGGCTACCACACAACAAATATCCCATGATGCATCTGTGCATCAATGTCTCCACACAGGAGTTGTTGGTCCTGATGTGATGTGTGAGCTGATGAGTGTTTTGGCTGCTGGTTTATAATCCAACCATTAAACTTTTTTTTTTTCACGTCTGCAGGGTCATTACAGAGCTGATCACTACGTACGGTACTTTATATTTCAGCAGTTTTTGTTCTTATCTTGATTACAGAACTGAAATTTCCCTTTCCTCTGCTTCAGCCTGGAGCGAAGAATGTGTTGCACATTTTTCCCTCAGAAAGCTTTGGTCATGACTCTTTACACAGTTTAATGCGTCTAGTGTCAGATGTTTTGATTATCCGTCATTGTGAACAGTATGAAGGCCATAACTGATTCACCTGTGAGCTCAGCAAAAAGTCGACACTCATTTGTACACTGTCATGTTCAGACTCTGCTCCTCTTCTCAACTACTGGGCTCTCTGCCCAGTGTCAGGTTGGTGCAAACACCACCGACTGTGACACTTCTGACAACAATGATGATGACGCTGTATTCCAGGTCCCAGGGGAAGGAGAAAGAGGCCGAGGCGCTGCTGAGGGACTCCATCCGCTATGGTCCACATTTCTCTGATGCTTACTCCAGTTTGGCATCGCTCTATGCGGAGCAGGTAAGGCATCCAAACAGCCTGAAAAGCACAGCATGCATCACAGATATGTGTTCATAGTTAACATCTCTGTGTAGGCAGCAGTCCAACAACATGAGAGAAGCTAAGTGTGCATTCTTGGTGGAGGCCATCCCAGCTTTTTTATCCTGTATTTATATTATTTGTGTTCTCTCCCAGAAACGCTTTGCTGGAGCAAATGAAGTATATTTAAAAGGTATAGAAAACTGTCCGGACAGCTCCGACCTGCATAACAACTATGGAGTGTTTCTGGTTGATACGGGTGAGTTGAGTCTACATCCTGTGTGGTTCAGGCATGGCAGCTAAACTGTCTATACATAAAAAAAATGATGGCTTTTCTTATGCATCTCTAATAGTTTTCTACATTCTAAAAATCACAAGGCGACCAGAGAACGAATGCTTGTTGCAATATACCAAGGGAATACTAAGGGAACAGCTTTTGCTGTTGAATAACACCATGATTATTTGCAAAGCTTCCTAGCAGTTCATTATCTCGAATCTACTCTGGTGTTTTTGGTTTTCCAGAGTAAGCCAAGCAAGGCATCTTTATTTATATAGCGCATTTCATACCACAGGCAACTCAATGTGCTTTACATAAAGACCTCTAAGAGTTCTGCTAGGTTTATATTCTCTGAACATATCACGGATGTATTTTGGGCCTAAACCGATCTGGGGTTTGTAAACCATCAGCAGGCTTTTAAAATCTATAAACCAGTGTAAAGATTTTAAAACTGGTGTGATGTGTTCAGTTCTCTTAGTCCGGGTTAAAACTCTAGCAGCAGCGTTCTGGATGAGCTGCAGATGTTTGATGCTCTTTTTGGGAAGTCCAGTTAAAAGAGCATTACAGTTATGGAGTCTAATGGAGATGAATGCATGGATGAGTTTCTCCTGGTCTTTTTGGGAGAGGAAACCTTTAATTCTGTTGATGTTTCTGAGGTGGTAAAAAGCTGCCTTGGTGACAGCTTTGATGTGGCTGCTGAAAGTCAGATCTGAGTCTATCAACACTCCGAGGTTACCAACTTGGTCAGTGATTGTAAGGTCCCGAGTCTCAAGATATGTACCAACGCTGACCCTCTTCTCTTTGCTACCAAACAGAATGATCTCAGTTTTGGCTTAATTTAATTGTAGAAAATTCTCTCTCATCCAGGTGTTTACTTCCTCCAGACACTGACACAGTACGTCTGGTGGGCTGCAGTCGTCTGGTGACAGAGACACATAAAGTTGTGGATCGTCTGCATAACCGTGATAATTGATGTTAAAGTTCCGCAATATCTGACCCAAAGGGAGCATATACAAGTTAAACAGAAGAGGTCCAAGAATTGACCCCTGGGGGACTCCACAAGTCATGGCCACTCGCTCAGATTCATAACTGCCAATTGTAACAAACAGCAGCTACTACAGCAGCACTGGAGTCCCGCACATACCAACAGGCGGTAATGGCTCAGGCGATGGAATAATTGCCCTCCAATTGAAAGTTTGGCTTTGGTTAAGACACTAAATCCCACGTTATCCTAATATGTTCATCTATACTGTATAGAATTTCTGTGAATGGTTGATTTTTATTAATCCATTGGCTTCCTACAATTAATCTTCTCTAAAGGAAAAATTTGACTACTGGAGGTGTGTATTGGTGTATTTCTCTGGAAAGACACTGGCTTCCGTCTTTATTTTTCTTGTATGCTTGTATTTAGCTGTCCTCGATTCTTTTTGAGCTGCAACCTCTGAGCAGAGAGTGTGTCGTTAGCATGTACTTCAAACTCCCTCACTCAACTCGACACAAAAAAATGTAAATTGATGGGACTTTGAAGCATTTACAAAGCACCTAGAACCATGAGCTTAGTTGGGTGTATGCATGCAGGAAGGATTAATTCCCCAACTTCATTAATGAGCTGTGGTAATCCAGTTTGATCGAAGCTTGATTCAATACAATTCCAGTCAGACCAACATGTTTACATGCATTTTAAAAGTCCAGTCTTGGTTGGACTAACACAATAATTATTTTTTTCTAGTGTCATGTAAACATGCAAGTACTGCTCTTCCTGTCTTGCTAGGCAGGAGCTGGAGACAAGAAGCCACATTACAATGTTCAGTTTGCAAACTGCACCTCAGTCTGCCTTTTAAATGTGGGAAAACCAATCGCATCAAATAAGCATTCCTTCTCTTGGTCTTATTCCTTTTCCTTGTGTTCGCTCTCTTCACCCACTCTTTTCTTCATGCATCTTGACAGTAATTGTTTCCTTTTTTCTGAAATCATTTAACAATCGCTTAATTTGTTCTCTCCTCTCCTCCCTCCTCCCTCGTCCAGGAGAAGGGGAGCTGGCTGCTGCCCATTACCAACAAGCAGTGCGACTTAAACCAGCACATTACGTTGCTATGGTGAACCTGGGCCGTCTCCTGCGATCATCCAATGAGAACCAAGAAGCAGAGTCTTGGTTCAAAAGGTAAGAAAAGCGGCTTGACTTTGCTCTGGGTTGGTCTGACGCGGAATGATTGGCCAAGGCTGCTGCTGTGTGTGCAGCTGTAGGGGGGAGAAGCAAGACTAAACAAACAGCTGTCCACAGTGTGTGATGGAAAGAATCCCATTTACTGATGGATGGATTGATCCTAGAATGCGCCACACCAAAGTGTCAACAAGTCGCTCCTAACATGTTCTGTGTATTTTGTATTTTTGAGGTTTATACTCAACTGACTAATCCACAAAACTCTGAGGCAATTTTCCTGCGTTGGTTTGGCAGCTATGCTGCTTAAGTAGATTCTTTTAATATTTCGGACACCTTTCAACATCTGTTATGATGAGTTACCATATCAATGCGAGAGTTGTTTGCAAACGAGAGCAGCTGATTGAGCTTTCCAAATGCCGGCTGATATTTGATTAAAGACCTCAAATCCTGACGATTTGAAGCAGAAACGCTGTTGATGTCGGACAGGAGCAAGATAAAGAAAGCCAGGTCTTCCCTCAAAACCGATGGGGAATTTCAGATCTCTACCAAATAAAATGGATGAGCTTGCAGCACATACAAAAAGTATGAAAAAGTAGAATATTGAGAATATAATGTGTTTCACTGAGACATGGCTGGAAGAGCATATACTCCAACACCTCGTATTCCAGCTTTTTAAAACACACGAGCCGACAGAGACATCAGGAACAGAATAAGAGGATCTGTACCTGAGACAATGAACTGTTAGGTGTGAGTTTACTTCCAAATGATCTACCAAGAGAGTTCACCAGTTATTCCAGTAGCGGGTGTATATGTTACCTGGCGCGAGTGCCGTCTGTGATGTCACAAGCTCAACTGTTGCTAGGCTACAAACGCAACATCCAAATGCATTCATGGTTATTTCATGGAGATTTCAACCAAGTCTCCCTCTTTGCTACCTTCCAACCCTTCAACTGATCCAGAGAAAGTAAAAAAAAAAAAGGATTTATTCCCTGTAAATGTTAAAAGATGCATATACCTTTATGGAAATTCAGACCACAATTTGTCTCTCCTGACCTCCCAACTATACACCCATTATTCAGCTGCAACCTGTGACCATACAGACGTTGAGAAAACAGTCTCAGGTAGCTGAAGCTAATCTGCAGGGATGCTTTAAGGCCACATTCTGGAATGCTCTCTTTGAGCCACGTGGAGATGTCATGCAATGACGAAGTGTGTGTTAGATGTGTTTGAATATATTAACTTGGAGACTGTCATCCCCACAAGAAAAATGAGGTATGCTTCCCTAGGAACAAGCCCTGGATCACCAGTTACCTGAAAAAGCTGCTGTGGAAGGGAGCCTTCCTTGTTCCGGTACCTAAAAAAAAAATCTAATCCAGCTGCCTTTAGTGACTACAGATCAGTTGCCCCAGCATCCCACATGAAAGTCCTGGAGAGACTTTTATTGGCTTATCTATAACTATATTATTTCCCTTTGGGATAAATAAAGCATTTTTTCAACACTTCAGCGAGTGTTGGATGTGGTGTTAAATTGTAACATTGTCAGTATGTACTATAGCAAGCATAACAAGTTCAGCTGTCAACAGTCAATTGAATGCACAGAGAAGTTATTGACATGAACTGTGTTGAAATGAGTAGCAGGTTTATAGGCATGTGATCACTTTTACCAGCACTTATCATAGAGGTCCTGCTGGAACGCCTGTCTTGCATTTTCCCATAAACTCACCGGGGCAGCTCAGAGGACGGCAAGTCCACTGGACTGCTTCCAGAGCAGAACAATGATCTGTTCTTGGAAGAGTAGGGTTGTCCCGAATAAACTTTTTCCAAGCAGCTGGAAGCACGCCCACACACAAACCCATACACACTACTTTAGCCCCACGTGATGTACACACACACACACCGGATCAACACAAAATCGTTCAGGGGGAGGCTTGGTTGGCTCAAGGTGCCACGGGCAATTTTTGATAATATGGCGCCGTTAAGTGAATGTTGCAATACCTTCTCCTTGTCCTTATCTCCAGACCAGGGTGGGATCCAAGCAAACTTCTCTAAAAAAAAAAAAAAAAAAACTTCTCTCTTTATTTTTGTCTGTCTACATAAAATGACAGCCTCATAATGAGTACAGGACACTGATGGTGTTCTGTTCTGAGAATTCTCAGCTGCTAAATTTGATGTCACAGAATTGAAGCACAGCATACAATATATCCAAGTATTACAAGGCGGCCTCTTCACTGAATGTGGCAAATGGTACAACCTTTGCAAAATGACTGATTGCATTGAGTAACAGATGGCACATGCATATGTACAGGGGGCTCAGGTTGGAAGAGGTACATTAAGTACCTACTTTCTGTCATGTCCATGGGGTTTTCCCTCATGTTTTGAGTCTTGTGTTTTAGTTTATTTCATGCCTTAGTTTTCTTAGTTCAGGTCTTGTTCTGTCAGCTAGGGGTGGGTGCGATGCGTAGAAGGACACGGATGCAGACTTTCAAAAACAAGGTTAACATAAATCGCGGCTGAGACGGAAGACAAGATCTAGCCTGTGTTCGAAACCGCATACTACAGACTACATATGGCATACTCATCGATCAGACAGTATGCAGAGCGTTTACCCACAATGCATTTCGCTCCTGCCCGAGCTGAAATCAGCCGGCCTGAAGCTGATTTCGCTTAAGCTCTAAACTCTGTAAACTTTAGCCACATTTGAAACATTTTCAGGCGAGAAAGTAGTCGTTTAGATCCCCAACGTGTTGAAAATCTGACAAAATACCGGCTATTTACAATTTTGGTCCGACGAATTCAGCGCTACTAAAGCTAGCCGCAGTGAGTAACGCACTTCCGGTTATTTTCACAAAATAAAATACCCGTTGCCTTTTGTCATAGGGAAAGCCATTATGATACAATTGGTGCTTTTGTTTTGAAAACAGGAAGTGAACCTACCCTCGTTGTAGCTAGCTTTAAACTGCCGTTTTGACAGGAAATGACGATCGGCGACGTCAAGTTAAGTTGCATCTTGGGTAGTTTGAGTATGAGTAGTAACCTCATGATGTATACCCAACATTTCGGTGAATCTAGTATGCATCCGAGAAAAGAAGTCAGTATGAGTAGTAGGAGAAGTATGCGGTTTCGAACACAGCCTAAGACTCAAAACATGGGGAAAAACCCCATGGACATGACACTTTCACAGTTTCCCTCCAACCTTTCGCTTTCTTTGGGGGTAATTCAGATTGAGAAGTACCTTTTTCATTTGGTTAAAGTCTGAAAGCAGACTGATGGTTGAGGTGCAGATGTATCATGACCTGTGACCTCTGCCTGCAGGGCACTGCAGGTGACCAGGAAGGTGGATATCCTTACTCCCCTTGGAGCGCTGTACTACAACACAGGCCGCTACCAGGAGGCCCTTCAGGTGTACAGAGAGGCCACCTCCCTGCAGCCAGACAGCACCGAGATCTGGCTGGCTTTGGTGAGCTGAAACAAGCACTTAGTGAATCCAGGACATCTGGGTGTGTCCATGTTCACTAAACGACGTCCGTGTACTTAACACACTGATGAACCCTAACAAAGCTGTTGTATAGTTTCACAAAACAGTCTTTCTCTTCCAGGCTCAGGTTTTGGCCATGGCTGGTCACTCCAAAGAAGCAGAGAAGATGACCCAGGACATCATATCCAGAGAGGGTAGCTGTATCGAATGTTACCGCCTCCTTTCTGCCATCTACAGCAAGCGTGGCAACTACACAGAGGTGTGTGTGTGTGTGTGTGTGTGTGTGTGTGTGTGTGTGTGTGTGTGTGTGTGTGTGTATGTGTGTGTGTGATTGTGATTGTGTGTCTGCATTGCTCAGAGGCAAACGCTGCGCGGATAAACTCTCATTGTTAGACGGCTTCCGCTCCTCGAGTTACCGTGGAAACAAATTGCTTTACATCAGATCAACAGCCATTTTCTGGAGAACAGCAGCCACTCATCCTCCTGCTCCGTTCTTCCTCCACCACAAACACATCCCTTTTCCTGCAATTAAAACCGTCTTTACAGTGTTTACACTACAAATCCACAATAAAGTGTGATCACATGCCATCGTGCACATCACAATGGAATGTGCAAAATCGGTGGCTATGACTGATTTCATAGCACAAATAGAAGAGGTACTCACTGCCACAAGAAGGTGAGGAAAAGCAGTCAGAAACTGTTAACCGTGAGCTCCCAATAATGATTTTAGAATGACAGAGTAGAAAACGTGGTGCAAAACAATACAAGACACTGGTGTTTCAAGTTTTTTACAAAGACGTTGGCGGCTCTCTGCAATTGTCCTCTTCAGCGTTTCCTGAGACAGCTGTTGATGTACAGATGTAAGCGTTTCCCTCACAAATCAAAGTAAATCAGCACGATTTCTAAAATTAAAAAACTTCATCTTCTCCTCCCTGCATCCCTCTTTCCTTTAGAAGCCTTTTTGATTAATTGCAGCAGCTAGTTAAGGTGCTTATTGTAGAGCCAGCTTTTAAGTGAGCTTTAAAGCAGCAGTGACTTTGTCATTCAGACCAGAAAGTCCACTTGTACACGCTGTGTGTGTGTCGATCTGCAGATTGTGTATGTATTAACTGCGTTTCTGTGGCAGGCTTTGGAGGCTCTTGACAGGGCCCTGCAGCAGAATCCCAGTGATGTGACAGTGAAAGCAGAGCTATATTTCTCCAAAGGAAACCAGCTGAGAGAGATGAACCAGCTGGACTTAGCCTTTGAGGTACTGCTCTTCTATGTTTGTCACTTCTCCTCCTCTACTTGATAATACAGACTTTACCGACCCATGAACCTGCCACATGAACCCTCTCATTTCTTTCTTTTTTTTTTTAAGCACTTTATTTATAGACCTTTTTCAATTTACAGAACACAAAACAACACACCAATCCCACTCACCCACTCCCTCAGGCCAAAAAACACCAACAAAACAAACAACAGCAAAACAAACAAACAAATGCAGATATCTTCTTAAAAAAGTAAACTCACATATACAATATGCGTACTTTCAATCCCAAAAAAAAAGGTGTTCTTACACCTGCACATTCCTAGTTACATTGATGCACTCATACTCACGCACATATAACCATACATGTGCACACAAGCACACATAAATATATCCATGCTTATACATACAAAAGTATACAGACATATACACATGTACCCATATATAAGTGCATACTCGCAAGTACATATGCATCCGATCCACCCAAAAGGAGAAAATAGATAAATAAATAAACACCTAGCATATGTAGGCTCTCATAAAGGACATTCCTGTACAGAAGACATGATGGGGAAATCCTATCTGTTACATAGATCCAGCTGGTCATTCTATATATGCAAAGGCTGGCACGCTAGAGCGATGTCAGGTGAAAGATATGTTCTCAATAAACTCTATAAAGGGAGTCCAGGTTTGAATAAATCTCTGTTATGGCTAATTTCAGTTTCTCTAGTGGAATCATAGAGAGCACCTCTTTAACCCAGTGTTTGAATGAGGGAGGGCTTACCGACTTCCACTGCATGAGAATTGATCTCCGCGCCATCAGGGTTAAAAAAGCTACAGCATTCATCTGTAAGTTAGTAAAATGTTTTTCTGAAGGTATTGTCCCAAAGATGTGGATTTAGGCTACATCTTGGACATTCAGGATTGATGTTAGGGTATATTCTGGCCAGTTTCTCATTTCCTCTCATTTCTGATTGGAAATACACTGAGGTGAACCATCAGGGTTCTCTTTCCCCTCAAGAGGGTACCTAACGTACATTGCAAGTTGCTTATTGCTCATGATGGCGGCACTCAGTAAGGAGAACATCGTTGCCAATTGATCAGCCTGGCAGTTCTCAAGATGAACTTTTAATGCAAAGTTGGAGTTGATCACCAAAAGACCTAGATCAAGCTAGGAATAGGAAGGGTGCAGGAAGAAAAGAAGGCATACTTTTAAGATGTGGGAGAAACCAGAGTAATGCTCTGGGTTTTGAGGTATTGATATGATACGATATGATAAAGGCTTTGGATTGGCCCAAATATCATAATGGTGTCATTATTTAATGGTAATTAATCAGTCTGTACTCTATGGATATGGAATATAATGGAATACTATGTGAACACTCTTATTTAAGATGTAGTTAGTAGTCACAATATGGCTATATACTGTATGTAAATGTGGCCAGTGTTGGCAGGACTGTCTCAGCCTGCTAACCTGCACTGGGGAAGTTACCATCCACCTGGATCTGCTGGCGCTCTCTGAATACCTTGACCTTGACTCGTGGGTCAGATTTAATCTGTGCACGTTTCTTGGAAAGCACTTCTCCTGCACAGGAAGTTTTGATTGACTTCCTGAGAAAAAACACTTGGGAGGAGACCCAAGAGAGACTCATTTGGAAACTCAGGAGAGGAAACGAGACAGGAAGAGCCAGGGAGCTCAACTCAGGTCACCGCAGCTTAAACCAAAACACTGAAAATGAACAGTGTTAAATGCTTTTTAAAATGCTGCTGGGTTTGAGAGACCTGCACACAAATCACAAAAGAACTGGCTGAAGGCCGAACAGTTGAGGACAATAGAAGACAGAACCAGTTCTGGTGAACCTTCATTCCTATTGAAGCTGCTGTAGAACACGGAGGACTGTGAATATAAGCATGCTGTTTTTAATCGGGTGCTCAAAGAGAGTAATCAATGAACAAGCAGCCGAGTTGTTGGTGATTTTATACTGGTGAGAATACTGATAATACTGGTGGAAAACACACTAATTCAAGACTACATTGAAGAACTAAGTCCCGGCACTAACTGAGGATGAAACTGCTTAAGGATGAAACTTGCAGTGACAAAGAGAGGAAGGGAAAGGTTTCTAAAGAATAAAAGAAGAGGGAAACTATTGGGAAATTCCTAGAGGAAGAATATCATGCTGGAAAAGGTCCTCCCTAATGAACTTACACCAAAACTTTTTGAATAATTAGCAGAGCACTTAAAAATGTATCTGTATGAGCAATAATAACAATATCAGCTTGTTAAAGATCCACTTCCATTGTTATTTCATTTACAAATATACATATTATACTGTGGTCACCACTATGATTGAATGCATTGTGCATCGTTTCTGTCAAAAATATCGTCCTTGTCTCCTTGTTTCAAGCTGTTTTGTGTGAGCTAGAATTGGCCTGTGTGGCAAACGACTGGCTTTTCCGGTTTTCCTCATGAATATCCGCGACGTGACAATAAGGCACCTCTGATTGGTTTCTAAAAAAAAAAAAAAAAACGTCACGGGGCACACCCCCTAGACCTTCAGCTGAGCTGTGCCACTGCCAGCCCGCAGCGCGCTATGTTTGAACTGTGCCCGGAGATTCTTGCTGCACTGCAACGATTGGCAATCATTGCTGTGAATTTGTGAAAGTTGGCGGATAAAATCATGTCTTCGGTGATACAACCCTACATTTACGACCCTGAATCGGACGAGGACGAAAAAGACGACGAGCAACAACAACAACAACAAATGTCTCCTCGTTTGTCAATGACCTTATCCCAATGGTAATTAATTGATCTCTCCCTAAACTCTCCATCATTATCGTGCATGAAATTTTCAATTAACGTTGACAAAGATATTACACACCTAAAGCAACATGAACAGAATTACACCGAAGTGAGCTAAACTCATGTCTATGGTGGCAGTTCAAACAAGTTTCACGGCGAGACGAACAATAACCGTTGAATAAATTAGTCTTAGGAAATGATAAATGGTGGAAAGTTAACTTTCTGGATTATCGTCCGTCCATCAGCAGAAAACCGAGGCATTGATCGCAACGTTTTGAGTAAACGGCAAAACTGACCAAACAGATCCTCGTATGACATCCTATCCTATATCCTATACCCTTCCTTATAATGAGAGGCGAATTCTCCCTATAGTCCGAAAGGGTGATGTCAGCGAGAGCTAAGCAAAGACAGTCCTTGCAATGTCTACGGTATGAAAACAGCTGACAACAATGTCTCGTCGTCAATTCTTGTTTGAACGGGCCTTTAGTTTAATAGAGTGGTGCTAGGGCAAACGCTGGGTTGTCTCAGAGCCATTGTCTAGTATGCGTGCTCTTGACTTGAAGTTGCAAAACAAATTGTTCATATTGTTGTCTAAGACTTTGCTTAGCTCGCCTCCGAGTCAACTGCTAGCAGCTGGTGAAATCAAAGACACGACTAGCCCACAATGCATGTTACATCTTTAAATTTGTATCAAGAACATTTAGATTGTAAAGATCACATTTCACTTACCGCTTGTGAAGTGGTGGTTGATCTTACAGACGGTGATGATCCAGACTTTATCAACAGCTTCGACGCAAAACCACTGTTGTAAGCACCCAGATTGGCGAAGTCGCTGTCCTGGAAATGTTTGGCACACACAACTAATGACTTGGGGTATGAGGCTGGTTGTGACCCAAAGATAAATCCCAGCCATTTCTTCTTCAGGTCTTCATCCTTGGGCAAGTGGTACATCGAAGATGTTTTACCTCCACAAATAAAACACGAGCGTGCTTGTTCTGCCATGGTTTCTTCTTCGCTAAGTTGTTAGCCTCTGGTAGCTAGAAATCTCTCAGCTGGCTTTCTCAAGTTCTTGTTGGCCATTGTGGGCGGGTATGAGCCAGTGGGCAGAGATTAGCTGTGGCCATTCCATACAAGGCTATGGGCGAGGCTTACGACCGAGTGACGAATCAAAGTTTCGCCTTCTCTCACGCGCTCATTTGTCTGTGTCTCTAAGTGGGTTGACCCTACAATGACCAGTGCAGCCCAAGTAGATCGAATTACACTTTGGCGCGGCGCATACTCAGATGACTTGTTGTGACCTACCACATTTTAAAATGAGTGACACAAAAGTGGTTTCCAGCGAAAGTTGGCCTTTAAAGAAGAGTGCTCTGTGCCACAAACCTTTGTCACTGTGAACCGTCATGGTGCACAATGTATCCAACACATATGGAACTCTTCTTATTAACAACAGCATCACGTGCCAGAGTGTCTTTAATTGTGTGCATTGTTGATAGAAGATTTAAGGTGTCCCTTTTCTGGGCAGTTTTGAGCAGACATCCTTCCCCAGAACAGATCTCCACTCTGACATATCAATACTGAAATTTAGACATTGTGTTTACAGCATGGGTTGAATTATTGATGATTTTAATCAAGCAAATTGTTTATTTAATCACTTAATAACACCATCCTGTTCCTGGTTTCTGAAGACCGGTTTTGTTTTCAGTCTAAAGGGCTGTTTGATAAAAGGTTTACAGGTCAGTTTGGGGGGTTTGTAACCACACCCACACACAGCGACACAGAGAAACACTTTTCTGATCCGTATCTCTGTCACCAGAGCTACAAGCTGGCTGTTGAACTCAAACCTGACCAATCCCAGGCCTGGATGAACATGGGAGGGATTCAGCACATCAAGGTAAGAGGCCAGCATCATAGTGTTTAGCATAACAGTGTTAGTATTTATTTACACCAGTTTAGGTATTCCTTTCATATTCCAGGTAAGACGTTACTAAGCATAGTCTTATTAATGACCAAGCAAAGTCAAAGTACCAGTATCAAAGTATCAGTATCAAAGTACCTGTATCAAAGTATCAGTATCAAAGTATCAGTATCAAAGTACCTGTATCAAAGTACCTGTATCAAAGTACCAGTATCAAAGTACCTGTATCAAAGTATCAGTATCAAAGTATCAGTATCAAAGTATCAGTATCAAAGTACCTGTATCAAAGTATCAGTATCAAAGTATCAGTATCAAAGTACCTGTATCAAAGTACCTGTATCAAAGTACCTGTATCAAAGTATCAGTATCAAAGTATCAGTATCAAAGTACCTGTATCAAAGTATCAGTATCAAAGTATCAGTATCAAAGTACCTGTATCAAAGTACCAGTATCAAAGTACCTGTATCAAATTACTTGTATCAAAGTACCTGTATCAAAGTATCAGTATCAAAGTACCAGTATCAAAGTACCTGTATCAAAGTACCTGTATCAAAGTATCAGTATCAAAGAACCTGTATCAAAGTACCTGTATCAAAGTACCAGTATCAAAGTACCAGTATGAAAGTACCTGTATCAAAGTACCTGTATCAAAGTACCTGTATCAAAGTACCTGTATCAAAGCACCTGTATCAAATTACTTGTATCAAAGTACCTGTATCAAAGTATCTGTATCAAAGTACCTGTATCAAAGTATCTGTATCAAAGTATCTGTATCAAAGTACCTGTATCAAAGTATCTGTATCAAAGTACCTGTATCAAATTACTTGTATCAAAGTACCTGTATCAAAGTATCAGTATCAAAGAACCTGTATCAAAGTACCTGTATCAAAGTACCTGTATCAAATTACCTGTATCAAATTACCTGTATCAAAGTATCTGTATCAAAGTACCTGTATCAAATTACCTGTATCAAATTACCTGTATCAAAGTATCTGTATCAAAGTATCTGTATAAAAAAGAAACCAGTTTCTTTTCAGAAAATGAAAAGAAAACTGCTCTGCTATCAACAACAAATTCTTATTAACGATTATATTATTCACTTAACTTCCCAAAGAAATTAGATTAAAAGTATTTAAAAGTACCTTATCCACTGTTTTCTGAAAGTAAGATGCGCTAATAAGATTTTATATTTTCTTGATAAACTAGCTTTGCAGGGAGTGGTGTAAAATACCAAAGTGAGGGTTGACAAACCTAACTCAAGTTACTGACTAAGCCATGTAAATTCTCGTGGCCATTTCTTTGATGCTTCCAAGTCATGTCGGGAATTCCAGGTTCTCTGTTGCCATTAAATGCAGAACTTAGGCGCGTGATAGAATAATGTGATAATAAGATAAAGGTGAATCCCTGTTAGCATAATGTGATCAAAATCAGGATATTCCACATGGAATACTTCCATTATTGCTCATTGTGAATATGACTCTATGGAGGTTAATGTGACCAGGAAATTATATTTACATGGGACTGTCTCATTCAGTGCAAAGTCTTAACTGGGTTGATATAGGAATATTGCTGTGCATGTAAAGCATGTTCATATGATGTCTTTATGTGGTTCAAACTGTATCATGAGCAAAATCAGCCATCAACACTACAGCTGAGGATTTCTGCTTTGAATCTGCAGAGCACCACCCTCATTAATGCCTTAATGTCTTAATCCATAGATGTTAAAGGGATAGTTCGCCTCTCTTGACACGAAGCTGTATGACATCCCATATTAGCAATATCATTTATGAACATTGACTTACCCCCCGCTGCGTCCTGTGAGCCGAGTTCCAGCCTCTTTTTGGCGTTGACGAAGGTAGTCCGGCTATTTGGCTGGGGCCACAAAAATAAAGCGTTTTGCTTCTCAAAACAATATGCATTCAAAAGAGTAATACATTTGCATCACAAAATCGTTCATCCAGAAAAAGTCAGACCTCACAATCGCTTGGCGCTATTTCTCTCTACCTCGTATCGTATCAATGCGTTTAGCCACCTAGCGATAGCCGCACCTGTTACGGTGTTTACTGCTCGGAAGCAGGGGACTGCTCGGTCTGCTCTTCAGTCTGCACAGTTTACACAGCCCGTAGTGATACGAAGGGAGAGAGAAATAGCACCAAGCGATTGTGAGGTCTGACTTTTTCTGGATGAACGATTTTGTGATGCAAGCATATAACTCTTTTGAACGCATATTGTTTTGAGAAGCAAAACGCTTTATTTTTGTGGCCCCAGCCAACTAGCCGGACTGCCTTCGTCAACACCAAAACGAGGCTGAAACTCGGCTCACAGGACGCAGCAGGGGGGTAAGAAAATGTTCATAAATGATATTGCTAATATGGGATGTCATACAGCTTCATGTCAAAAGAGGCGAACTATCCCTTTAAACTACAGTAAAAGTGGATACAGTTTATCTGGAGATATTTCAGCGTTCCATCAAACTTTCCAGTGCATATGGGTCTGCAGTCTTCATTTTTCTGCGATCTGTTTCTCAAATTTGGCGCATGAACTGATCGGTTTTGTAACTGAACTATTTATAAAGTGTGACACTGTTTCCAACAATTTAACTGAGAGACACCTCAATAGTACGAGCATGTCTGATAAGTCCGTTTCAGCTCGTGTTTCCTTGCAATTCACCAGGTCAGGTGGTCCACTGCCGGCAAGTTCCCCTGTTGCTGCTTCCTGGTTCTGGCTGATCAGGGCAAATGTATGAAAAACCTAAAGGACGGAACTCGCCAATTTTGCCCACCCTTCAAAAATCCATCTGGCATCCATTTAGCGCCGCCAAGTGTTTGTTAAACACAGTTACAAGTGCCACCAGGTATCTAATAAGCAACACCAGGCATGAGAAAAGTGCCACCCCCGTTAAAAAAGTGTGCCAGAACTGGCACTATTTAAGGCCTGTAGGAGTCTAATAACGATCTCCTCCCTCAGCCAATGAAACTGAATGTTTTTCATCCAGTGAGTAAATATCAAGAGAAGACCTTACTTATCAGGAACTGAAAGATGGAATTTTGGAGCGTCTACAGAGCATCTGGGCACATCTGAGTCTAATTGAGTTTGGGAAAAACTCGATTTTCTGCTTTTTCAGTCAGACCAACATGTTTATATGCGCTTTAAAAGTTCAGTTTTGGGTCATGTTTACTGTCCCACAGCCTGGCAGTGGGCCACCATTTCTGACAGAAAGAGTTTGATGCTCTTGAGCTGCCAGCTGTCATGCTGACTGATTCCATTGCTTACGGGTTGTGCTCCTGTCAGATTCGGAGATTTCTTTCCTTGTCAAATTATGAGCAAGTTGCGTATTTTCCCCTCTAATCATATGGAACATGTTGACAATAATCCTTAAAGTCTTCTGATGTAACACCAGTCTATAGTTTTAGTTTACATTTGTTGGTACTGGATGTTTTATCTTTTGCGTATTTGTGTGTGTGTGTGTGTGTGTGTGTGTGTGTGTGTGTGTGTGTGTGTGTGTGTGTGTGTGTGTCCACGCAGGGAGACTATGCAGCTGCCAGGATGTACTACCAACAGGCCCTGCTTCTGAGTCCTGCTTCCAAACTGTTGAAGGAAAACCTGGCAAAGCTGGACCGGCTGGAGAGGAGAGTGACAGGGGGGGCGTAGGTGGCCAGAGACCCTCTCGTGCTGCGTCGTACTGCACGCAGGTCAGGAGAGCAGGGCGCCATCTGCCCCACATGAACCAAAATACCAGCCTGCCTGTGTAAGAGCAGAAGAGGAGGGGGAACCGATGCGGACTGCAGGGTTTTCAGGGGTGGAGCGGGTGTGCTGGAGGCAAAGGGACTGATGAAGCCACAGTTCACATTGCTTTGCTGTGGTAAACTGGAAGCTCCTTGTGTGCATCAGCTCTTCTTCATCATGCGCATTTGCTCCACACATCTGTGTCTGGTTTCTTTACTTTCATGCAAAGCCATGTCCTTCATGGCATTTAATGATGGTTTGTGATCCAGCTGTCTCCTCTGCCTTTAAGATCTCTTAATGCGTTTCTATTAGTGCAGTGAAAGTGTGTGAAAAATGTTGACTGTCATGAAGAGAAGTTGCGTGAGAGTTGTTTCTTGACTTTTTGGGAACAGTTCAGACGACCACTTACAAGCTTTATGGAGCTTTCAACCACAGGTCCTGTTCGAGACCGGAGGTGCCTCATGAAAGGACTCATGACCGATAGAATTAGTCTGCTGACTTCTGACAGAGGGCTCTGAGCTCCGCATTATTCCATTTACTCCGGGTTGATATTCTTATGAAGGTAAACTGCAAACAAATGGGGCAGGTACAGTTAGTTCTGATTGAATCAGTTAAGAGGCCTCACTTTTTACTGTGTCTCATCTCAAACCCTTAAGATTAAAAAGCTAATCGTAAAGATTGCTGAGTATTTCCAACCACAGATGGATTTATTTATTTTTTTGCACAAAAAACACATGCAATCATTTTTTAATATTGAACCATGTATTTAAACTTGCAGTCACAATTGAATCTGTCAATGAGTTCAGTGTCAAATTCAGCGGTTCAATCTCCAGCATGTCCTTGTGTTGAAGTGTCCTCGGGCAAGACAATGAACCCCACACTGCCCCCGAAATATTCATGGATGTTTGATTGTAGTGGAAAAAAACATCAAATATATACGATAAGAATGCTGTGTGTGTGTTTGTAGAGCACGTTGTAGAACCGAGACATGTGTTCCATTCCCACTCCATGACAGCTGCTCCTCCTACATGGAATACAGAGGAGCACCATCAGGTGAGATGGGTCGTGTGCACCTTCAGCAGATCTTGCAGCAGTAACAACCACACTCTGAGGTGTCATTGTGTGCTGGCCAGGCCAAACACAAATGCTTTTCTGCTGAGGAAATCTGTGCACAGCTTCTGCAGTGAAACCAAAGCATTGGAGTTCAGGATAAAAGCAGCAGCATCTCAGCTTTTGCTCCTTTTTCATTTGGCTTATCATATGGATTAGTTCAGGGAGACTTGCTGCTAAATTGAAAAAAAAAATTGCAGTAGTCGCAATAATGCCAGCATGAAATCTATTCCATGATTTATTTTTTTTTTTATTCCCAGGGTAAATTTGGTCCGGACATGAGTTTGATTCCACGACTGATATGAACGGAGGCTTTATGATCTGGAGCCTATGACTGGTCTCTGTTACATCGATTTTTGATTCAGACAAGGACAAACTGCAAACTTTTATATTGTGGAATAAGATGTGAGAGATATCAGAAGCGTGTAAAAACTCCATATACTCCAGGACAACCCAATTGCAGAAATGATCAGATTTGTGACTCGGGTCTACAGCAAAGATCCACTTTAACCTGAGA
Source organism: Odontesthes bonariensis (assembly GCF_027942865.1). NCBI lineage: Eukaryota > Metazoa > Chordata > Actinopteri > Atheriniformes > Atherinopsidae > Odontesthes > Odontesthes bonariensis. The sequence goes on along the minus strand of NC_134513.1, from coordinate 19,983,403 downwards.
AGACAACCAATGGTGAGACCTGCGGCGCTCCATTGGATGAAGAAGACTGTGATGCTTAGTTAACAGCTCCAGAAAGCTAGTAGGTGGTCCTTTGGGCTTCTACTTTTGTGTCACAATGGAGAAACGAGGAAACAAGATTAATTGTAGTTCTATCAGTCGCTATCTTTTAGTAAATGCAACAAAAGCTACAGTTGTGAAGCTCTCTTTTGTAGTTCTGAAATGTAAAATTACTAATAACCGCAGCTTCTTCTGGAGCCAAACGCAACTATGTTCACCTGACCTCCATAAGTGTCCCGAGGCCAAGCTCACGAGCCTTCTGTAGCTATAAGCTCCTGTTTGTACTCCTATGTATGACTTTATATGTATCATCCTCAGAATACTTCTGTTTGGGTGTTCCTTGTGATTTTTTTTGTTGACAGTGATGAGTATTCTGTGTTGTGGAGTGACAACTGAATGAAAATGAAGCGACCCGTGCAATGACTGACTTGCACCAAGAAAATAAAGTATATGTTTTTATTACATGGTGTTTGGAGTTGTTCGAACTACATGTCTTAACATTTTCCCTCTGCAATCCTGAACAGGGTGACGCTGGTAAAGAATGGATGGGTGTGCAGCAATTTTTCTTATTCTGCATCTCATTGGCAGAAAACTCCGATAAACTCAAAGAAAACTCCAAACAAAATCCAAAGTCTGAAACAAGAGGTCACAAAGAGAAAATGAGACTTAAAAAAAAAAAAAAAAACTGGCAATGAAAACTCAGGAGATCAAGTATTAAGAGGACATAATTGACTAATCGTAAACATGTGCAACAAGAAAGAACAGAAAGAGGTTTAACGGGAAACTGACTTTCAAAATAAGTCACACTGGAAAAAATGCCCCTCCAAAAATAAGTAAAAAAAATAACAAATACAAGACGTTTTTGCTTGAAATAAGCAAAAAAATCTGCCAATGGAACTAGTAAAAATTGGCTTGTCAAAATTTCTTGAAATAAGATGGGATATTTAGGACTTTTAAGTTAAAAGTGATCTTGAAATTAGCTTAAAAACCTCTTCAAATGAAAAAAAAAAGCTTGTTTCATGTGAAATATGACTTAAAACCAGATGTTTAAGACTTTTTTTCACTTAACAAGATATTCAAGATGTATTGTATTAAAACAAGTCCCTATATCTGGCTGAAATGATACTTGTTTGGCAGTTGTCTTATATTAAGTGTAATGAGATACTCAATGAGAAAAATATACTTGGTAAGATTTAGATTTTTTCCAGTGCAGGAAAACACAAAAAGAATTCAAACTCTAGTAACAAAAATCAGGAAAAAAATGGACTAATGACAGATACTGGTGAATATGGGTAAGTGAGAATAAATTAGAAAGTGAACTAAGGTCAGGACTGAGAAAGACAAGGAATACATGCTCAAGAAAACATGAAGAAAAATACCAACAGAATGAACACATGAAGCTAAACCAGGGAAAGCAGCCAAAACTGAACGTCAATGTAAACAGAGTTTCACAAAGTATATAAGAAATAAATGAATGCACTGATACGGAAACAAAACCAAAGGACTACAAAGTCTGCAAGGCAGAAATCAAGAAATTAAAAAGGGCAAAGAATAAACAAGAATCCGAAGACCACCGAATTCAAAAAGTCAAATCAAATCAAACAAAAACCGAGAATCCACAGACCCAAACGGAAGAAGCCTCGTGCTGATCGCACTCCGTTCTTTCAGCATGATGTCATGAAGAGGGAGGTCAGTGTTGTTCTTTATATTCGTTAACCTGCGCAGCATTATTCTTTTTTACAGTCAGACGCAAGCCATCCCTAATTATAAGCTGTATCAAATGGGAACGTTTTAAGACTAATCGAACATCAGAGAGGATGTCTTCTTGTCTGTCTGAACCCGTACTGGCAGCTGGTTCCACACAAGAGGGGCCTGAAAGCTGAGGGCTCTGCCTCTGAGATCTTCCACTTCTTTAAGATCTAATGGAGCTTAGTCATTAAGAGCTTTATATGTGAGAAGAAGCTTTTTAAATTCTATTCTGAATTAACAGGAAGCCGATGAGGAGAAGCTAAAACTGGATAAATATTATCTCTGTTGTTAGTTCTAATAAAGAACAAGCAACTAACTGGCTGCAGCAGTGTGGATCAGCTGGAAGTCTTTCATAACATTTTTAGGACAGCCAATAACAAGGAATTACAGTAGTCCACAATTGAAGTAACAAATGTATGGACCAGTTGTTCTGCATCTCGATGATTTTCAAAAATACCTTTGAGGCTCCTCGCCGTTGTAACAGAAGCCAAGAAAATGCCATCTAGAGTAACTATATCGCCAGTCGGTGTCTTCCTGGAGCACAAAGGTTCAAAGACGACAACTTCAATTTTGTCTGAATTTAGAAGCAGAAAATCTAGAGTCATCCAGGTCTATACGTCTTTTAGACATTCATGTAGTCTAACAAACTGATTGGTTTAGTATCATCAGTATAGCAATTGCAAATGTACGCCATGCTGTTAATAATAATATTACCTTAAGGAACCACCATTTACCTCTTCTATTTCTCCCCCTACCTGAACCAGGGTTTGCATCCCCACCCCGCTGTGACTGGTGTGCAGTTGCTGAGAGGCTGAGGTAGCTTGTGGCTGTGGAAAAAAAAAAAAAAGATGGTTGTTGTGGTGTGAGGAGCAGTGTTGGCTGGCATTAGGGGGGTGACTCTGGGACGCCAGTGGTCACTGTCTAGCCTCCTGGAGGTGTCGTGGGCCCAACTAGACGAAACACCGATGAAAGGAGGTTCCCACCTGATGACCCCAATGACATGTTGGTCAGCACTGCTCACTGAGCTATATTATAGGGAGTATAGGGAATTATTCACTGAGTCTGGTCCATTTTTTTTTTCTTTAGCACAAGTTTCTTGTGTTTACCTTAAAACTATATCGCTAGTCGGTGTCTTCCTGGAGCACAAAGGTTCAAAGACGTCAACTTCAATTTTGTCTGAATTTAGAAGCAGAAAATCTAGAGTCATCCAGGTCTATACGTCTTTTAGACATTCATGTAGTCTAACAAACTGATTGGTTTAGTATCATCAGTATAGCAATGCAAATGTACGCCATGCTGTTAATAATAATATTACCAAAAGGAACCATGTACAAAGTGAAAAGATATTTTGGTTGTTTTGTCTCACTCTGTTTCCCTTTCATGTGGGTTCCTAGTTCCGAGTGGACGGGGCAGCTGGCGGTGTTCATGATTTCTGATTCCACTTACTTCTGGCTCATCCTGGTGTGGCTTTTAAAAAGCACCAGTCTCCTCTCATCTGTCGCCAGTGCTTTTGTTCACCAAGAGGAAACAAGACGCCTGGAGCTCATGGTTAAGCCATTCTCTGCTGCCCTAGAAAACGCCACTCTGCAGCGCCACAGTCGCAGTCTTTCCGTCTGGATTATCTTTTGAGACTGACATCACCTGTCCAAGGATCGAGCCACCTCGCACCGCCACCATAACCTCTCAAGGGAAGTTAAACCAAAGTTTTGTTCAGCCACCTATTGGTCAGCACTCACCTTCTGGAAAAAAAAACACTGAAGGGATATCATCCATTTTACTAACCACTCTGTCCTCTCCCAGAGACCTGACCCATCCCCCCCGAGATAAGACTACCCAGTTTTTGCCACAGAACATCCTTATCAAGTTTTCTTCAGTTTTTGTAAATAAATCATTTTACACTGGAAAAAATCAAAGTCTTACCAAGTATATTTGTCTCATTTCTAGTTAAAATATCTCATTACACTTAACATAAGACACAACTGCCTAACAAGTACCATTTCAGCCAGATATAGGGACTTGTTTGAAGACAATACATCTGGAATATCTTGTTGAATGAAAAAAGTCTTGAAAACAAATTGTTTTGAGTCCATATCATATGAAACAAGCTTTTTTTTACATTTGAAGAGGTTTTTAAGCTAATTTCAAGATCACTTTTATCTCAAAAGTCCCAAATATCACATCTTATTTCAAGAAATCTTGACAAGCCGATTTTCACTAGTTCCAAGGCAGATTTTTTTTGCTTATTTCAAGCAAAAACGTCTTGTATTTGCTGTTTTTTTTAACTTATTTTTGGAGGGGCATTTTTTCCAGTGTACTTACGGCCTGGAAGAACAAACCTTTAAAAAAAATGTTGTTGGCATTAACAAAGTGGAATCAATCAGACAAATATAACTTAAACCAGCCTGATGCAGTTCATTTTATCCCAATAACATGCTCAAGCCTCTGTAATAAAATGTTGTGATCGATCGAGCACAGACACAGGTCCGCTCTCAGAAGCCAAGAGGAGATCAAGGATTCAAGGATTTTTATTTGTCGTTATAGTCCTACAACGAAAATTTGTTGGCACTCAAGAAAAACAGACGGACAACAACAGTGAATAAAAAGAATTAAGTGTTGAGTATAACAGTTATAAATATAGTAGGAAAAGATATATACAATTCTAAAAATGGTGGAAGGTAAACATTGACGCAGTATATGTATTTTAATATTGCACATTTCACATTGAGGTAGTGATTATTGCACTATTTCACTATTTGCACTAAGTCCTTGTTATTGCATTTATTCAGAATTCAGTTTGTTTGTTTGTTTTGGGGAGGGTGGGAGTGGAGGGTTGATGGAGGCAACAGCTCTGGGGAAAAAGCTGTTTTGAGTCTGTCCGGATTTTGACTTTTCCCCGATGGCAGTGGGACAAAACAAGGAGTGTCCTATACAGATGGACCAAGCTAATTTTTTTCCAAGAGCTTTAGATATGAAAAGCTGATTGGATATAGGTCTAAAACTAGCTAACAGTCCTGTATTCATAGATTTAATTACAGCAACCTTAAAAGTCTGTGGTACATAGCCTATCAAAAAAGAGAGACTGATCTCCCCATATGTGGAAGTGTTGATTAAGGGAAAAAACTTGTTTAACAGTCTGGTTGAAATTGGGTCTAAAGCGCACATTAATGGTTTAGATGAACTATTGTCGTTCAGGTTCCACAAACGCCTCTAAATCTCCTTTACTTGATGATACATCAGTGACAATAGTGGGAAGGTTTCCATGAGTTTTCCCTCTGATTGAAACAGTTTTATTGGCGAAAAAGCTCATGAAGTCATCACTACTGAGAGTTAAAGGAATACATGGCTCAACAGAACCAGGATTCTTAGTCAGACTGGCTACAGTGCTGAAAAGAAACCCGGGGTTGTTCTTATTCTCTTCTATCAAAGATGAATCATTTTTGTACACTTTAAAAGTGTGATATTTTGTCCCTTCAGTGTGGTGGGCTTATGTTGATGAAGTGATACAAAAGGATTTTATCATTTTAAATTCCAGATTTCAAAACAAAAACAAAAAATCGAGTGTATATATATACATATAAATATGTATATATATACTATATACAATATATGTTTATATAATGATCAGGCATTACTTTGGACAGAATCTTAAAGGTAATAACTGTGACAAATATCCAATTTTTATGAGATCTTAAGAATTTATTATGACTGTGTTTGTCTTAATTAATGAGAAATATTCTCAAAATTGAGATATGATAAATGGTCATAAGGAAGCCTTTATATTGTTATTGCACGCAATGTGTTTTCCCCGTAAGTGAATTAATGGTGCGTGCCGAAAGTGAGGCTCTGATTTTACCGGCCACTCCTTCGAAATTCCCTTGATAGGAAGTTGGACATTTTCCATCTCTGTTGCACAGCTGCTGCCCGAGAACACAAAGAGAGGAGGCATTATACACTGACAAAAGCCACTGAGAGTACGCCTAATGATGACTTTCCACATTTTTATCTTTACTTACCAAATGGATTTGATGTTCCCCAACAGGAGCAAAACAGTGTACGGTGTCACAAATTGTTAAATCAGCAATGATATTAAAAAGCAGGATATCCTTTGTTTCCAGGATACACTTTGGTATTGTTCACAAATGGCCCGGGCGTTGTGCTGTACAGTAAGACAGTCACCTTAACCTTCAACTGGATGCTCAAATTAAATTCCAGCTCTGCTTTGAGGGACAAGGAGCGGTATCTGTTAGTGATTGATATTTAGCCCGAGGAGCACACAGGCTAATGATGTTATATCCCATTTCTTTCATCATGGCAATGTGTTGCTTGCCTAAATTCATGCAAGTCTACCAGAAATCCTCACACGCATGCACCCGTTAGTTTTTCCCATTCTCAAGAAGCCCATAAGTTCCCAACACATCCCGCCACACTTCATCATTGTACACAAAAAAGTCAGCTCCGAATATCTTTCCAAAAACATTGGTCGCACGCGGGATGCTGCTATTGTGCTTGGAGTGCTTGGAGCCACCCAGCTGCGTTTACTTGAAAGTGTTTCACCAACCTAAACCTAAATTTAAAAAAAAAAAACAACAAAGGTCCGAACAAATATGAAAAGCATGTGCGTATCGAGCTGTGGAGTGACTTTGTTTTATTTCTGTCTCCAGACTGTTCCACAAAGTGCAAATATACATTCTGTTTAAAAAAAAAAGGTACAAAAAAAACTTTTAAACCAGTATATGGAAGAGGAAGTATGTTAACGGAGGACGATGAGGGATAAATATAGGAATAGAATAGGGTTAATTGTTATATTGTAATTTAATTAGTATATGGTATATATTTATTTATGGGGTAGTTATATATATTACATTTATATTTACAAGGATATGTGTGTAGTATATATTTATTTTTGTGATTATATATTTAGGAAGTGTATATATGGCATATATTTATATAGGTGTATTGTAGTTAGGATATTTACAAACTGTAGAGTAGTTAAAAAGGGGTGGGAAACTAAAAAAGGATTGTACTTCTTCCCATTCCTTTTTCGAACAATGCGTTTTGTGATGTATTAGCACTTTATGTGATTGAATTTTTTATTTTTTTTTCATTTCTCTTTTTCTTTCTTTTGTATGTACAAACAGTTACATACATTTTATTTTTTATACATGTTCGAAAGTAAAAAATCTATCTAACACGACGAACAGAAACTGGATTTCTTTAAAGCTTGAGAAGGAGCTCTACAGTCCCACTCATTAGCCCTTCAATAATGTTTCAATGCAAAAAAGAGAATCCTTAGATAACTACGGCACACAGCCTGTTCTCAGAGAAAGTTAAGATTTGTGTGGGAAGGAATCCCTCCTCAAGGAAGGATTTTTCAGAGCCTCCTGTTTACTGAAGCGCAGAAGAAAGGTGACGACAGTACTTCGAAAGCAGTCTTTTTTACAGTTCAGTTCAGTGGATCATTCTCTCTCTCCTCGCTTTTTGTGCTAGTAGTTAGCCGGGGGGGTTCTGAGCTGAAAGGAGTCAAACATTTCCCAACACAGTGGCACACCACTAACAGGGCATAGATCAGAGAACAAGCAGTCGCTGGCAAATTTGAACTTTTCTTTACAAATGCTTTGGATTTCACAATCAGACACCAAACGTAAGATCGGATATAACATTAAATTGATATAAACACAGCATGGCATCTGCTGGATCAAGGATAAACAGGAAAGCACCACCTCATTTTTATTCAAAGAGAAGGTTGTAAAAGCACCGTGAGGAGCTCAGTCTTCTCCTGTGATTCTCTTTGCTTTACCCACAGGAGCAACAACATGACTGCTCCAGATCCCCTCATTAAATCTCACTATAAATACCAAGCAGGACTGGATACTAATTTTGCTTTGTGCACAGTCTCCAGTCTTATACACAATGAAGCAGTAGGTTTTGTCAACAAGGTCATAAAGTTGTGTAAAATTTCAATAGCTGCCCTCTGTTGCAATGGCACCTGGTGGTAAAGAAAAAAATAGAATTGATTATTTGAAATGGGTTACAGCGTTTTCTTGACACCAACTATGAGGAAATTCCTCCTGAGATGTGTGTGCGTCTGTGTAGTCAAGTGATGTCAACTCAAAATGCTCAGATAAGACAGTGTTATAAGGAAATACTGTTAGGTGTTCCCTCTCGATGGCACTAAATTGTGCTTTAAAGCTTCGTACCGCAAATGTTTCGACTGTTGTCATCCAAAGGGAAGGCTGCACAGCCCTGTGAGAACCAATCTGATGCAGACTGATCGGCCACACTTTATCCTGTACAGTGCTGTTGGATTGAGCCTGGAATGGCCAATGTTCCAAGAATGGCTCCATGTCTGCTGGTGTAGGGAAAAGGTGGGCGATATCTCCCATGTGGCTTGATAGAGCAAGAAAGCAGTGTCACCCCTGATGAGCGATGGTAGTAGTGGTAATGGCAATCACAAATGACTCTGCAAGCCTTATCTGTGCAGCCTGTGGCAAATTAAAGCACTCATAATGACAACCGAGGGGGGGTCTTTTACATGCTTTGCAGATAATGGCTTGTGATATGGAGAAATGCTGATGGTATAGGGCCGTTCTTGGGGGGGTCACTGCTATAAATCATGTGTGAAAGCCTGTTTTCTTATTAATGTATTTATGTGTGTTATTCTTTAACTGCCTTTTTCAGTCTGGTGTTGTGAATTATTAAAATTCCAACAATGATTTAGTTCACATGTTGCCTGACCTCTCTTCCCAAAGGGGGGAGCCTGTATGGTTTGTGAAGATCCTTTCGCACCTGCAGCATCTCAATTTTCAGCCAGATTAAGCCACTGACTGTGAAAATTCTTTGTCTTGACCCCCTTAGCAGTTGCCGTCGTGACCTTTCGTATTTTGATGATTTACTCTTATTTTGTCTCTGTTCTTGTCAGAGTTCAGTCACTGCAGTGTTTCCCAACACGGGCAACCACAAGCCTATTTTCCTTTTCCAGAGTGGCCTCATTTAGTTTTCTGGCTTTTTAATATAGGTCCGTTTTCTCCTATGAGAGTTTAAATAATTTTTTATTATTTCGCCCCCACATATTTCGCCCAACCCTAAAAGTGTGAGATAGATCAGAGAAGAACACTCAAACAATGGTGCAGCAGATGAGCCAGCAAACCAAAGGTAGAACTAAATTTAGAGATACACCGTTTCCAGGGAATCACCTCAACCCATCAGGTTTTGGCTCAATCTGACCACCGGAGTTGGGAAAGCAGCCAAATTCATTCTTCTCTTTATAAAGTTTAATATGTTACAACTTGTTTTTCTTTTTTTCAGTCAGGCCATATAACTTCCAAGTTAATCTCCAAGTAATTGCATATCATCCATCATTTGTCATCTGAACATTCATCCGTCCATCCATTTTTCTTTACCTGTAGCCAGTTAGCCTGTTAGCCAATACACATGCATTTATCCCACATTTGTAATGTTGGCTGATTCTAGTTGCAGTGATCAAATCTCTTCAGACATGGAATAAAAACGCTTATGTTCACAAAAGTCCTTGTTAATGGTACAACACATGTTAACAGAGAGGTAGCCAGAGCGTATGAGAGATGTCCATGTCGCTGTTCAGTCATTCTGGGAGTTACAAAGTCATTGTTCTCTCCATAATAGTAGCATTTGTGTGACGCTTCTTAAAGGGATAGTTCGCCTCATTTGACAAGAAAATGTATGACATCCCATATTAGCAATATCATTTATGAACATTGACATTGTTCAAAAGAGTAATACATTTGCATCACAAAATCGTTAGCCTGAAAAAGTCAAACCTCACAATCGCTTGGCGCTATTTTCTCTCCCTTCATATCAATGCGTTCAGCCACCTAGCAATAGCCGCACCTGTTACGGTGTTTACTGCTCGATCTGCACTTCGGTCTGCACAGTTTACACAGCCCGTAGTGATACGAAGGGAGAGAGAAATAGCGCCAAGCGATTGTGAGGTCTGACTTTTTCTGGCTAACGATTTTGTGATGCAAATGTATTACTCTTTTTGAACGCATATTGTTTTGAGAAGCAAAACGCTTTATTTTCAGGACCCCAGCCAACTAGCCGGACTACCTTCGTCAACACCAAAACGAGGCTGGAACTCTGCTCACAGGACGCAGCAGGGGGTAAGTCAATGTTCATAAATGATATTGCTAATATGGGATGTCATACAGCTTCATGTCAAAAGAGGTGAACTATCCCTTTAAGGATCCTACTAGTCCCATGAGGGAATTATGGAAATGGATTTTTTGAGAGTTCATGAAGTATTTTAGTCCATGTAGGTTATCTGTGCTGAGATAAAAGAGTATGTTAACTAAATCAATTCTACAAGAACAAAGTAAATAAAGACACCTCAATGAGGATATTACTATGCACCGTAATGCTGGTTGTACTTTGGATGAGCTGTGCTGAGCTTTGTGACACTGACAGAACAGGACAGGATTAAGTTTTCTGGAAAACTTAATCCTGTCCTGACCTTTCCTTTCCCACCTTCTTAAGACACCTGATCCATTTGATAAAAACCAGTTGAGAATGTTGACACATCGGATTTGAAAGAACTTTTTTACAGTTGAATACGATCTTCACAAACTCGTTAACGGGAAAACTGTCATGTCTGTGGGTTTCTTGCCATGTTTTTAGTTTGTGTTTAGTTCTTAGTTTTTACCATGTCTTTGTTTTAAGTTTTGGGTTCTGGTTGTCATTTTAGTTCTGCCTTGCCATGCCACCTTCTCTCTCCTGCCCTGCCATCAGCCTCACTTCCCTCACCTGTGTTTTCCCCATCAGCTGCACTCAATCACTAATCACCCTTCACAGTATTTAGTCTCCTGGAGCCTCATGTACAAAGGGTGCGTACGCACAAAATAGTGGCGTACGCACCTTTTCACGTCCACGATCAGATGTATCAAGAGCGAAAAGACCGTGGAAATGTGCGGTGTCTCACGGCAGCTTCTGGGCTGGCGTACGCACTTTTCTGCAGCTGTTGATTCTTTGGCGACACCTAAGGTGATGTTGGGAAAGTGTTATAATCAATAAATGTGAAAACAATTAGTCCTCAGACTGTGATGTGCACATCTGAGACACATGAACAATTAATACTGATAAACAATGAACGCACCCATGTGTCTGCAATTACACGAGCGGATATAAAAGCAGCGCAAAGTGGTTCAATGCATACCATTAAAAACAATGGCTGCTTTAGCAGTATTAGAAGACTTTGCAAATGGTGCAATTAGAAGAGAGCGTGTGTTCACTAGACAGAGGATTTGCTGGCACATGATGGCGACTGAGTTTTGAGGGATTCCAGGGGCAGGTCGCCAACCGATTGGGACTGTGCCAGTCTACCCTGAGCCGAGCCATGCCAGCCGCGTGGGACAGAATTATCCGCATCTCAGCCACGTTTATCAAATTCCCAACAGGCCAACATTAAAGCTCAATTTGAAGCGAGAGCCGATTTTGTAATCGGGGCTATCGACTGCGCACACATTGCTATAAAAGCGCAATCACATGATGAATTTGTATGTTAACAGGGAACATTTTCATTCGATCGATGTACAGATCATGCGCGTCGAGAGACCTGGTCATTCGGGGCTTCAGCCCCGAATCTCCGGGCTTCAGCCCCGAATCTCTCTGGACTGACATAAAGAAAAATATGTATAATAATAAGAAGAAAAAGAACGAAGAAGAAAAAGAAGGAGAGCTCCGTCACGGGACCACACTTTAAGCGGTGACTACCGCGGCGCTGCTGTCATCATGCAACTTTGTAACCAGCTCCGCAGGATTCTGAGGCGCGGTGAGGAGCGGTGAGGCGGTGCGGTGATGCGGTGGCCGCCGCTCGACTGAAAATATGCGATTCGCGCGAGTTCAAAAAATCCAACTTTGGCAAAATATTCGCGCCAGACAGCCTATCAGCGTTGAGATTCTGGACGACAGTGACGTGGAGACAGATGGACAGGCGCTGTCTGTGACATGCAGATGGGACTGCAGATGGAAATTAGCTTCTAAGCTACAATCTGGTGCAGGTCATCTCTTTACTTTGTAATTAATGTACTTTGCACATGGTCCCTGACAAAATAAAATAAAAAAATTAAATCACCGCCTTCTCCATGAGTTCCGTCTGGATGACGGCCGCCTCCAGCGGCACCCCAGGCCCACCAGGACCCAGTCCGACGACCCGCTCGGGAGGACCGGCGCCGCGATCTCTCGGCAGAACACCATGCCACAGGCGCCCCGCAGCTGAAACGGAGCCGCGGCCCAGCTGCGGAGCGCCTGCAGCCGGCGTCCCGCCGAGAGATCACGGCACCGATCCTCCCGAGCAGGCCACCAAACTGGGTCCCGGCGAGCCCGAAACACTGCTGGAAGCGGCCGCCACGGGAGGACCGGCGCCGCGATCTCTCGGCCCAGCTGCTGAGCGCCTGCAGCCGGCGTCCCGCCGAGAGATCACGGCACCGATCCTCCCGTGGCGGCCGCTTTCAGCGGTGTTTCGGGCTCGCGGGGACTCAGTTTGGTGGCCTGCTCGGGAGGATCGGTGCCGTGATCTCTCGGCGGGACGCCGGCTGCAGGCGCCGGTCCTCCCAAGCGGGTCGTCGGGCTGGGTCCTGGTGGGCCTGGGATGCCGCTGGAGGCGGCCGTCATCCAGACGCAACTCCTGGAGAAGGCGATGAAATTATCCGAGCTGAATGCACCACCGGATGATGTCACTAACCCAGACACGACGGCGTGTGCGTTTCAGACGAATCTCGGACTGCCACAGCAGGTACAAGGACTCGATCAGCCATGGATAGCCCCTTGAGCTATTCACTCGTTTTTTACTCGTGCGAAAGAGGCGTTTGAGGCGATGGAATTTAATTTACACCTGCGGCAACAATCGCGCGATGAAGGCGGTGCGAATATTCGCATCGCGTTTGGTGAGAACGCACCAGGCTAACAAAGACACAATGTCAGCATTTGGATAAATGGATCTCGGCATTTTATCAAAACATGAATGCCAACATTCACAGCTCGGCATTCAAAAATGTTAAGCAGCTGGTCATGAACTGTGTTAAATTTTCATTTTAACACCCCCTTTTTTTAAAAAAAATCCCGGGGGAAAAACCCCCTGACCCCCGTTAAAAATTATTTTCATGTCTGGGCTACAGCCCCGAATGTTTGCTCAAGCTACAGACGCCCCTGGTACAGATCATATGTGATGCGTAAATGCAATTAACCAACATTGTGGCAAGGCGCCGTGGTTCAACGCACGATTCACACATTCTGAGTAACAGCATCGTTGGGAACAGACTTACAAGGTGGTGATGGCTGGCTTCTTGGTGAGTAACTTTATTCTTGTTTTGTCCTAATATTATTCCCCGTGACGTGCATTGAGTATGTGCGCCCCCAATTTCTATCCCGTCTTCACAGCATCATTATTATATTATATATATTAGTCGGTGGTCAAAGTTAGTTTTTTGCTGTTTTTTGCTGGTTAAACTTCAGTTTAAGATCTTTCTAACAAGCCCCTGATCGTCTCTGTGGGCAAAGAGCAGTGTCACCCATAGTAGCGCCGACAGAGTTGGTCACCCCCCCCTGTTTTGGCCACACTGCAGCAGTGGGCAGCCAGTCTCCACTTGACATCCACCTTAATGTCGGACCACTTCTTCTTTTTAGCAGGCCTTCACTTCAGAAAGTAGCACCGACATCTCGCTTTCCGTGAAGTTCTTCTTTTTTCCCGTCTTATTCATTCTTTTTTCTTTATTTTCTGACCGTACACAGAGGGGAATCGCAGGTGCAGGGCTCATTTAAATATGATTTGCGTATTTAGGCCTAAGTAGGGGCATGGACAGGGAGGAGTCGGGTGCTCCGACATGTGCGCTCAATTCCACGTTGATTGGGTCTTTCCATGTTCTTTGTCAGATTCTTACTCCGTCATCCATGGTCCTTGTCACAGTCAAGCTAAGTATTTTAATGTCAAGTCAAGTCTTTTGTTTTTTTGTCACAGTCATGTTTTGTTTTCACAGCCTCGTTTTTTGATATCCGGCTCAGCCACGCTTTCTGTTAAAACCTTTTATTGAAAATAAATCAAGTTTTGTTTTTTCAAGAATCTGCATCCGTGTCCTACCTCACCCACCCATTCTGACAAAAACAAAGGAAGGTGCTTAATCTGTAAATTACATGAAATATGTTTGACTTCTTTTGTTCTCTTAGGCAGCAGAATTTGGTGCTTTAAAGTTCCAGTTGATTGTAAAGGCCGGGTCAAGGTTTCCCAAGGCAAAATGGTCCTAGTGGAAATGCAAAGTGCAATTCAAAAACCCACCATGATAGACAGATCAAGATATCCAGATACCATGCCAGGGTTAAGAGGACCAGAGTCTCACTCTGACCTAGGCCTTGGGTTAAGACTTGTATAAATAAAGAAGTTGTAAAGACGTTCAGCAGGGTGGCATCCAAACCAATCAGCTTTGAGGACAAAAATTGTGATTTAGCTCATTTGGTTACAGTAACATTTCTTAATACACTCACTTTAAAGGGAAAAATCACATCAGTGGTGGATGAAGAATGTTTTTTTTATTTTATTTTTTTTATTTGGCAGATTTCCTTCTGTTAAAGAAGGTTTACGGCACATTTAACAGAAGACGGACGACTTATTGGATGGTACTGTGAAAGCATACCAGAAAATAATCTTGATTGGACTAAGTGGCACGTCACAGTGATGAGGATAATGTTCAGAGCAAATGGTACAGAAATATTGGTGAGTGTGTAAGCTGCAGCCTTTCCACTGACATTTACCGCTGCCCCCCATCACTGCGAGACCACAGCTCTCTGGAACTGAATTCTAAGCTTATAGTTACTGCTCGTTATGATGATACAAGTCTGACAAGATGCATGGGGGGCAAGAGGTGGTACTGAAAGAGTAATTAAGTGGGGATGGGGCCATAGGAGAATTTTCCCAAGATTTTTTTTTATTTTTATTTATTTATTTATTTTTTTTATTGCAATTAAATCTCAATACAAGCATGTGTACCAGTGTACACTTAGGATCATAACTCAATACATATTACATGCTTCTTAAATCGTATTTTAAAGAACTTTACAATACATCATATATGTAGTCACAAAGCAAAAACACAAAACAAGGAGAAAAAAAACAAAAAAACCACACAATACAACTACCACAGTAATTTCATTTCTACACGTATAAGGGCTGTTAGATAAAATTGTAGATAATATTTTTAAGGGCAATTGCTTTCTTGCTTGTCATTTTATTGAGTGAGCTACAGTATGTATTTAACTCTTTCTTAAATATTATAAAGTGAGGGAACGTTTTTAGAAATCTAGTTTTATGAATAAAGAATTTACCGAAAATTATAACAACATTGACCATATAATTCTCGTCTGAGTTTCCCCTTGTGGTGCCAAATAGAATTTCTTCAGCTGTAAGTCTAGGCCCAGGTATTGCCAACCAGTTCATCACAGCAACCCAAAAACTTTGTGTTACCATACAATCACTAAAAATGTGTACAGTTGCATCCATTTCTTTCTGGCAGAACACACACAGTTCCAAGTCTATATTAAATCTGTGGTGAAGCAATTCTTTTGATGGATAAATGTTATTCATGGTTTTAAAATGCACCTCTTTTGCTTTTGGAAGAATAGGGAACTTCAAAAATTGGGTCCTGACTGTAACTAATTGACTTTCAGTGAAACAAGTTGTCTTTCTTATTGGTCTCACCGGGTAAAATTCTTCTCGTGAGCATTCTCTTATAAAGTTGTTTGTATTTTTAATATCTAGTAGGTGCACACCTTTCACACTTAAACAAGGTAACTTGGGATGTAAACTGTCATATTTCAAATGATTTTGGATAGTTTTAATCAAACATTCAGGGATAGCTTTAATGATGTTGTTAAATTGACGTTGCGGTGGAGTAAACCCATACTTAACACAAAATGTATTATACGAGAAAATGTTCCCTTCAGCATCCAAAATATCCAATATGGACCAAATATTATTTTCTTTACATTCTTTTATATACAAGGATTTACGACTCAATGTAACATATCTATTATTCCAAATAGGGGAAGAATGGGGTGTGAAGTTGTGCTTGTATATAAGATTCCAGTACATTAGAACTTGCTGGTGAAAGTCTGACAATTTGATGGGTAATTTTGGAGTGGCAAAGTCACATGACAGGAGATAAGGCAAACCACCAACTCTATTAAACAACAGTCTGGGTATACAGTACCAAAAGGCTTCACTGTTTTTCAAATACTCCTTAATCCAGTTAAGTTTAATCATACCATTTAAACAGTTAAAGTCTATGACTTTTAACCCCCCATCTTTAAAGTCTTTGACAATGTATGCTTTTTGTAAATAGTGGGTTTTATTCCTCCATACAAAGCTGAAATTAGCGTGATTAATCGCTTTGATTTCATCTTTTGGGATGGCTAAGGAATGTGAAGGATAGATGCATCTAGATAAAAATTCCATTTTTGTTAGGCATACCCTGCCAAAAACAGACAAGTCTCTTTGCTGCCACATGTCCAGCCTTGTTTTCCCCTTCTGAATTGTGTCTGTTATATTAAGCTTGAGTCTTCTCTGTTTGTCATTAGTTATGTGAATGCCCAAGTATTTTATTTCCTTTTTAACTGGTATACTATTAATGACCAACTCTTCACATTGTTTGATTGGCATGAGCTCACATTTGGTGAGATTAAAGCTGCAGTCTGCAACTCTTTTTGAAGCATAATGCCTGGAACTGTCCGGGGATTCTGAAAGTAGTACATTAAATACCCCAATACAAAAAAAGATGAGTTCTCTAGGTCCCTTATATGTCCCGCTAGGTCCCTCCAAAGCCAGCAGGTTTGTTTACAAAATTGCAGACCGGACCGGTAAAAGGTAACCAATCAGGTTACGAGCTGGGCTCTGCTGCCTGTCAATCACCGTCTGTGCACGCGCGATACAAGGTAGGCTCGTCCCCACGCTTATTTATCTGGACTATTGAACTTCATTACGGGCTAGTCTACTTACTGTGTCTTCCATGATCGCAAATGACAGGTGAGTTGATGAATGAGGAGTCGTGTAGGCGCATCTGGCGTGCACGTCTACGTGCACGAGTTCTCATGTGTTTTGAAGGGGCGGGACAGGAAGTTGAATAACTTTTTATTTTTCGGTTAAAAAATAAGCATTTCTTGCATTTTGCATCTACGGAGGTCACCGTTTTCAACTTCAAGCGTTCTGATAGATCATGTAAACTCTTGAAATGCCAAAAATGAGGACTTTACGTATGACAACAACAAATCCTGCAGACTGCAGCTTTAAGGTGCAACCCTGAGGCTTTGGAGAATATTTCAATCCCTTTAATCGCCACTGGGATTTAATGTTTATCCCTCTGAAAAATTGTTGTGTCGTCCGCTAATTGACTAATGACGAGCTCTGTGTCAAGTACACAGAGTGCTGCTAGTTCTGTGTAATTTTAATATGAATAGCCAACATTTCTAAATGTGTAGTTGTTCCGCTGGGAAGAGCAACAGCACTATTTATGTCCTTATAGCATGTCTTGACAAAATTACAGAACCCATTCCCAAATCCAAAGTATTCAAGAGACTGAAAGAGGAAGTTATGTTCTAAAGTATCAAATGCTTTGAAAAAATCTAAGAAGAGTATAAAACCTTCATCTTCTATCATATCACTGTAATCTATAATGTCCAGAATTAACCTGATGTTATTATGAATAGATCTATTCTTCATGAAGCCCGACTGAGACTCACTAACACATTGTTCAATACCTGTTTTAAGACGGTTTGCAAAAACACAAGTTAAAATCTTGTAGTCTGTTGTGAGAAGTGTAATAGGTCTTCTATTATCTAAAACCATTGAATTTTCCCCTGGTTTGGGAATTAGTATTATAATCCCCTGTTTCATGGTTGGGGAAAGTGTGTGACTGTTTAATATGTCAAGGAATGTGTGGAAAAGAAAATGGCGCAAGACTGGCCAAAAATGTTTGTAGATATTGGCAGTTAAGCCATCAACACCGGGGGATTTGTTATTTTTAATTTTACTGATAACTGCATCCATTTCTTGAATTTGTAACTCTCCATCACAAGTGTCCCTGAATACTTCTGTAATTTGTGGAACGTGGTGTTTCATGTCTTCAAAGAAAGTGAGTGTCTCATTCTCTGAGCACTTTGCAGTATACAGTTGTCTATAGAAAGTTAGAATCTCTTTAGACATAACATTTTGATCCTTGCATAGGTTATTATCAATCAATAAGGAACTTATTTCATTCCTTTGCTGTCTGGTTTTTTCAAGGCAACAGAAATATGCTGAGTTTTTTTCCTCCTCTTCTATCCATCTAGCCCGAGATCTAACATAAGCACCTTTTGCTTTTCTAGCATACATATCATCCAACTTTGTCTGCAGTGTCAATAGAGTTTGTTTGTCATTATCTGTAAGTGTGGGCTTGTTGCATGTAGCGTTCAGCCCCTTAATGAGTTTCAGTTCCTCCTGTCTTTGGGACATTTTAAGATTTTTACTGTCGGCAATTGAATATTGCCTGATTTTATACTTACAGAATTCCCATTTCTGTATGTATGAGGAAAAGTCATCCATATCTATAACCTCTTTTTTTTTTTTTTTTTTTTACAATATTTTTATTGAATTTTCTTTGTAAAAAAAGACATACAAGAACAAAAAAACAACGATCAAGAGAGTAAAATAATGAATAAAGTGTTCCAACATACATCGTCAGGTCCAATTTTCAAGCAGTACACACTTGATCCGTACAACAGTACCAACAGACTGAAATACAAACATGGTGGTCGGAGAGCCTCCTCTATGAAGGTGCATAATCATGAGTCCACAGAAGATATATTATATCGTATAGTCCAGGGGGGCAGGGGAAGAAAGAACTGGATCATGTAGAAGTTGCTATACTGTTCCAGGCCCGTCCATCAGATGTGACAAGTCGTTGTCCTTCATATAATTGATGAAGCGACCCCAAACGTTATAGAATACCTCCCGTCTGTCTTTGAGAGTGTAAGAGATTTTTTCCAGAGGTAAACAATATGTTAGTTCCCTAAACCACACAGCAATGGCAGGTTTACCAAAGCTTTTCCATGATAAAGCTATTGTTCTTTTTGCTTGTAAAGAACACATATTTATAAACATTTTTTCATGGCGCTTAATCCTATGACCCTCTGGGTAAAGACCCAGCAGAAAGAGCCTAGGTTCCAGGTCCAGTCTAATTGAGAGAATCTGTTGTATAGTCAGTCTAACCTCCTGCCAGAACTCCCCCACTCTTGGACATTGCCAGATGCAATGAAATAAGGTGCCCTTATCTACCCCACATCTATTGCACGTGTCTGGAATATTCAAGTTAAATTTGTTTAATTTTTCTGGAGTAATATACACCCTCATCAGCCAATTATATTGTAGGAGTCTTAGGCGAGTATTACACGTCCCTGTGTGGGCTGCTTTACATGCGTTACGCCAATGTTCCAGTGATAGTTCCCCCTGTATATTTGATTTCCATGCATTAAATTTAGAGTCAGCAGAATCAGGGGAAAAGTCCCTCAGTAAGTTATAAAATACAGAGCTGATGCCCTTTCCAAAAGGATTTTTTGTAAACAAATTTTCCAGAATGGATAATGGAGGGCAAGACATAAAATGGGTATGGTTTGTTTTGATAAAGCACCTTAGCTGAAGATATTTAAAAAAATGTTTGCGAGGGATGTTATATTTTCTAATTAACTCTTCAAAGGTTAAAATATTCCCATTGTTACCATAAATATATTTTACTTGTTTTATCCCTCTATCTACCCACAATTTGAAACCTGCATCAGCTCTCCCTGGTCTGAAGGAGCTGTTGCCCCAGATTGGGCTGAAGTAAGAGAGGGAGGGGGGGTCTTTTAAGTACTTACTGACTTCTTGCCAGACTCCAATCATGTTTTTCACTATAGGATTGGAACATGATCTTTTGAGTTTTTTAGGTTCATCTGAGTATAGATAACTGGGAAATGGGAGATTTAGGGAGCTCGATTCAATATCCCTCCATGACAGTGATCCATCTGTGTTGAAGTAGAACATTGACATTCTTAGCTGTACTGCCCAAAAGTACCACCGCAAATTAGGGCACTGTAACCCTCCTCTGTCGTATGGAAGGTATAGCAAAGACAGGCGAAGCCTAGGGCGTTTATTATTCCATAGAAAATTACTGAAAATTTTTTTCCAATCTGGGGAAAAAGTTTGGAGGAGGCGGCAGAGGGATGTTCTGAAATAAATATAAAAGTTTGGGGAGAATGTTCATTTTAAGTATATTAATTCTTCCAATCAGAGAAATAGGAAGACCGGACCATCCCATGCAAGATTTGGAAATATGTGCCAACATAGGGCTGTAGTTAGCTTCTACTAAGTTTTCCAGTTTAGGAACAATTTGAATACCTAGGTAAGTAAAGGAGTCCACTGTTCTAAAATGGCGAACATAAGTGGGGGATCCGACCTCTCCTTCGAGTTTAGAAGCATTACGGAGGATTTTGAGTTGTTGATTTTATAGCCTGAAAGTTTGCCGAATAACTTAATGAGATTCAGGAGGGATGGAATAGACCTATCTAAGTCACTAAGGAACAGAATGACATCATCAGCATAAAGAGCTATACGATGTTCAAGATCTCCGATACCTATACCTGTAATTCCACTATGTCCTCTCACAGCAATGGCAAACGGCTCAATTGCAATTCTAAAAAGTAAGGGGGACAGTGGGCAACCCTGTCTACAGCCTCTTTTAATTTTTATCGCTTTCGAAATATTGTTGTTTGTGATCATTTCTGCTGAGGGATCATTGTACAGAAGTTTAACCCAATTGCAAAAACCCTCCCCTAGACCAAACCGTCCAAGAATTTCAAATAAATAAGTCCACTCCACCCTATCAAAGGCTTTCTCGGCATCTAATGCCAAAAAAGCCGTGTTCGGTGCCCCTCTCTGATTGTGTAAGATGTTCCAGACCCTTCTCACGTTCTGAAAGCCATGACGCCCGGTCATGAAACCACTTTGATCTGCCATTATTAGACTTGGAAGCACAGGTTCTAGTCTTTTTGCCAAAATTTTACAGAGAATCTTCAAGTCTGAATTCAGGAGACTGATCGGTCTCATATTTTCACACTTATCGTTAGATTTACCTGGTTTCGGAAGAAGAGTAATCAGAGCACCTCTCAGGGAGGGAGGAAGTATCCCATTTCGAAGGGATTCTAAAAACATTTCCAAGAGGGGAATTTTAATTTTTGTTTCAAATTTTTTGTAGATATCTATGGGCAGACCATCAGGGCCTGCTGCTTTTCCAGATTTCATGCATTTTATTGCTGACGTGATTTCCTCTACTGTCATGCAAGCCCCCAACGCTGACCCCTCACCCTCCTCTAGTTTGGGAAAATTAAGATTATCTAAGAGTGACCATGAACTCCCATCCACCTGTCCTCCGGTTATTTCAGAGCTGTAGAGTCTTTCATAAAAGTCCCTGAATTTGTCATTTATGGCCACCGGGTCTGCGATGCACTCCCCCTTTTCATTCTTAAGATTGGTAATAGATCTTTCAACTTGAAGTTGTTTTAAGCGCCAAGCTAAGATTTTACCTGCTTTTTCTCCTTGATCAAAGAAACTTTGCTTAAGTTTTAAAAGGTTAGCAGCAGCCTTGGAAGCTGAAATTTCATTATACTGTGCTCTCAATAATAAAATGTTTGATGAATCTTAGAACAGGGGTTTTTAAAGTAAATGTCCTCCATATTTCTAATTTTTGCTTCTAATAACAGAATTTTTTGTTTGGCTTTTTTAGATTTAGAGCAAGTGAAATTAATTATCTGGCCTCTGAGGAAGGCTTTAAAGGCTTCCCATCTGGTGCATGCCGATGTCTCGCAAGTATTAATCATGAAGTAATCGTCTATTTGTTTTCCAAGAAAAGTTATTAGCTCTGTATCCTGGAGCCATTTGTGTTGAAATGTCCATTTGGGGGGATCACGTCGCCGTCCCGGATCCAAATATATAAGGTTATTTGTGGCATGGTCTGAAATTAGAATGCTGTCATAATTACAGTCTTTGATTTTGCTAGTTAAACTGGCTGAAATAAGAAAATAGTCAATTCGTGAGTACGAATGGTGAGTTTTGGAAAAGCAAGAGTACATTGCTGCATCAGGGTTTCTATCTCTCCAGATGTCTCTCAGATTTAGATCCTTAATGAATTGATGAATAATTTTTCTGCTTTTGCTATGGGATGGGTTTGAATGTGATGATCTGTCTTTGTTGGGGTCAAGTGTACAATTAAAGTCCCCAGCAATAATGTATTGTCCATTAAGTGATGCTAAGGTCAGAAACAAGTTATTAAAGAAATTTGGGTCATCGTTATTTGGGGCATAAATATTAACAAAATTGAGACATTCAGTGTAAAGGGTACATTGAATTATCAGAAATCTGCCACATTTGTCTGATATTACCTTAGTGACAATCAGTGGAATAGACCTATGGATGAGAGTCATGACCCCCCTCGCCTGAGAATTGAAAGGTGCTGAAAAAACTGTCCCCCGCCACTCCTCCTCCTCCTCCTCCTTATTCTAGAATCCTCCTTCTTTGCCAAATGCGTTTCCTGTAGGAAAATGATATTAGACTGAATATCTTTTAATCTCCCCATTACTTGCTTTACTTTTTTGAGTTTTTGCAATCCCCTGCAGTTCCAGGAAGTGACTTTAATTGCTACCCCACTGGACATAATATTTCACTAGTAGTGGACTACTCATGATCAAGTAAAAAGGAATGACTTTGATCCGCCAAAACAACAATAAAGAGCCCCTTGAACAACATACAAAAACCCGGAGTCCCAAAGCTTGGGACCCCCCCCCCCGCCCTTCCCCCACTTGTACACTCCAGTAGACTCGATGACCATTCCATACTCCCTGAGGAATGGTCAGGCGTCACTGTCCACTCCATCGCTAATAGGTGGTCTCGCCCTCCGCTTGTCAAAAGAAAAATAAAGAAATAAAACCAAACTCTATTGTTCGTACCTTGTATAAAGGGAAGCAAAACTAAAAAACTAGACATTCTTGACAGCACCATAATGGGTGACGGGAGTAAGAGAGTAAAGTGAAAAGTAATAAATAATTAAGAGAAAAAAATTAGAAACAAATAATAACTAGTAAATAGATGGATCGGGTTATTTAGAGGTATTTGCCCAAGTAGTATTAGTTTTGTACATATATACCCAGATCCTGCCAGCTGCCTTATGGGAGATTGAGTTCAGAACACGGCCAGACCTTAAGGCTGATTCATACTCGGCGCAACCTCGCTCATACTAGCTGGTCGCAAATGGCGCAAACGGTCACGTGTCCCAAAATTCCGCCACGCCCCCCGTCGCAAGCTAGAAAATCCTCGCGCGGCGCAAGGGCGCGCACACAACTTTTTTTCTGACTTCGCGCGCGCTCCACCGGAAACAGCTGACCAAGAAAAAGAAAAAATGAACACTACAGAGACCGCGGTGACCGAGAGGGTGCGCCTCTACAAACATCTGTACGACACGTCTATGAAGTTACACTGGGACAACGTTTGACAAAGTTCGTCTTGTTGCAAAGGACGAACATTCCACCTTCTCTTCTGTTTTTGCCGCAGCCGCTTAGCTCTGAGATGCATATACAGTTCTACACCCAGAGTAAATTCATTCCGCATCAGATGTGCCAGCCTCTGCTGACGTGACACCACAGGTGGCATTGTGTATGCTTTCTTCGTATGCTTTTCAGCTTGTTTCCTCAACAGTGACGCTCGCTGGTCTGGAGAGAACTGCAAATGTGACGCATTCTCGGCGCAAACTGCGCTTATGAGCTGAAGGAACTGTGAAGGGGCTGGCGCTTTCGATGACGTCATTAATGGTTCTCGAGCCAGAACAGTTGCGCGTTTGCGCCGAGTAAGAATCAGCCTTTAGAAAATGCCCGGCCAAACTTTTACAATCTGCACCAGCTGTAACTCTAACAAACTTTATTTTTTTTAAGGTGCAACTATGAGACCCGCTAACCAAGTTGGACGTCTTATGCTGAAACAGAGAAATTAACACGTACTTGATTGTCGGTTAAATGAGCGTTTTCACAGACACTTGTTTACATTAACTCCGACTGCCAACAGAAGCTAAGTTGTTATGCTAACCAGTATAGCAAAGAAATTAACCCATTACTCATCACGTCTTTCCTCCTGTTGAATGCTTCTGATGAAGTCCTCCACATCAGAAGGTTTATCAAAAGACCGTGTGTTGTCGTTGTGGGTTAACAGCAATTTTGCAGGAAACCGTATTCCATTTCTTATTCCCATGCTGCAAAGCTTCTGTCTCACGGCGTCAAAAGCCTTGTGCTTCTTGTGTATCCCAGACGCCAGGTCGGGGTAAAACCGAACTTCTCTGTCTTTGTAGAAAATCTGCTTTTTGTTTTGGACCTCATTCAGAACCCTCATCTTGTCTCTGTCGTTCATAAACTTCATGATCAGTGTTCTTGGTGATGCAGACGCTCCACTTCTCGGACCCACACGATGTGCTCTCTCCAAGGTTAGTTTTGCGTTAGTTGAAGTTAAGCCGAGAGCCTGCGGGATCCAAGCCTCGAGGAAAGAGCAGGCATCATTTCCCTCCGCACCCTCTGGGAGGTTAACCAGCCTTAGATTGGATCTTCTAGATCTTGCTTCGAGGTCGACAATCTTGTCCTCCATAACTTTATTTTTATCCTCGAGGTTGCGTACCCTGGCCACGAGACTGCTAACAGCATCCTCTGTCTCAGATATGCGGGTCTCTGCATTCTTAACGCGTTCCAAGCACTCACCAACGTCTTTCCTCACTCCGTCAATTGCTGACAGGACTCCATCAAACCTGGTGCAGAAGTCAGTTTTTAAGTCTCTGATAGCTTCAAGGATAGGCTGAGTGGTTGTTCCTCCAACTTCGTCAACGTTAGCATTATTCTCCGCCATTGGGCTAGCGTTAGCTGTAGCCGAACCACTTTGTTTAGCCGGAGTGAATTCTATTTTAGGCTGTGAAGGTTTGCCGCGACCTTTACCTCTCCCTTGCGAAGCTGCCATCAAGGAGTTTATAGCCACTATTCTGCTTCCTGTAGGTGTCAAATAGTTTAGTTTATTGCAGTAAATTTGTCCGAATTTTACGGAGGGACGAGACAACCATCCACCTAGCACGCCATCAAACCGGAAGTTCCTATAACCTCTTTTATAAGTTGCTTAACACCTGTACAGTAACCATCATGTGAAAGTAACTCTTGAGTTGAATTTCCAGTAACCCTTAGAATGAAATTGTTGTTCAGGGGGTTTAAGTACCAGAAGCCCCTTTCACACTGCCGAATAACCCGCGTTTAATTCGCGAATTTAGCGTGTCCGCTGTTGTGTTCACACTGCCGACCCGGGCTGCCGTGTCAACTCGACTCGCCTTTCGACCCGCGTCGGACCCTAGTCTTTTTGCCGAGCCGAGTTTGATGTGAACACAATCGACGCGGGTCGGACGTGGGCGTGACGTGAGGAGTTTAAAAGACAGAATGGACAGCTGATTCAGAACAACAGCGACAGGTGAGGACAAGTTTTACTCTGTTTTAGCCTACATCAAGTTGGAGACATTTTTTAATATGGCCAACTGGTGAGACAAGGAGGTCCGCGAGCTCCTCAGCCTCCGAGCAGAGGACGTTATTTTCCGCCACATTTCGGGGACGGTGAAAGATGGACCTCTGCTGGAAGGGCTGGCGAGAAAGATGGGAGAGCGCGGTTTCCCACGCAGCAAGACGCACCGTAAAGTAACATCTCCATGAACTGCATTGCAAAAATGAGTTCTCAAGGTGTCCCGCCATCGTTTGTTTGAAAAATTTGATGCAGACAGGTGTATTTAACCCTACCTCCGACGCATGGCTTGTGCCTACGTCATTGTACACGCCCAGCATTTTATGTGTTTCGTGTGACGCTCTGCCACTAGGCAACTCCCCCTGAACTCGGCTTCAGGCGACACGGGTCACCCTGACACGCCAAGCGTTCACATTGCTCGACGCGGGTCGAAGGTGCAATTTGGACCCGCTAAGATAGCGGGTCGCAGTGTGAAAGGGGCTACTGATATATCTGAATGATCTGTCAGTGGAGCTGCTGACATGTTAACCTCAGACACCAGTCCTAAAAGAGGGTCTGATAGCAACCAGTAATCCAACCTAGACCTATGATTCCCATTTGGTTGAACCCAAGAAAATTGTACTTTGTTACCATTGTAGTGCCTCCATGCATCTTGTAGCGCATTTGAATGACAGAATTCTTGGAATGTCTTATTCGGTGTGAAAGTATGGCCTCTTGGGGGAGACCTATCCAACCATTCATCGTTTACCACGTTAAGATCCCCTCCTAATAAAACATTTTTGCACTGGTAAGATAGTTTGCATGTCTCTATTTCGTTTGATAAGACCTTTAACAAGTCCAGATTCTTCTGTCTGTTGTTGTACCCATACACATTCAGTAAAATGAGCCTTGAGTCATTTTAGTCCATCACTGCAATCAACCAATGTCCATGTTCGTCTGCCTTTACATGCAAGTGTTTCCCAGAACAGTTATTTGGCAGAATTGCCACTCCTCCTGACCGTTCTGTGCCATGACTGAAAAAAATCTTCTCTCCCCATTGCTGTGTCCAAAATGTTTCATCCTCCCTCATAGAATGCGTCTCCTGTATAAAAAAGTACTTTGAAAGTACTTTTCTGCCCTTTGCAAAACAAAAACAAAGCTTTCCTTTTCGTGTTGTCTTTAAGACCCCTTACATTTAAAGATATAACAGAAACTTCTGGGGTAAACGACATAAACAAAATGATTGAAATAAAATAAAATAAAATGATAGAGCCAAACAGGCTACTCTAGTGGCTTTAACTCAAGCACCTGCCGTTGAAGAAATGGTAAGATTTTACTATCAGCAACGCCCCTAATAAACATTTTCCTCCCTTTATTTATTTTTTTTTATCAAAGTCAGCTGGTATTCCGTTCACCTCTCCTATTCCCGAATGCGTTGTCCGTTGATGAATCCGAAGGGTCCTCTGAAGAACGCCTTCATCCCCTGCTGCCTCGCTCTCTCAATCTTTGGCCAGAGCACACTGCGCGCATTGCGTTCCGCTTTGGTGAGGTCCTCTTGGAAGCGTACCTTCATCTCGGCGCACACCCTGTCGTCCTTCGCTTGTTTCCAAAGTGCATCGCGGTGGGTTCTTGAGGTGAATTGTAAGATGATCTGAGTTTTTCCTGGTTTCGGTTTGCCCAGTCTGTGAACCGTGCCCAGAATTATATCCAGTTTGTGTGACCATTCTGGTGTCATCCTTGAAATTAGCTCTGCTACCACCTGTCGGGTATTCTCGCCCTCCCTTTCGGCAAGCCCATTCAGGCGGAGGTTCCACCTTCTTTGATATCGCTCCAATTCCTCGGTTTTCTCTTTCAGCTCCAAATTCTCTTTCTGTAGTTCCCGCACAGCAGTTTCAAGCACTTTGGTCTTTTCTTGTCCTTCTTTAATGTTTGCGGAGTTAAACTCCGCTGTCTTTGCGACGTTAGCTATCGTGATGTTGTTCTGTTTCAGCTGTATACCGAAGTCCTCTACTAATGCCGTTAAGTTCTGGATAGCAGCTACGTCACCATTAGACACGGATTCCTGCATTATTTTCGGCATTCCCTTTTGTTTCTTAGCTGAGCCAGTGGCATGGGATGGAGGGCTGTGTTGTCGTCTTCTTACCACAGGGCCACTTGCTTCCAAATCCTCAGTTTCTTCTTGGTGACCGTTAAGGCTCTAGCATGGTTGCCGCGTCTGCTAGCGCGAGCGGTGTTGATGACGTCACGAGTTCGTGCCCGCCATGTATAGTGGCGCAAGTCGTTGCGCCAGTAGTTGCAATTTTCTCCGTCACAGAGGTGGCGCTGCTACGTGACGGTTACCTCTACTCTACAATCACGAAAGTGGAGAAGAAAACAATGCCGCTGTCAAGAGCAGGAACACTGTAATTAATGATACTGCTGCAGTTTTCGGATCATTTTAATTTTTTAATTCAGTTAATAGAGGTGAAGGTTTGAAGCCCCCGGCATCAACAGAGTCTCTGCCCTCTTCTTTGCCTTCACGTATCTGTCCCGTAGCTTCTTCCACACATTCTTACAGAACTCTCCCTCTTTCACCAAAGTTCTGCCCATCTCTGTACACGAGTTTTGGGAGTTTACGTGCTCCCTGTGCCGTTTCACTGCAGTTTCGTACAGCTGCTTGTACAAATGCACCTCCTGACTGAGCCTGGTCTCACAACGGTCCATCCGGTTTTCCGTTGGTGGCGCCGCCAAGTTACAAAAATCGACTGGTGCACGACAACGCGCTGCGCCGTCTGTTCAAGGGAAGCGCCATGCCTGAAACGTCATTTTGACGTCACGGTGCAACACAGCCGTGACAGACGCGGCAACCATGCTAGCGCCTTTAACGTTAGCTTCGTTAGCCGACGCTAGGCTCACCTCAGGCGAGGCGCCAAAGAGAGATTGGGTTTGGGCCTTGTACGCATTGAATGATTCAGGAGGGTATAAAAGATTGTCACAAACTGAGGTCAAAGGGAATTTCCGGCATTCTGAAATGTACATGTCTCTGTGATGGTCTGTTCAATAAATTCCCCATAAGAGGCTGACCACGGCGCGTCCGACTCATTTTTCTCCACAACATGAGGGGTTTGGTAGCCTCTTTACTGTTCCTATGGTAACGCTGCTTGCCCTATGACTTACATCAGTGGGAATGAAAAAAACAAACAACCTTTAAGCGTAGTGATGTCCAGAAGATTACTTTCATAGGATAGGAGAAGACATTTCATAAAGTGAATGAAGAAAAGGAATAGAGGTGAAAAACTGCTAAATGGAGAATTATTGGATGGAGTTCTTTATGAAGGCTCTCTCCTGACAGAGATTGTCAGGATTCATTTTTCACTTGAGGTTAGGACCCAAATACAGGACTTACAGTTTGCTGAAGACAAATTGCTGAAGACAATTTCGACTTTATTGTAAATGAACAAAAAGTGCTGCCAAGGCAGGAGAAGCAATGAACCAAACTGGATAGCATTAAGAAATAAAACTCAGGAGAAAACACAGGCCTGGGTGACTGACTGACAGGGGAAGCTATGACAATGATCTGGCACAGGACGACGAAAACTGGGCTTATTAAATACTGAGGGACTGATCACAAATGAACAACAGGTGTGAGTAATCAGCAACAGAAATCAGGTCCAAAAAACTGGTCAAGGGCCAAGAAGGCTGGTCAGAATGGCTAAATGCCTTTTGGTGGCCAAACAGAGACCACTCCGGGGTCTGGGCAGCAGGCCAGAGGAACCAGCAAAACAAAGACCCCTCCAGGGGTTGGGTAGCAGGCTGGTAGATGGGCAGACAGGACCAGTGAGGCAGTGCCCGACAAGGAGGCAGGCAGAGTTGTACACTAACCTTAACTACCACACTGGTTAAGGTTCAACCAACTCGTCCTGTTTCTGCTGAATCTCATCCACCAGCTAGGGACGGATGATACAAAAGGAAATGGAAAGCTTAATATGTTGTTCCAAAATGCTCTGCATAAACATGCTGCTAGTGTCATGTTAATTCAGCATTCTCCAACCAGGAGCTCAAACTGAGACATAGGAAAATCACAGGTGTCTCTGACCTTGTGTTTTTTTTTTGTTGGCGTCACTGTTCTGCCGTCTCACACCCCACAATTCTCACAATTAGCTAGGCAATTTCTTTTTTTTAGAAAATGGCATTTTTACAACCCAGCTTCCCGAAAAGTTCTGATGCTGTATGAAATTGAAATAAAAACAGAATACAGAGATTTGCAAATCTCATAAAGCAATATCTTAATCACAATAAATCATTGAAAAAATTGGATTGATATATATTTTTTTCACACCTTTTATCTTGTTTTATCTTGCTTTTGACCCCTTTAAAAGTTTTTTTAGTTACATTGTTATATTTCATGCTTTGTTATATATTTTTTCTGTTTTAATTTTTTTTTATTTCATGCTATTTAGATTATTTCAATGTATTTATTCATATGATGCTCTTAACTCATCTCCAATATTTTTCCTCACTGATAGCACTTCAGTTTTATATTGTGGGCTCAATGTGATGATCTATGTGAGAGAGAGACTGGTACAAAGGGACTCTTATTTCTGTAAAGCACTTTGATTAGCAAAAACTGTATGAAAAGTGCTATAAGAATAAAGTTTAATTTGATAGAAAAAATGATCAAATGTTTAAAGTATTTCTTGTAAAAAACATGAGCTCACCTTAAATTTGATGGCAACAGCATGTCTGAAAAGAAGTGAAGATACTGTCTCTGCTATGCAACTGTATTCGATGGCCTAGGCTAACATTGTGGTAACTCACTCGTACACTTTTAAATTACAACAGGTAGCATTTAAGTTCAAATATCAGAATGGTAATGTATTCACTTTTAATCACTTTTTAAAACTTTAGAAATGCATCACTCCTCGCTACCAGACTGAATGCAGAGATGGCAAACAAGGGTAGGACCAGAACAAAGACAAAAAAAATGATTGACATGTCACTCATATTAATGGTGTCTCCTACATGAATGGTTGGAACAATGTCAGACTTCATCATTAGTTATGTGGCAAATCCAGCTGTGTCTTTAATAAACTGAATCCACTTCTGTTGTAGTTTAACAATATATGAAAGAAATGTAATGTAAATGTATTTTATTTATACAGCCCTTTACAAACAATCGTTATGATATATAGCTGGTAATAAATAAAGAGAAGAATAAGTAAAAACAAATTAAAACAATAAAAGAACAGTGAAAGCGATAAAATACAACAAAATCAAATAAGATAAAAGTGTCATCATACTACTGGGTATTAAAAGCAATCCTAAATAAGTAGGTTTTTAGCCTAGATTTGAAGAGGCCCAGGTTAGAAATAAGACGCAGTTCGACGGGGAGCTTATTCCAGAGCCTGGGGGCAGCGACGGAAAAGGCTCGCTCACCCCAGGGTTTGTATTCTGACCTGGGCACTTCCAGCAAAAAATTGATCTGTTGACCTCAGAGCTCTACCAGGATTGTGGACTGTTACTGTTACTGTTACTTTACTTTACTTTACTTTTTAGTACTTACTTTTTCTCTTAAAAAAAAAAAAAAAAAAAGTTTTCTCTTTTTTTAATTTCTTGTTTCATGTCTGTTGTTGCTGCTGTGACAAGTGAATTTCTCCATTGTGGGATAAATAAAGTACAATCTAATCAAATCTAATCTAAAAGCTCAGATAAATACGATGGGGCGAGGTCGTTAAGGGCTTTAAAAACAAACATTAAAAGTTTCAAATCAATTCTATAAAGAACAGGAAGCCAATGGAGGGAGTTAAGAAAAGGAGTGATGTGCACACGTCTGTTGGTGTTGGTTAAAAGACAGTGATGTGAAGTCTTATAGAATCTGATTTTATTCCATCATAGTCATGAACAAAACATATCAGGTCTGCCATCTTCACAAGAGCAAAAACACCATGTGAACGATTAAGATTAGATTTATTGTCATGCATACACATGAAATTTGTCCTCTGCCCTTAACCCATCCAGGAGCAGTGGGCAGCCATTCACAGCACCCAGGGAGCATGGGGGCACAGTGCCTTGCTCAAGGGCACCTCAGCTGTGACAAGGAAGTGGACTGACACCATTCCAGCTGTCAGTTCCACCAATCTTCTTTTTTTTTTTTTTTTGAGTGGTGAGAGTGGGAATTGAACTGGCAACCTTCCAGTTTAACAAACCTGTTTTGTTTATTGGACGACCGACTCTAATAACCACTGAGCCATGGCCTCATGACCGATTGATGTTGCTAATGATGGGTCTTAGTGGAGCTCCTTCCTTCAGTAGCATAAGGTATTTCCACACATGAACGAGTTGTGTGCTCCAGCCGGCGGTGACCCGGAATTGGATTAAGCAGGTATAGAAAATGCGTGAATGGATAGGTGGATGGAATATAAGAGAAGGTTGAGAACTATAGACAAGTGTTTGTGTGGATTTGTGTTATGTTGTATTTTTTTGAGTCACTGAGAGATGTAGGATTAATGAGAAAGTTATTTATTTATTTATTTTTTGTTTAATTCCTTCAACTTTTAATGTACAAAGATCATTATGTGGGCCTCTGCAGTGATCACTCCAAACCTATGGGTGGCAGTAGTGTGCTGACAAATGTTTGCTACCGCTGTGAAAGAAGAGAAAGAAGAAGAAGTCGATGACGTCACACACGGAACTGTCAACATGGAGGACGGCAGAGAGGCTTCCACGAATTCACTTCTGAAAGATGGTAAAAAGTGCTTTCACAACTGCTCTACAATTAATAACTGACAGTTGACTCGCCTCTCCTCAGTAAGCAGGAAGGGTTACATGTCCTGTTTTTTATTTTTATATACAAACCCGTGCAATGGAAACATGAATGCATGTACCTTCCATGAGCACTGTCGTTTTAAATGAAAAGTAAGAAACTGCGAGAAAATAAGGCAGCAAGTAAAGAGTTTCCAGCTGTTCAGCTGGGTTTCAGAGAGCGAACTTCAGGCTCAGTCACGGTTGGTTAGCCTAATATTTGGGAAACTGACTGGTTTGAGGGTGTGCTGCTGTGTTTGCAGAGTGCTATACAGATTTCCTGGCAGGCGACTTTGACGTAAAGACATACACTGCGCAGGCCATTCATCATGCTATCATCACGGAGCAGTTGGCCAGACTGGCGCAGGGCATCAGTCAGCTGGACAAAGAGCTACACAGCCAGGTACCTACCGACCCACCACTGACCTCACCTGCACACCACTAACTGCTTTCATCCGTGTCATGGGATCTAAAAACGTATTTTCCTTGTGGACTTATTCAGGAGAACAGCAATCTCTCTGTCATGTATTCAAATAATCGGTTCTACGTACACCAACCTTGGTTATTCATATTAGAATTAGATTCAGTTTGATTTATGTAGTGAGAGAATTTCACCTTTTGTATATGTTGTTCATGAGGATCCTTTGTATCATGTTCATGCCTCTATCACATCCAGTTTTCCACAGTTGAAGTGAGAGGATTGACTGTGAAACCTTGCCACCACTACACTCCAACACACAGTAGATTGTGTTTCTAACATTGCTGGCCCCTTGCTTATGCGCTGCCTACATGTTCCCGTTGAACAGACGGCTCTTTCTTTCAACTTGAAGCATGAGCTCGCTTCAACCAGGGGACACTGTGGAAACCGTGCATTTTTATTGTCTGCCTTTATTCAATACATACTGTATTTATTTATTCTCATACACAGCCTTATTTTACCACCCGTACTCAAATTCTATTCTTACTGTTCTGTATTTCTAATTTTATTCTTTTATGTTATTGTTGAGTGTTGTACTTTGAGAGTGAAGTTTAACCGGAGTCAAATTCCTTGTTTGTTTACTCAATCCTGGCCAATAAAGCTGATTCTGATTCTGATTCCAGGTTGTGGCGAGACATGAAGACTTACTGTCTCAGGCTACAGGGATAGAATCTCTTGAAGGTAAAAAACCCCCCCAAAAAAAAAACACTTCTCTGTTTGCTGTCAGTGTTTGTCTAAATGTCTCGTGGGCTTGAAGCGATTTGTTGTTTCATTTTGAGGAGCAACTGAACTGTGTTCATTTTGACAACTTTCCGCTTATACCGTAAAAAAACAGCATCCATGCTTTCTGATGCTGATTGACTATTATAATCTGCTGCCTCAGCTGATGTCAGGACACAATGGAATCAAGCTTTTTATTTTACTACACAGGACAGCATGACGGTTCATATCTGCCGGAAAAAACTGGCTGATCTTACATTGAACCAGTATGTCTTGCTGCCTGTCTAATGGAGTTAGAGAATTGCTGCTGACTATGTCCATGCCTTCTAATGATTTGGACGTGAGGTTCTGGGATGTTTTTCATGTCATCATTGTGTACATGCTCAGAAAACAGCCGCTGGTCTGCCTCTTAGCCGTCGCAGTTTTTGGCCTGTGCCACAAGATGGAGCCAGCATTTCTGTGCAATCTGTGAACGAATAAGCTCTAAAAGGAAACCTCTTGTTTGCAGGGGTTCTTCACATGATGCAGACGAGGATCAGTGCGCTACAGGCGGCGGTCGACAGGTAAGTGACACCCACGTGCTTGATGTTAGAACACGTTTCAGCTCCCACGCTGTTCTTGGGTTGTTGTCGGTCCAACGACATGTTCAGCCTCTAACAAAGTGAGCCCTCAACCTCATCCCTGATGCTCTACAGATACTTTTGCTGATAAAAGCAGTCTTTTTGTTTTTTTAAATCTCTGTTAGTCCAGTCTTGTTTAAGGTGGTGTTCAGGGATGTTGCAATACTTCCCGGTTTAGTTTTTTCTACCAGTATGATTGAATTTATATTCCAGACAGCCAACATCTGTGGGGATATTAAGTATGTATAAGTAATATAAGTATATTATAAGTATAAGGAATCAATGTTCACAAATCACTTTCTACAGACCATACACACACACACACACACACACACACACACACACACACACACACACACACACACACACACACACACACACATATTTTCATAGCAATGTGATCCTGATATGAGGTGGAAACTGAACAAAAGCCGCATCATTTACCATAAAACAAAGCAGACCATTTCCCACAGCTTGCTCAGTACCACAGTGAGGTTTTTCTTTCTGATTTTAACTCTCAGTGCCACGAATAACCAGTGGAAGAGCTCTCGAATGATTCAGATTTTTTTGGCAGCAGATTATCTCAGAGGCTTCCACATAATATCCCACGATTGCATCTGCACATCAGCGTCTCCTCCTGTTCATCTCCACAGAGACTGTACACTGTACAGGCTGCGTGTTCATCTGCTGCAGATAAAACAGGAGTTGTTGGTCCTGATGCGATGTGTGAGCCGATGGTCGTTTTGGCCGCTGGTTTATAATCCAACCATTAAACCATTTTCTCGTCGCTCCGCAGGGTCGTCACAGAGCTTACTTTCTTAATTCAGCAGTGTTTGTTCGTCACCTGGTTACAGAGTGAGATCGCCAAATAAAACTAATTTCCTTCTTCCCTTTTTTTTTTTTTGTAAATTCTCAATGATGGAGATTTGTAAAAGAGAACCTTCCCTACGCAAAGCTTCAGTCATGAATCTGGCGTCTGGGCCTGTACTACTGGGTCGGATCAGTGTCTCGGCAATCCAATCCAATTTTATTTATAAAGCACTTTACAACAACCTCAGTTGACCAAAGTGCTGTACAGAAAAAAATAATAAAAAAAATAAATTACAAGAATAAATTAAAAGTGACTTCAGGTTCAGCTTTGGGTTTTTTGGTATCCTGAAGCCGCTTCACTTCTTATTTAGATCTGTTGCCATGGCAACTTGTGCTGGAAACCTAACCTGCTCCAGAACAGAGATCAACACTTGAAGTAGCATCCCCTTCTGACCAATCAGTTCTCTTACAAAAGGAAAAAAAAAATAGTTGTGTGGAGAGTGAGAGTCTCTCTGAGTCATAGACAAACTACCAAATTTCATCTCACGATGAAGCTTCAGAAGCTTTATGAGAGATATGCGAGTGCTTTGTGAGATCAGATTGTAAGGGTCGGTGAAGCCGGATAACCTGAATAACCCGGATGTTGAACTTGCTTCATAATACAGGCCCCTGAAACCTGGACACTGTCATCCATTCCTGCAGGGACGGGTTGAACTGGGCTGAAATCTGTGAAATTTGTGTCCAGAATATAACGGGGCATGGAGGTTTTACCTGGAGGGACAAAATTCCTGTTGTGGAACTGATCTGCCTGATTAAACCATGCATGTCTCTCCAGGATAAGGACAAAGATTGTTGACCCGTACAACAAGATTGTGGCCAGGATCACCCAGCTAGCCAGACTGCAGGTAACTCCCTGAATTCACTCAACCTTTCCCAATGATGTTTTAACAGTATATTGATATTTTTATAGCTGTGTGTGCGTATCAGTCTGCTTCTCATCTGAAATGTTAAAGAACAGTTCTTTGCCCACCGTTTGACCATAAAAGATCATTTTCCCGTATGACACAAAGCCTTCCCAAACCCACAGAAATCCACAGTGTAGGTGAGAGGGTCAGCATTTGTTTCTGTGTAGGCAAGATATTTGTTGTGCAGCGCCGCAAGCTGCAGAGCACGCAGCTCGGTAAGAACACTCAGCTGCTCCCCTCCTGTTTGTGCAGCCAAGGAGAATTTACGATTAAATATTGATGAAACAGTGGCTGTAAAAAGGTCAGCGTGATTCTGAGGCCACTCTCTGGGGCCCTGTGCTGCTCACACTCTCTGTGTGGTGACAGATTGCTCTCGGTCTCTCTTGCTCAGGCCTGCAATGTGAGTTTGGATGTGGCAGACACAGCTGCCAGTCAGACGGGAACCCAATCCCCACTTCCATCTTCCTCTCTGTCTGCTGCAGATGATAGCATGAACACTGTGGGCATTTAACTTTATTGCGTTGTCCATCATTAGGTTATAGAATTAACTCTCAGGTCTGATGATGATGGAGGTTTCACTGTAGTGGAGTAACATGTCACCAAGTATGGTGCTTCAGAGGTCACGTCTCAGATGAGTTGGCTGTCTATATCCATACACATCAATTATCTATAACCCTGTGCTGACATTCTCCTTCTGTTATTTTGATTTCATCCCATCCTCCTCTTTTTTTTCCCATTACTTCACAGTCATGGTAGCTGATTGATTCAATTCAATTCAAATTGTATTTATATAGCACATTAAAACAACCTCAGCTGACCAAATTCAATTCAATTTATTTTTATTTATATAGCGCCAAATATAACAAATGTCAACTCAAGGCACTTAAATAATAAAGTCCAATTCAAGCCAATTGGAATTCAATTCAAAACTTGTCTTCAGTCCAATCTCCCGTCCTGAGCGTGCCTGAGGCGACTGTGGAAAGGAACGACTCCCTTTGAACAGGAAGAAACCTCTGGCAGAACCAGACTCAGGGAGGGTGGCCATCCGCCTCCACCAGCTGGGGTTTGAGAAGACAGAAAAGAGGGGGAAAACCCACTGTAACAGTATTTAAAGGATATCTGTTGGAACAGGGAAACACGAGTTAATGACCACAATAATGTCACATGTACATAATATCATTTGAGAAATTAAACGGGGGAAACGGAGAGTAAAGTGAGGAAAGGTGTGACAGATGAGGCCCCCCAGCAGTCTGGGCCTATAGCAGCTTAAAGGAGAAGTTCACTATTTAAGACCTTGAGTCCCAGTTCCAGCTTGTTTATCAAGAATAAGAAATGAGGAGACCATTTTCACAACAATAGCTCATTTCTATCCATTTTGGCTGTTTTTGCTGGTCCATCCTGCTGCTACAGACAGGGTTCCATTGGGCACTCTGTTCAATGTCCTTAAAACAATACTAATGTTAATTTTAAAGAAAAGGTCAACTCACCGGGTGGTTTGTGGATGTTCCTGTGTGTCCCAAAAAAAATTATGTTGCGAAATAAAAGTTATTTCTTGCTTTATTTAGCATTTTGTAATCCAATTGTATTCCGTTTGGAAGACTTTTCACTTTCACTTTCACTGTCAGATCACTGCGCCAGGGCTAGAGCCTCAGACTCAAATATAGAGCGGATGTTTACGTGCGTCGTGATTTAGCATGAAAAATAGTTCCTGAACAGCAAAGAACACGGATTACACGGATGGAAAACCATAAAATGTGCCGACATTTATTTTTTTTTAATACCACTAACCACCCGGTGAGTTGACCTTTTCTTTTAAATTAACATTAGTATTGTTTTAAGGACATTGAACAGAGTGCCCAATGGAACCCTGTCTGTAGCAGCAGGATGGACCAGCAAAAACAGCCAAAATGGATAGAAATGAGCTATTGTTGTGAAAATGGTCTCCTCATTTCTTATTCTTGATAAACAAGCTGGAACTGGGACTCAAGGTCTTAAATAGTGAACTTCTCCTTTAACTATGGGATGTTTCAGGATCACCTGAGCCATCCCTAACTATAAGCTTTATCAAAAAGGAAAGTTTTAAGCCTGGTCTTAAAAGTGGAAAGGGTGTCTGCTTCCCGGACATTTACTGGCAGCTTATTCCACAAGAGAGGGGCCTGATAACTGAAGGCTCTGCCTCCCATTCTACTTTTAGAAACTCTGGGAACCTCAAGTAAACCTGCAGTTTGGGAGCAAAGTGCTCTGTTAGGAAAATATCTTACAATGAGATCTTTAAGATATGATGGAGCTCGGTCATTAAGAGCTTTATATGTGAGGAGAAGAATCTTAAATTCTATTCTGAATTTAACAGGGAGCCAATGAAGAGAAGCTAAAACCAAAGCACCAAAGTGCTTCACAATAGCAGCTGCATCGCATATTAAGAGAGTCATCAATAAAATAGCAATAAGAATAACTTCATCACAGATAAAAATCAAATTTGAGATAAGCATGATAATATTTTGGTTTCCCTGGTGTTTGAGATTACTCAGGTGGCTTTCATTGCTTTATCAGTGCAGGGATAAGATACTTAGGCTTGCTTCTACAAGTTGGAGTCTGTAGTTGACATTGTTCAACATAAGGAGAGAAGCTGTGTCAGTGAAAATCAGGGAAGCTATTATGAGACTGAAAAAACAAGAATGAAAAACTTAAAGGGCTTTGGTCAAA
The DNA here is from genome assembly GCF_027942865.1 of Odontesthes bonariensis. Classification (NCBI taxonomy): domain Eukaryota; kingdom Metazoa; phylum Chordata; class Actinopteri; order Atheriniformes; family Atherinopsidae; genus Odontesthes; species Odontesthes bonariensis. The sequence goes on along the minus strand of NC_134513.1, from coordinate 19,944,934 downwards.
CCTTAGGATTACCAAAATTGACTGTCTGGAATATCATTAAGCAGAGAGAATGCACTGATGAGTTCTGTAAATCGCAAAGGGACCGATAGGCCAAGGAAGACCTCCACTGCTGACGATAGAGGAATCCTCACTATGGTAAAGAAAAATCCTCAAATGCCCGTCCGACAGATCGGAACCAGTCCTCAGGAGACAGGTGTGTCTGTGTCGCTGCAACATCCAAACCACTCGTTTGGATCCTCAGGACGGGAGATTGGACTGAAGACAAGTTTCGGTGCAATCTGTTGGTTTCCTTAGCTAGGAAATTATTTTTGAATTGGATTATTTTGTAAATAATTATGATTACAATGAATTGAATTCCAAATGTCAAGCCATTTGGAATTCAATTCATTGTAATCATAATTATGAACTTTATCATTTAAGTGCCTTGAGATGAGATTTGTTGTATTTGGCGCTATATGAATAAAACTGAATTGAATTGAATAGTTAGCCACAAGAACAGAGTGGCCAGATTACAGTTAGCAAAAAAAGTACTTAAAGGATAAGACCGGTTTTTTGACATTGGGCCCTTGATTTCACATTATAACATGATGTTCTACTCACCCCTGCTTGTTGTTGAACATTTGGAGCTGTTCCGAAGATATTCGAGAGGCGTCTGGCTGCTCTCTTGAGATATTCGGCCATGAAACGGTTTCCTATGGGCAAGTTTATACAGGCACAAACTATGCTGTTTATAATTTATTAATTACTCTACACTATAACTGATAACGTGGAGGTGCGTCGCTTACTTAAAAAAATCCGGGTTACTGTAATTTAGATTTTTTTGTCGTAAAGTGGGTGTTACTGACGTCATCGTCGTGCTACTGCCACAGACAGCCCACAGACCTGCTGCCTATTTATTCATTCGGCTAAAATTCAAAATTAGTAACCCGGATTTTTTTAAGTAAGCGACACACCTCCACGTTATCAGTGCTAGTGTACAGTAATTAATAAATTATAAACAGCATAGTTTGTGCCTGTATAAACTTGCCCATAGGAAACCGTTTCATGGCCGAATATCTCAAGAGAGCAGCCAGACGCCTCGCGAATATCTTCGGAACAGCTCCAAATGACCAACAACACGCAGGGGTGAGTAGAACATCATGTTATAATGTGAAATCAAGGGCCCAATGTCAAAAAACCGGTCTTATCCTTTAAAGGAGCAGCAGAGTTCTGGAAAAAGGTGTAATGGACAGGCGAGACCAATATGAACCTGCATCAGAGTGATGGCACGAAGAAAATGTGGAGACGAAAGGGAGCTGCCCAAGATCCAAAGCATAGCAGCTCCTCTGTTAAACCATGGTGGTGAGGGGGGTTGTTGCTTTGTCATGTATGGCTGCCCCAGGTACTGGCACACTGATGATGAACCTGCTGATGGCAGCAGCACAATGAACTCTGAGGTGCATAGAAACATCTCATCTGCTCAAGCTCCAGTAAATGCTTCAAAACTCATTGGATGGGGCTTCATCCTGCAACAAGATAAGGATCCCAAACATGCAGCTTAAGGCAACACGAGAGTTTCTCAAAGCTACAAAAGTGGAGCCTTCTCGGTCACCTGATTTAAATCCAATTGGATACGCAGGAGTTGAAGGCGGCTGCGGTAGAGGCTTGGCAGAGCATCACCAGAGAAGATACTCAGCATGTGGTGATGTCATCAACTTCAAGCAGCCATTGCGCGTAAGGGATATGCCACTAAACATCCAAACCAGGCCACCAACAAAGATTAGAAGAAGAGAAAATCCCTTAGCCTTGAGACTTCAGTAGAGAGCAGGCAGTCAATTGTCAGGCAGGCAAATCAATTGTTATTTTGCATTTTAGAAATATATTTTCCGACAACTTTCAGGATATTTTTACCCGACAAGTAAAACGAGTTGTATCCCTTGTGCGTTTTCACTGTGACTCGGGGCCATTTGGGCTGATGAGAATGGCTTATTGAGAAACCTTTTTGAAAGGCATAGAAAGGCATTCACTGGTGTGGAACATTACATAGAATGAAAGAGGATATTGTGTGTTCATATAAAAAATGAGTCATTGTGCTCCAGGTGGCCTGCGACCTGCTGCGGAGGATCATTCGCATCTTGTACCTGAGCAAGAGGCTGCAGGGCCAGCTGCAGGGGGGCAGCAGGGAGATCACCAAGGCTGCTCAGAGCCTCAACGAACTGGGTAAGGGCAACTATGCCAGCTGTCCACAAAACAACAATTACCATAGCAGATATAAAGAACACCTTCAGCATATGTAAATGTGCTGCGTTCAGACAGAAGCTCAGAGATTTTGACTCATTACTCTGACATGAGAAAGTGCTGAGTTTTTATTATTAGTAGTATTTTTATGTAGAAGCAGACACAAGATGAGATGTTTGGCTGTGGAAAATGTATGAGGAGCAGTGGCATGTTACAGACCAGTTTGGGAGTTTGGGCGTGTACAGGATCACAGGAGGAGGCGTTCATGTGGCAGCTCCAGCGCAGACAGGACTGTTGACCTTTAAATCAGAGCCTGAGGCCTGTTGTGTCATGTGAAGGGTGTGCGGCGGTGCGCTCTGTGATGGCTCAACACATTAAACGCTATCCAGAACCTCAACTAGGCTCAAACATAAACATAGAAAAAGTTGATTCCAGCAGTCACACTTTTACCAGTTTCCTCAAACTCTTACGTGACCTTATTTCCATTTAGTTGGTCATGTCAAGTCTTGTATGTTTCTTTAAACAACAACTTACTGTCCTGGCCTTAACCGTGCATCATGTTCTTCCCCCCAGTTTTGTCTTTGTTTAATCTGTCCCCTTATAATTTCTGCAGTTGGTGCTAAATCTCAGTTTTACCCCGCATATCTTGACAGTATTTTCTCTCTTTCTATCCGCCTCTGAACCTTGTTGTCAGTTACTGTCACTTCCACTCTCTCCAGGCCCACTGTTGCATACTAAATGTATAGAGCACATTGGAAAGGCATCGGGGGGGGGCCGCTGTAGACCCTTGTGCTAAATGTTCTTGCAGGCTGAGTGCTCATAATTGCACTTAAAAGCAAATTGATGAAGGAAAAGAGTCACTTACCTGAAGCATTACAGAACAGTAAAGAAACAGTGCAGATTCTCAAAAATGAACAAGTCAAAGCTGAGTTAAATGACACCTAACACACACACACACACACACACACACACACACCCTTGTTTCTTCCTAGAAAAACATATCTAGAGTGGGTGTCATACTTTATCATGCACTCTCTTCACTGGCCACCGGGCTGCCAGCCCATCATGAAACACCTAGTGTGAGCTGGATGCTGCCGCCCATCAATGTGGTTCTGTTCAGAGCTGGAGCAGCACAGCTGAAAAGTGTGTGTGTGTGTGTGTGTGTGTGTGTGTGTGTGTTTTGATAAGCTGTATTGAGACTCTGGAAGTCGATTCTCATTGTATGATGTCCCCCTCCAGCATTGAATCCATTTACAGAGGATGTGAGGGCGGTTCTATTCTAATCCCTCCCTGATAATGTCTACGATGAGGTACCAGCCCGATCTGAGCCAGCCCTCTTAGTCTTGTTTGTCAGTCAGAATTTTTGACCTTGACTAACAATAGTCTGGTTGGTGGAGAGGTGAGAAAGCCAGTGTATGACACTGTTGTCAGCAAAAGAAAAGTGACACTGATGCCCTCCCCGTCTCTACCATCAGTCCTCCATATGCCACACTACTCTTGCTTATCACAAGGCAGTAAGTGAAAGAGAGCAGGTTCAGGGGGACAAGTGTTTTCAGCACCATGTGAGTACGTCTCATGCCACACGCACAGATGCAACAGACGTCCAGGTTTACACGAATTCCACCGGCCTCTTAGAGCTTTTGAATACAGTTATTATCCTCAGGGCGCTCCATCGTGACTCTTCTGGCTGATACAGTGTGAGTCTCTTGTCTTTCCTGTCCCAGTAGCTTCTCTTCCAACAACTTCTCAAGTGAACTTTGCTGCTTTTCGTTTTGTTGTAATCCCCTTAATGTGGTTGTAGAATCTCCTCAGATGGGTTTCAGATGGTCATCTACAGCAGTGTCTCTCAAGCCTGGTCCTCGAGGTACACGGCCCTGCATGTTTTCTGTGTCCTTGCTCCAACATGCTTGATTCAAATTAAATGGGTCAACTTTTCGGCTCTTTAAGCTCCGCGGAAGGCTGATGACGACACAGTCATTTGAACCAGGTGCGCTGGGAGCAGGGAAACATGTAAAACATGCGGGGCAGTGTGCCTTGAGGACCAGGGTTGGGGAAACACTGATCTACAGAAAAGTCACACAGTCTAATAATTGGTGGGACCACCTTTAGCTTTAAGCTAATGCAGTGTTGCAGCATAACTGGGCTGAGCTTCGACCTGACCAACTGAAGCCCCCCTCAGGCTTGTACTATAGACATAAAGGTGTGAAGGGTGCAGCACTTCACTCTCTCTCCTTCTTACTTCGATCTCTACATTTCATTACTAAACATTGCTGTGGGTTCTACTTTGATTTGCTTTGATCTGATTCACCAAACCATTTAACTGATCTCTGATTACCATCATTCAAAATTTTCTTCTGACCACATTTCTTCCAGCAGAATGGTGGTTCACCACAGTTCTTAAGTCAGTTTTAGCATTTTCAGCAATCTCCTTAGTTGCTTTGTTTGGTCGATGCAGACTATAGATATACTACAGTATCTATAGACACGATCATCTACAGATACAGACGTACTAAAAGTTTATTTATATATAATATGTGTGTGTTATGTGATTAGAATGTTTAGCCCTGATACAGACTGCAATAGAGCTCTTGGTTTTTAAATAAGATCAAGTTAGACAATTGTGTTTGAATATTATAGTCAATCTGCCGGCTGTCTCTGATCACATGAGAGGAGGATGACTTCACATCTGACTGTTGGTATAGAATCAGATTTGCACAGCGGTTACAGTGTCAGTGGGGTTAAGGACAACTCGGTTGATAGTCACACTAAACGTGCTTGTAGACGGGTGAAGCACGTGTTGAATTGGACTTTGCGTTCTGAGCATGCTCGAGATTTTTTTTCCCCGGGTCGTGACCCGGAAGTCGAAGGAGACGATATTACTGTTGTTGTCGCCGCCGTCGGAAAGAAACAAACGACGCGATGGAGAATGCGCCGTTGTGCGTCGCGTTTGTGCAATAAGCAGCTCATCACAGACGAAATGTAGAGGGACGTAGCTTCATCTTGCCCTTCGTTCGCCAGCTTTCTCAAATGCCTGAGTTTGTTGTTGTTGTTGGTGGTGGTGGAGAAGCGGGCAACTGGAAGTGGCTCTATTAGCGATATTTGAAATGGTAAAAGGGCCACCTATCGTACCTCCTATCGCATATCGTATGACATGCTTTGTGCCAATGATTCCATTTATTCACCGCCATATATACTTGGATAATTGCCCTTGCTGAAACAAGGAGCATAATCCAACTATAGCTATAATGGAATTAATCTCATCATGTAGACCCACTCACAGCAGTCAGCAGGGAGCCTTAGCACTACAGTCTTGTCAGGCAGTGGTTGTGCTTGAGTTTGAGTGGTTATCCACCATGTAGGAGGTAGGTGGTTTGATCCCCATCCCATCTGTGGGCTAAAGTGTTCTTGTGGGATAAACTGATGTGCCCCTAAAATGCTCAACTATGTGTTTGTGTATGATTTAAAAAAAAATAATAATAATAATTGTTCTGAAATAATTAGACTGTGGAATGGGTGCAGAGCTAATCTAGATGTACCCAAGATTAAGGATCTTGTATTAACTACAAAATAATCATGCCATGTCTTTTTAGAAAATAGCTTTTTAATAAACCATACAAAGGCCCTGAATCAGGCTCAGTAGTTCTTACATGACACATTGATTTTCATTGCACTGATGTCTCCGACAGATTGTGTCACACACAGACCTCTTCTGCACTACAGCTGTCAGACTGAGTTGAGACAAACTCATTCAGCTGTCAGTATCACGATAAGCGTCTTCTATTCACGGTGAATTGAACGTTTACCAAAACTTATTTGGGGAAACTAGGCTTGAGATGGCATAAAGCAACGGGTTAAGTTAACGTTTTAGTGGTTTGAGTGGAGATGTGTTGTTACGCTGTTGTGTAAAACGCCGGCACCCTGCCAGAGAAAAAAAAGCTACGTGGTCACGGGCCATCCCAACGTTTGTGTCTTCAAAAATGTGAAAAAGATGCGGTGTATAATCCTAGTTTTCTTTCTTTTTTTTTTTTTTTTTGTTCATTTAGGTTTTTATGGTGTCCTCTAAAAGATCTACATTGAATTTAGCGGCACAGTGACAATGAAGTTATTCCGTTCTCGACATTTTCCTTGCTGCTTACCTTGGACATCATACATTGAAGATTTAGCGAACCAGTAAATTGGTGTTTTGTCATTACTTTCAAACAAAGCAAAGAACAGATGAGGGACGCCCTGAGCAAAGTGAGGAGGAACTACATCTGACCCCTGCTCATCTGATGCACTGTGTCCCGTATTCACTTGCACAGGAGCTCGCAGCAGACAGTCGTACCGACACATGCTGTGCCTTTAGTTGTTTATTACAAATGGTACAATGGTACAATATTAAAGTGTTCTAAAGTATGACTGTAGACATGTGTCTCACACTGCATTACATTAACCAGTAAAACAGCACGTGCTGCTCCAGCTTAGATACAGAGTTGTGACTGAACAGTCTCTGATGGCACTCTATAATAAATGCCCCCCCAGCCTCATACTTCTGACACTTATTTTTAGGTTTCTTTCACGGGAGGGGGGCTTGGAGAAAGAAATCCACTTTAAAGAACGCCGTTGAACTCTCGTTTTCAGCCGGTGGTAGTTTCTCTCGTTTTCAATGAACATACTTTCTTTTGAAGCCAGCATTTTAGTTTGTATTTAGATTTCCAAATTGTATGCACTCCATTGTTTAATAGCTTCTTGTACACAGTTCACTTTCCATCGCTCTGTTTGATCAAACCGCGACCAATTACTGCCCTTAAAAAAAAAAAATAAAACCCGTTTTCAACCATTTTTTTCTGTTACTTGTCTCTTCCTTGAGAGAAGAGTCTGTATTTTCCACGTATTTACACTCCAGTTCATTCAATCACTCTGCATCCTGTGAGCACAGACATTTCTGCCTGGCGTCTGTGTCCTCGAAGGTGACCTTCTTGTTTCTCCTGGGGTCAATCCACGAGTTATGAATGACCACATTTTTGGGCGCGGGCTCGGCTTCGACGACAGACACCACCCTCTTCTTCATCTTGCTCTTTAGAACTTTTTGGAACTTTTGTCTGGTGAAGGCGTAGAGGAGTGGATGAAAGATGGTGGTTCCATATGCCATCACCAGGAAGCCCAAGCGCAGGCGAACAGTCAGGTCGCTGGGTCCAGTGCTCAGGATGATGGTGTTTAACACAGTTATTGGAGTCCAGCAAAGAAGGAAAGTGGAGATGATCAGAAGAGACATCCTGAAGACTCGTTTCTGCCTCTCCCTTCTCTCCCGATGGCGCTTCACTGCTCGTCTTAGTGCAATTATGACCGATACTGATGCCCGCATACCTAAAGGTGCACTTCCGCCTACCCTGACCCCTGTGCTGCTCTGTGAAGCGTCCGTTGACTCTGCTTGTGTCGCAGTGCTCAAAGAGATGGTGTTTTTGCTTTTTTGCTTCCTTTTCGGTAAGTTGTGTTGAAAGCGTGTTCCAATGCGAATGTTAAGTGCCTGAAGGATCTTGTAGTAAGTCACCAGCATTACCACGGCTGTGAAAAAGAATATAGGTATCTGCGCCAACAGGTGATAGTACAAACCTGGCTCTGTATAATATTCATTTGTCTGAGCCACTGCGGTTTGGTTCAAAAGATCTGATCCAGAGCTGACGAAGAAGCCTACTTCCATGAACGGAACCAAGAAACTGAAAAAGGATAAAGTCCAAATGGATCCCAGCAGAGCCACAGCTCGGCTCGTCGTTAGCACGCGGTTTGCTGGCCGTACAGAGATGTCATAACGGTCCACAGTGATGGCCAAGACATTAGCAGCAGTAGCCACACTTGCAAAGGAGACGCACGCCTCGTGGAAGCAGCAGATCATGGCTGTGTCGGCCTCCAGAGGAAGTAGCACCACCACAGTTGTCAGCGGGATGCAGCACACGCACACCTGGAGACAGACAGGAATTCAGGTCATGTCCCACATACAGTACATTTACTTAATCTTATGTGTGACAGTTTAGGACCAGCGGCAATGAGGGAATGCATCCACAACCCTCAATAAGTATCGAGATTTTTGCCAGTGAAGAAGAAAAGTCAGATGGTCCCTATTTTATTTATTTTTTATTTTATTTTATTTTTTTATTGACTTAATGCTAGGGCTGGGCAAGTTAACTCTTTATTATCGCGTTAACTCGTTAATTATTTAACGCCGATAAATATTTTATTGCGCATTAACGCAGGTTTCATTTATTTATTTAATTTTTTTTAAATTAAAAAAAATATATAAAATTTCAATTTAAATTAAAAAAAAATTTGGCAGAGAGGGGGGGAACGACACGCAGCACAGGGCCATCCGATGTGGAACTCGAACCGGGGCCAGCTGCAGCGAGGACTATAGGCTCTTGTAAATGGGGCGCCTACTCAACCCACTATGCCACGGACCACCCCTGTTTTATTATTGTACAAGTCTGTTGCTCACAGGCTTTTATTTTGTAAAAGTCTGTTGCTGTCTGCTGCGGAACCGGAAAAGAAAGTAATCGGCGGATCCACCAAAGCTGGAGAAGGATACGAAACTTGTACTCGGCCATTTTCAGTTTTAAAGTTCTTCCAGACGGCGGAGTCCACAGAACCAAAGTCGCCTATAAACACTGCCAAGTTGAATTGTCTTCTCAGCGTAGTAGTTCCAGTCTAAAATATCACTTAAAGGCAAAACACACAACTGATAGCAGCAAGTCATTCAAGGAAACAGACAGTGGAGCGAGGCTTCTACATAAAAACTACATAAAGATGCTGATGTTAAAAGTGTGTTTGCACAACAAATGTTATGGCACTTTCATTCATATGGCAGCACATTTAAAATTAAAATAAATGCTAAAGGCTATACACTACTTTTGAATTCATTCTTGGATTTTGCGTACAAATGCGATTAATCGTGATTAATCAGGGAAATCATGTGATTAATTAGATTAAAAATTTTAATCGTTGCCCAGCCGTACTTAATGCACATTGTTACTCATCACTGCAGATTTTGTAAGCTTTGTAATCACCTCTGAGACTCGTTAGGACTTCTAGTTGTTGAGTGTAAACCGTTTCAAAGTGTTTAATGATGTGTTGCCAGTATGAAATGAAAGTCCTGAGAGGCCATTTGTTTAGCAGCACAAGTCGATATTAGCTAAAAGAAAACAGACTCACCAACACATCCACCACATGCAGGTTCATGGTGATGATATTGGAGACGGAGCTGATGAGGTTCTGTTTCATACAATATAGGACCAGAACAGTGAGGTTCGAGCTCAGGCCCAACACCATCTCCAAAACCAGGAAGCCTGTCAGAGAAACCTTCCAACAGAAGGAACATGGTGGAATTGATGCCCTTCACTGCGACACAGTAGAAAGTGTCATGTCATACCTTTTTTTTTTTTTAATTTGTCATTTCGACTGTTAGGAAATCTCATGCTCCCAAGGGAGAAAGCTAACTGTAAAAGAGACTGTAGGTATACCTGGAAGCTGACTGGGTAAATGGCCTCAAAGTGGGCCGTGTCACGGTCATAGAGGTCGGGTGTGTCGAGCACCGTCATGTTGCTCATGTTGGCGATAGAGATCAGCATCGCGGACGTGTGCATTATCCTGATGGCAGGAAGAGGCCTGGAGAGTAGTGAACAGAAGAGAAACATTCATCAGTTTTTACAGTCTGAGGTTTATTTAACAGTCACCAGATCGGTGATCTTGTTGCTGATTACGCTTTAGATTTTAGTTCACGCAGGGCTGCAAAAGCAGTGAGGACGAGGTTAGGACTGTGAGTCACGGTAAAGCTTGCAGTAGCTTGTTGGGGTGCTAGCTTTTCTGACTTGTTAAAGTGTGCTTTTTTTTTTTTTTTTCTTAGGATGAAACTCACAGAAATGTTCAGTTAGTAGTTTTACTAGATGACAATTTGTTTTGTTTTCTAAAGAATCTGAAGCGTGATGCCAGCATTAATTGGAGATTCTGTGACACACCAAGACTACTCTGATCTCTGGATAACGTGTTCTACCCAAATTTGCAGTCTGAAGGGAAGATTTTTCAAGATTTTAATGCATCAGGGGCGGTCTGTGGCGTAGTGGGTACAGCAGGCGCCCCATGTACAAGAGGCGACAGTCCTCGGTTCGAGCTCCGCATCGGATGGCTCTTTGCTGCATGTTGTTCCCCCTCTCTCTGCCCCCTGCTTCCTGTCTCTCTACACTGTCCTATCTAAAAAAAAATTAAATGCTTCGACAGGACTTGCTTCTCAGAATCAGGTTTTTGGAGCTGAGCCTGAATAAAACCGATGCAAGGATACTACCGCGCATTGTTTATGGACTCCGGCTCTGTTAGGGTTTCGACTGAAGAAATGAGGAGTATCACATAGTTTTATATCAGACTCACCACTCTCTGCCATCAGTGTCCTCTCCCGCTCAGCAGCAATCAAAGAACCCACAAAGCCTGCCTTGCCGGAGCATGTCAAATTATCCCACGGTGGAGTGACTTGAAAAGGTCAGCCTTTACTTTTTCCACTTGATTCTCAGCATTCTTTCTGTGAACTGTGGACAACCTGACGGGCTGCGAAGCCTCTTCGCTGACCTGCAGTTTTGGGGATGATGGATCTACTCGGGCAAAGGGAAAAGTCTGTTTGTGAAGCACGGAGGCAGCGCACACCCACCCTCACTGGGGGGCATGTGGTTTGCAACATCAGTGCGGTGCACTGAGATCAATAGTTTCTTTCACGCAAAGCTCTGGCTGGTCATTGTTCGTTGTGCTTGAACTGTTTGTCTCCAGTGTCATCCCGGTCTGAAAATGATGATGCCAGTGCCAGAACAATCCTGCTCTCTCCACCAGTCCCTACTGTCCAAGTATGAGATGTCTTATCACTCTGGAGAAATAACGGTCCTGATATAGTCCACAGCAGCTTCTGCCAGACCACAGTGTGTTTACAATTTCATATTCGGAGAAAAAGGCGGGGTTTGAGTTGCACCTATGTCTTGCAGAGTCCTTAGGTACCACTCTGAGACCGAGCTCTTCACTCCTGGACGTGCACAGCTCTCATGGAAGTGATTGTTGCAAAAAAATGGTGTCATGTCCCTCTGCTGTCATCATCACCATCCCACTTTGTTCTTCCTCTGTTACCTGCAAGGAAAAAAAATGTGCAGGATGAAAGATTTCACTGAAATTGTGTGAAAGAACAAAGTGGGTCACCTAGAAATGGATGTTTCTTTTCCTGCGGTCTGCATGCTGCACCACATGTCCACCATCCATACAACTCTCTCATCATCCCCTGACACAGAGCTCTTTTCTGTGCTAATTAGATGCCCGGCCCTGAGTGTTTGCCATCTAGTTCCTGTGAGCAGAGTGTCTGTTTAATCAGTCGTCTTTAATGGTTGTTGTCATATGTTGTTCAGCAAATGAGCACTGGTTCCTGTGAACTGCCAACTAAGAGGATGCAGTTTTAAGCTTACTTATTGTCACCGCCACTGTCCAAATAAGTCACTTCAGCTGTCTGTGGAGGAGTTATTGTTTGAACTTGAGCAGATGGGGTGGTCAGATACTGAGTGCTGCCACTGAATATAACGCTGGGTTGATAATGAGGTTGACTCATTCTTCGATAACTCCGTAATTCAGAATCATTCCATTTACACAAAGTTTTCTTGTGTCTATGGATGATATTTTTAGGGTAAAACATTTTTTTCTTTCAGGTAAATTCTGTTTGTTAGATAGAAAAATATAATTTTTTTTATTGGGTATTCACATTTGCCATTGGCTGTACATATTGTGCCACGTATGAAGATACAAGTAGCTGTGAAATGATTTGAACATTTCTTCGCGTCCTTGTCCTCTGACTCAATTCCAGCCAAGTGAAACACTGTGACAATAATCCCAGCAGGGATTCAGTGTTGTTTAGCTCTCAGTTTTCTTGGCACAAAGTTTCCATTTTAAGGAACGAGACACCCCAGAGAGGAATCAACACCAGCTTAGATGTGGCACATGGTGTGAACGCGTTGATCCACTATCACTTAGGCAGTTATTGCATCGCTCAGTGGGTTGATTTTCTCGGGTTATGCCTGTCTTGGAAAGAATGACGATAATCTGATTTAGCATCCTATTGCCTAAATATCAGGGATGCTGTGTAAAAGTGAATGAAAAAGGGTTTCTTTGTTCATCTGTTGTTTATGTACATGTTTTTGACTAAGCATCAGTATCTTTGCATGCTTGAAATTAGATTTATCTTGTTGTCTTATTACTTATTAGTGCCTTTATTTTTAAGTCGATTTTGTGTGACTCTTATGCTATTTTCAGAGGTCTGTAAGCGAGGTGTGCCGTCGCTGTGCCGATGCTGCCAGGAGATCTTTGAACTCAATGAGACATTTCCTATTTAAAAAAAAAAAAATCTGAATAATACTGAATATTACTAATGAGGCGGAACCAATCGCAGTGCTGCGTTAAAGCTCAAAATGGTGACTCCAGAGAGAGAGATGCCTGCATCAGAGCCCAAAAAAAAGGTGTTTTTTTTCGAGCTCATTTATGCCACTGATGAAATAATAACGATTGTTAGAAAAAAGGCCGAATATCAGATCAGATAATCTCTAATCTAAGAGGATATTCGTTCAGCCTTTCGTGTGCGGTTCAGTGTGTCAGAGTTTTAGGTGTTTTTCGATTCATCAGAGATTTTTGTGTCGTACCATTTGAAATGGCCCACTCCTTGTAGGATTATATGGCATGTTTTCAATAACACTGATGCTCACGTGGTTACTTTCCACTCGTGCTGTGGTGATGGAGCATGCGAGTCAGTTTTACAGCTGTTACACAGGAAGGGGCAGCTTTGTGATGGTAAAACGTTGAGCTTGAGTCTCGGACATGCTGACGATGTTGACCTACTGTTACTTTAACTACACCAAATGTGGACCTAAACCTCATGAGCCAACCACATCTAATCTGCTGGGACTCTTCCAGCTCTCAACATGCCTACCATTCCCTGGCCAATGGCCCCGACTGTAGTTCCATGAAGTAATATTTCTACTGGGCCACCAGATCTCCAGATTAGTATTTCAAGCAGTTGATTAACCAGTTGCTCAGAGAAAAACTGAAAATGACTCCTCCGCTGTTTCAGCATTGCTTTCTTTCTGCTGCGTGTTTGTTTTAGAGGATTCTCTGGTTCTCTGCTGGCAGATTGAACGAACATTTCCAAATGTATCTTAAAAAAAATTGATCAGGTAAATCGACTGAAACAAGCTGCAGTTTTAAGACTGGTTGCTATTTATGTACGGAGTAAAAACTTTATCAGAGCTCTGACTCACTTCCCGAGGACATATTCGCGCTCATAAATTGAATTCTCTGTCATTACAACACTGTAGCCCTTTGTGGTCTTAATCTGTTTTTCTAGTAGATTTTAATGTACGGTAAATCCATTTGACTGCGCACTTTGTGTTTGCTGTGTTTTATGTGCTCCGAATGAGCTCATTTTGCGGACATTTGAGCCTCAGTCTGATCAGTCTGCCATCGTACGAGCTGTCCCACAACAGAGGAGCCCATCTCTTAAAGGTGAACCGAACTCAGCGTTCTAACCTCGCTCTCTGATAGCCACTGTTTTTGACTAATTATTCTCCACTCAAAAATTATCACTACTGGAAGAACGTGACTCACAGGCTCATCAACGTGTCAGCGTGCTCGGTGCTTTAAAAAAAACAAAAACCTAAATATGTTGATTTCACAGTGCCCTTTCTCATTACCAAGCACACCAGCAGCAGTGTTAGTGGGATTGTGCCGTGCGTTAGTTTACCTCTGCAGATTGAGACAATTCCTCAATGATCCTGGGGTCTCTCTGAGTGATTTTTCCTGCTAGAAGAGCTTCGTACTCTCCGTCTCCAAAGGTAGCATAGTGGCCGCAGGTGATGATGAAACTGAGTGGCTGAGATGTAGGTTACCAGTCCATCGATGAAGGGTCATGTAGCACATTGCTGGATCCTTTCAGAGGTTGAAATTATCTGACAGAAAGCATTCAGCTACGAAAGCAAGAGTGAGACTGCTGCTCTGCCTCCCCATCTCTTCTCCCTGCTCTGCTTATCTCTCTGTATCTGCCTCCAGTAGCCCTTCCTACTCATCCATCGCTCCCTCCCCCTGCAACACCCCGCTCAGACACTGCTCTCTCCTTCTGGTTATTCCTTTACACCTCTGCGATTGACTAATTGGCCTTACAAAGCAGATTTGATGCTCTGCTTGTACCCCCATGTGATATTTCTTTATTCTCTAGTTCTTTACCTCTACCTAACCCTTTAATGCTGCCCAGAGTAAGTGAACAAAACTCTGTGTTCAGCATGCAGGGACAACACAAACCCTTTAGCGTCTTCGTCATTGCTTGTTTCACCGTTCCCTAACCCATTTCCCCGATAAGTTTATTTGCCCTGGTTAAGGAGCTCAGTTAGAAAATGGTGTCCATGACAATACTGATGACAGCGTCTCTTCTGTCAGGACTTTGGCCACTCCTCCACTGTTTGTGTTTGCATAGCACCTGCCGGATGGTACACACTCGATTGTCTCAATCTGGCTACCATTTGAGCAGTTGTAGAGATGCGCTCATTCCCTACTGAGTGTATATGGACGGAAGCTGAGAAGAAAATAATTAGGTCTTCTTGGCATTGGCATGGCAACACCAGAAAGGGCAAATCCAGCTCGATAGATAAGAATTCAGATCAGAGACGGTCTGTTGTCTTCCAGGACTGTTTTCTCATTAGCGGTGGAAGACTCTGGCTACTGTATCTTACATTTTTATCTCTTTACGAAAGGGTCTAGCTCAAGTTTTACAATGATGGCTTCCCCTTCTGCTTCTTTAGAGACATGCAAATGAGGCCTGTTATCCCCTGATTAGGGCTGGGAATTGACAGTCAATTCCAAACAGAAATAGATTGGGGGGGTACACACATTCTTAGACAGGTTCTTGAACAGAACTACTCAGGTTGAAGGATCCTCCAATAGATAGGCTGCCGTTCAATGAACATTTTCACTTTTATTGTCTAGAAAAAAATATAATTTTTTACTTCTAAACATTTCTTCAATTTTGGAATCTCAAGGATTGGAATGGGAATTGATCATATTCAAACAACTCCCGACCCTTGTTTTAGGCAGAGAGCAGTTATGGCGAGAAAACATGAGAGCGACAAATGACTCGGGCTGTGTTCGAAACCGCATACTTCTCCTACTACTCATACTGACTTTTTTCCCGAATGCCTGTTTTCAAAACAAAAGCACCAATTGTATCGTAATGGCTTTCCCTATGATAAAAGGCAAAAGGTGTTTTATTTTGTGAAAATAACCGGAAGTGTGTTGCTCAGTGCGGCTAGCTTTTGTAGCGCCGAATTCATCGGAACAAATTTGTAAATAGCCGGTATTTTGGCAGGTTTTCAACACGTTGGGGATCTAAACGACTACTTTCTCGCCTGAAAAGGTTTTAATTGTTGCTAAAGTTTACAGAGTTTATAGCTTAAGCGAAATCAGCTTCAGGCCGGCTGATTTCGGCTCGGGCAGGAGCGAAATGCATTGTGGGTAAACGCTCTGCATACTGTCTGATCGATGAGTAGGCAGTATGGAAGTATGTAGTATGCGGTTTCGAACACAGCCATGGACAGGATTGGACTTATTTCCTGAGAAAAGGTGACAACACAAGTGAGCAAGCACAGCAGAAAACATCCACTCATTTTTAATGAATGAAATAATACGGCAGCTGTTGTGTCGTTCTCAGCAGCAATGTTGAAACAGACGCACGTGTGTAAGCAAAATGTGTGTTTCTGAAAGAGCAGCTTCAGTGAGGTGAAGCAGTCGAAAGCTTCGCTGCAACTCGAGCGAGACTCTGCTAACACGGTTGATTCTTTAATGAGATGAGGGGCAGTAACCGTCACCATCCAACCAATACTTGCCGGAATTTTCTCCCTTCGCGCGTTTGTGTGTGTGTGCACAGAAACAATCCTTAATGTCATTTATCTGAGAAAAAAAATGTAATTACCTGAAAATCCACAGTGACTCACAGATGGCCTCCAGTTAAATTCGATCATACTGTTGCCATCGACACTGAGGATCATGAAAACTTCATCAGACGTCATGTTTCACTTGTCTTATCAGTCATTGTCGTCCGTGAACATAATCCTCTTGTCCAAAATTAGCCACACACAGTACCTTTTTGTTACATTTGCATCAGTGGAGCGCTGATCTTTTCACGTGCACAAAACGCACCAACGCAGGAGAGCTGGCTTTGTGACATCAGGAGGACTTGTGCCACGCAGTGTGGCCATTGTGTTCTGAGAGGCTGAAGTTGTTGCAACCTGCATAATTCACATTGTTGAAAAATTGAAACGGAGACCAAATCACTTCTACTAAGACTCACCCCCGCCCCGCTCAAAATGCCTAGTTTTTCCTCTGAATTGATGTCTCATAAAACTGTTTCAACAACTTTTCAAGCACACGTTTCAACAATTTCAAATGGCACGTCAAAGCCCCAAATCAGAAAACATGTGGAAATATAGAGCTATGGAAATATTACATTTTTTTATTTTTATTTTTTTTAAGAATTTTGTTGATATCAATTGCAGGATGTCGAAATCTGTTCAGTCTACTCGCACATTGCATTGACTGTCCCGGAAACATGGTGAGCAGAAACTCTCTATGGCAGAAAAACACCACAACAGAATTCAAACGAACAGGAATTATCCCTAAACTGTGAATATTCATACCTTTTTTTAAAGAGACTTTTTCAAACTGGTCCATTCAAGTGTCTTCCGCAGGTTACACACTGTAATCTGAGTCCACTCCATTAGCTCTATTTACTGCTCCTCTAGCTGCAGCTAGAGCTTTTAGTTACAGTGCTCTAGCTCTTTGACATCTGTCACAACCGTTGTTGTAGTCAAAAACAGAGCTCCATTAATCGCTCGGGTTAACTTTGGTTCATTTCCGTGTGTGTGTGCTGTGTGTGTCTGCTCTGTTTGCAGCACTTGGCTCCTGTACAGTTTGTCATTTGTGTTTTGGATGGGATTTGCTGTGAGGTAGATTGGATGTATTTTGAGTGCAATGTTTTATAATTAGAAATTCTGCATTTGACTTGTGCTTCAAGCGGCTAATCCTGCTAGCAGTCTGTATCAGACAACTGGTGACCTGCCAAAACATTAGGAGGTCCGCCTGTCCTTTTAAATCTTTGTTCTCGGAATGTGGTTAGCTACACATAGACCTCTATCATTGATTGGATCTCAGGATGTATTGTTCCTAGGAAGCCCACTTCCAAACGGAATGTACCATACAAATTGTTTGGAACTAATAGCAGTTACTTCTTTAAAGAAGCTGTTAATGAAAGCCATGTCACATTCTTCTTCAAAGCTGAAACCGCTTCCTGCAGAGCTGCCTGCTTTATGTTCAAGTACAGCTCCTTTTTAATATGCGCACGTCAATGGGCCTTCGTTGAGTCATTCAGTTTCTTTTTCTGTCTTGTTGGATAGAATTACATTCCTCACATCTTGAACAACAAATTTGTTTCAGGTATAGGGGAATCGTCCAGTTATAACCACTCTGCTTCTTCGATTGGATTTTCTTCATTTCAGCTCAATAAATTCAACAACTGTTGAAAAAAAATTTTTTTATTTCTTTTTTTTTAATTGTTTATCAGGAGAAGTTCCTCTTATAGCTCGACAGTCTATATTTGCCATTGTAATGACACTGAAGTGCCACAGCCAAAGCTGCGTGGGGCACTAACACAGAAATAAACAGATAAAAACTGAATAAAAAGAATAGTAAACACGCAAGTTGCTCAGCTTATGTCGAAGAAAAGTTAATGGTAAGATGATAAATTAATGGCACATATTAGGGCAGCGTGTATATTGCAAATAGATTATGAGCCATTTTATAAATGAATCCATCTGCTGCACTTAGGCACCTGCAGATAGCCACTTTTTTTTTTTCTTTGGGTGGCTTTTATGCCTTTGATGGATAGGACAGTTAAGAGAGACAGGAAGTAGGGGGCTGAGAGAGGGGGAACGACATGCAGCAAAGGGCCGTCCGATGCGGGACTCGAACCGGGGCCAGCTGCAGCGAGGACTATAGCCTCTTGTACATGGGGCACCTGCTCAACCCACTACGCCACGGACCACCCCAATGGCCACTTTTTTAACGCAGACAGACAGACTTGCAGTCCTCCAAAAAACTAACAACACATAGGCTCTAGAGATGACGGGTTAATCGAATCGTAATTGGTGGTTATTTGATTTGAACCAGCTAAAGCCAGTAGGGGCCGACAACAACTGATTTCACACCAAAGGGAACAAAGTGTCATAAATAGCAAAGACTCATGGGTGAAAAGCTCAGACAACAGCTGAGCTGGACAATCTTCATTGTGTGACACTTAGTTTCACTCCATCACTAAACAGATCTTTGTCCACTTTAACTTTGGTCTGTTCCACAGCAGGGCAAAGCTAAAGGACCAACAACAGCACCAACACAACCAAGAGCAGCCCACAGCTCAGATTGTTCCGCATATTCATGAAACCGCTGCCAAGTAGCAGAAGGCTAACAGAGGGTAGAAGGCCAAGCAGGTGGTGCTCAGGATGGAGGTGGTCATGGATGATCTGCCTTGTTCTGGAGAGACTATCAGAGCTGGTGATGTCATCCAGAAAGGGCCATGCCTTGGAATTTGATGGTGGGAACCCTCTCAGGATGGTCTCTGTTGATGTAGAGAGGGGCTTGGTCAGTTTTCTTGCTCCTGACATCAGTGACCACCTCTATTTTTTTTAATTTTTGGTTTTAGGAAAAGAAGTTGTTTCAGACGCACTACTCTACAAGACACAAATACCTTGTCTCTGTGTCGTATATGTGGTTGATGATCATGCTGGTGGGATGGGTGGGAGTGGGACAACAGTAATGGGTGTAGATGGCATACAGGAGAGGGCTCAGCACAGAGTCAAAGGTAGATGGTGTTGAGCATGAGGAGCTGTGGGCACTGGTACTAACAATCTGGGGGAGGGACTGTTTGTCTTTAATCCAGGCACAGTTGGCAGGGGGAGTCCAATACAGCAGCTTGTCCTCAAGGAAGTCAGGGATAGTGATATTGAAAACTGAGCATCAGGTTTGTTACTGTTGCTGGGTAAAGCTGCCCTTTGTACAAAGCTGGTAAACAACTATATCTTTATGGTATTGTTTAAATCCAATGTCAGGATTATCCAAACAGTGATTACAACTAAGTTTGTGTTCTCTAGCTTAGTTTACAAGTAGCTCATACAGATGAACATCTGCCAAGTCAAGGTTTAGACTGCCCCCTGCTGGATTGCAATCCAAAATACTTAAGACACAACGAGCTGTAGCTTTTGAATCCAGACACGTCGTTCTAATTGGAATTCTGAAAGTTTTTCATTTCTGGGACAATAAGTCAAATTCCACTTAAAGTGGCGACCTACAGCCGGCTCCTTTTGGATTGTGGACAAAGACCAACAGTCTCACAGTACAAGTTGGATGTCAATGTTCCCAACTACAGTTGTCACGCCTTAATTTACAGGACCAAATCCATATGTAGTAATGTAAAGTGAATGAAGAAAAGGGTTTATAATCTGCCTTTTGACAAAGAGTTCTAAAAAAGTGTAAAAAAGTCTCCCTGTGGTTCAAATTGGCCCAGGTTTGTGGTAAGTTGATTCTAAGTTGAAACATATAGCCAAATGTTTTATATGTTGACAAAGTACCAACATGCAACACAAATATTTCTAAACCTGGATAAACTGGCATTGATGTGGCAGCCATTACATCCGACATGTCATAATGTCACTTGGATGAGTGACCCCCCCCCCCCCCCCCCCCCCAGCTCAACCTGCTCCCATCCATCCATTGTCAGCCACATCAAGTGGTGGTGGTGGGTTGGGATATACACTGTGATAAATTCTAAAGATGAAACACATGTTTGTGATTGGGACATCCGATTATTTGTAATATTGATCTCAATGTGTTTCCTCCAGTTTGTAAAGGAGAGCTACTCTGTGCAAGGGCGCAACTTACCCCCCGAGAATTACCACATAGTATTCAATGGCCTGTGTTGTCTCCTTTTAGTGTGTGTGTGTGTGTGTGTGAGGGCTATGTGCATGGCACCTCAGGCCATATCTAAACAAGCCAATCGGTGCCGGGCTCAGCTGCTCCATCCTGGTGTCTGCCAAGGTTTGTACTTGGGCTGAGGCTTTGAGCAGATTCCCCCGTTCACTCTGCTTCAGCCCTCCACCTGCCTGATAATACTCTCTGAGTGGAAGAGCAAACAATCCGCAGCTCTATACAAATAGTAAATCTGAAATGCTTTGAAAATATCCCCGCTCCCCACTCCTTTCTGGGGGAAAAAAAAGGAAAGATCTCAATAGTTGGGGAAATTACAGTTAAAAGTATATGTCAGACTGAAAGAATAAAGCCCATTAGAGAAACTATGAGATGTTTTTACACAATTTCTGTCACCCCACGGACATTTTTCAGCCTTAATTTGCACAGCAGGCTAGTTGAGGAACTGTGGAAAATAATTGTTATGATGTGAAAGGAGCTTGTTAAAATCCACCTTGTTTCATGGTGGGAGCACTGAGTCAGTTCAGTAAAACTATAATAGATATCGAATCCAGACAGAATCCCATCATGGCTGCTGGATTTCTTGTTCGACGTTCAATAAGGTTGGACAGGTCGCGCTGCACTGTGTTACAGAATTTCAAGTTGGATGTTGATTTGTTGGTGGTCACACTACAGATGGTGGAGCCTTATGCCACATTCAGCTGCATTCAGATAGTGGAGTTCTGCTGCTGTACATGTTCCACCAGTCGCACATTTTTTCAACTTAATAAGAAAGAAATTGCATGGTCGGTGGTATTGGAGTGGTGGCCTGAGTTTACTCATACCTGCTGGTGAAATGAAGCACATGACCGGACTTCTTCCAGTTCCAGGTCCAGCGTGTAGGACGTAGTGCTAACTAGCCGCACAATTTACAAAGTATAACCAACTGAACTCCCCCCACATGAGCCCCAAACTAAAATGGCTGTGAGAAACACAATCGGTGCGAACCGCACCGCTTGAAAGATACCGCTTGGTTTGATTATAGGAAAACACAATCAGTGATATCTGCAGCCCTTTTTACATGGGTCAAAACACCCAGCAGGCGCCACTCACATCTGTCTTTTAGGGCAAAGTGAAGGTGTTTAATCAGCATTTAGTCGTGGGTTTTAATGAGCTCCGGTTCAGCGCTGATGTGAACATACACTGATTTTTTTTTTTATTATTATTTATTTATTTTTTTAATGAGGATTCTCTGATCAGGGCTTCGAGAGTGGGCACAGCTCAGCTTTTTCTTTACAGACACATTTGCACACCTTCAACGTGGAAACTTACAGCAACAACTCGCAGACAAAAAGAGGAGAGATTTACCATCGACAAGACAGCTGGCAGCTCCCTTTCAGTCCCGCTGTGTGGACACACATCTATTATCCAGCAATGAACTAGCCTAATTATCTTCCCCAACTGTGTGATTACAATCAAGATCTGAGACATTTAGATGTCCTTGACACTAGAGTTGTAGAGATCCAACACAGATGATTACTTTGACAAGTCAGCATGAACATCTGTACAACAATCTTTAGTTTCCTCCTGATTTATGTTGACGTTGCTGAATATCGTTGCACAGGTAGGTGCAGAGCAGGTGTAAAGCTGCATGCACAGGACCATCAGACTGCTTAATCTGCAGTAGAAATGGTTGCAGCTCCCTATTGTTCCAACGCTGTCCTTCAGTTTGTGTTCCTTGTGGACTGGTGATTGCTAAAGATAGAGCACCGGTGAGCTGCCCCCTCACACATAAGAACAGTTTTTAGATTTTGACAAAGTGATGCACTTCCTCTGATCACGGTGCAAGAAACCATCGAGTTTAAACCAACAAACTTCAAAGTAATTCCCTCAAGGCTCGATAAATAACGGAACGTTGCTCATCGCTGCTTGGTCATTTTTTGTGAAGCCAGAGCTATTTTCGGAGCAGACCAGCGCTTTTCTACTTTCTCATTTCTGCACGGACACACACACACACACACACACACACACACACACACACACACACACTCCCCTGGTTTGATTGAAAGTGCTCAGTCTACTTCCCAAACAAGCCTTAAACTCCTCAGAGAAACTTGGTGCCGGTTCACTTTTGGTAGATCTATAGTAAGAGCTACAAAATCAGTTAGATTGGCAGAGTTACATTGATCTAATTTTAGCCCAGCTCAGGATTAATTTACAAGGTTTACACTTAAGTGTCCAAAGCAGGTGGGTGGGCAAACAATGCAGGGGCAGAAGTAGTGGAAATGTAAAAATATGCTGTGTAACAAGGGCTATGTGTTTCTTTGAAACAACTGTTGTCGGCAAAGCTGTCCAGCTGACAAAGTCCTGCTGTCGTTTTTCTGTTAGCAGAATGAAATCTGATTATTTGATTCACAAAGATGATGCGTTGAAGCTGCAGACGAGCAGCAAATAAAGCATTTTCCTTGTTGGGGAGCTGAACATCTTCTCGGTTCTACCATGCAAGGTCATATTCTGGGGGTGGTTAAATATTCAGGACACGCTTTAGCCAAACAAACGTCATAAAAAATGCAGACGTTTAAGCCGATTTACAAATAGCAAACAGACGATTTGCCGATTAAAGCACCACGAGAGAATTTGGCCATGTGTTGCTCTTTGGCTCCCCTTGCAGACGGGATGTAACGCGACTGCTGCAAAAACAAACCTTCATATGAACCCTGCAAAGGCACAGTTGTATAGATGAATTTGGCATCATGTTTAGGAGACACAAGACACCTTCAGAATCCACCAAATATGTGAAGAGGCGAGGTCGGGTAATGTTACAGAGCCGAACAAGAAGAAGACTAAAAATGAAGAGAACAGAGGGAGAAATGATCGTGATTGTATTTTTTTTTTCTTGGATTTAAACCTGCACGTTGACGACGGCTTCAACGACGGAGATGAGCAAAGTAAACGGGACAGAACAAGATAGCTAATCGCTTATTACTTACTGATTTAGCAACAATGAAGCAAACTCTGCATTCTCTGAATGCTCTCCATCGGTGAAAACCAATCGGATCTTTGTTCTTGTTCCCGGTCTTGATTGTACACTTTATCTCTTATCCCTCACTTCCTCTCATAGTGTTGTCTTGGGCATCTTGTGCCAGAACTTTTTTTTTCTTTTTTTTTATTATTATTACCCTTTCATTATGGCAAAACATGTTGTTTTCTAGTTGCTAGAGTGAGACGTACTACCATAAAGAGTAGTTACTGTGGATAACAGAGGTGAGTGTACTTCAAAATGAATCGGAAGCACATAGTTTTACGGTTCTCACACTTCTCTAGTGTTGCTCTCTTCTCTCAGAGTGGAGCAGAGCATAATAAATGGTGAATGGACTGTACTCGTATAGCGCTTTTACTAGTCTAGTTGACCACTCAAAGCCCCCTTATAATACAAATCGCATTCACCTTTTCACAAAAAAAACTCGTGCGCCACAGCAAATTACGGAACAGTGTCTTCCTCAGGGACACCTCAGCATGCGGAGGGGTTGGGGCTGCCGTTCTTGCAGTGAATGGACAGTCGGCTCTTTAACCTTAGCCACAGTTTCCCTTTTAGATTGTATCCAATGTTCAAACTTGGACAATGTGACAACAACCCAGAAATGTGTCCAGAATATCTCAGAAATTGAAACTGAGTCTGTGTAGCGTAGACATCTACTGCCCGGCCCTTGATACCAAACTGAGAGCACATCTAATCTCTGGGATGCGAGTCTTGATGCATCGTTTCATTATAGCTGCAGTTATGTTATTGAAATCGGTGTCAAGTATAATGTAAAGCTTTAAAGTTAGAAAGTTAGAAATGGTTTTATAGTAGAATCAAAAAACACTTGTAGTTTTTTTTTTTTTAATTCAACATGGGAGGAGCGATAACCACTGAGTTCTTAATTAAGTGTTTTTGGCTCATCCGAGTGACCATTATGACATGTCAGATGTAATGGCTGCCACATCAATGCCAGTTTATTCAGGTTTAGAAATATTTGTGTTGCATGTTGGTACTTTGTCAACGTATAAAATATTTGGCTATATGTTTACCCCCATACGGAGCAACTTACCCACTGACCAGAATCAACTTTCAAGAATCAAGTTTTGGTGCAATCTGATGGTTTCCTTAGCTAGGAAATTGTTTTTTAATTGGCTCTCTATGAATGAATTGGGTTATTTTGAAAGTAATTATGATTACAATGAATTGAATTCCAATTGGCTTGAATTGGACTATACTATTTAAGTGCCTTGAGATGACATTTGTTGTATTTGGCGCTATATACATAAAATTGGATTGAATTGAACTTGATTTAGTGAATTTTTACACTAAGCCATAGACTCTTTGTCATTAATTAATTCTTATCATTTAATTTGACAAGACACATCCTGAAATATAGTTCTCATTTAACTTCTGCCTCATTTTCTCTCATCTTGAGGATAATATAAGTTTAAAAAAAAAAAAAAAAAAAAAAGTCCTGAACTTTATCTATTTTTCAAAACTTCAGTTCAACTTGTGTCTGTTGTTTTCACACTGCAGACTACCTGTCTCAAGGCGTGGATCTGAGCGGCATCGAGGTGATAGAGAACGACCTGCTGCTGATCAGCAGAGCCAGGCTGGAGGTGGAGAACCAAGCCAAGAGACTGCTGGAGCAGGGCATGGAGATCCAGGTACACCACATGCACACAAAACTATACCTATGAAAGAAACTGTTGTCTTGCATCTGGTCGTTTGCAGGCTCTTTTATCCATAGTTACTCACAAGTTCAGACGTGCAAATGAGTTCCAGCATCTTGGAACCCCAAATGAGAAAGGGAGGGACTTAAACTTACCAGTACATTCCCTTTCAATTCATTTTTACTGCTGGGGTAGGTCACAGGGGCAGTGATTCCTAGCGACCTCATCCAGGTCTTCCAGAAGGATGCTAAGGTGTTTCATTAAAAAATTGTGCTCGGAGACCTAAGCCTTTATCAGAAATTCGGATAATGCAATATTGGCACACACGCGCGGTCTCTGGTGGGAACATCGAGACACAGGTTTTTGTTGGGTTGATAGGGATTAGTGAGATTATTGCTATAAAAATTTAGCTTTTCCATGAAAGGAATTGGTGGCCGAAGTATCAAGATGGTGTCGGCTTGGGGTGTGAGATTTTAGATAACTGAGACACCAGACAGATGCTTTGTGACTGCTCTTTAGCCTATGTGACCATGCAACCCTCTCTCTGAGATCTTATAGATATTATAAGGGAGAAGTGAGCTTTGTATCAATCACAGTTTGTTTTTTTTTGAGGGGGGGTGATTAGTTTATGAACATTTTCGTGCTTTTAGTCGTGCTCCCCCTGGTTTCACTTTCAACCCCCAGTGTTGAAGTATTGAAGACCTCCAAGTAGCACTATGGAGTCCCCAGGTGCTGCATCTGTAGTTAGGCGGCTAAGTGCTAAAAAAAATGATTGAAGCCCTTTCCCTGACCCAATGATTCAGGGAAAGTCCCCCCTTTTGTCCACTGAGGAACCTGCGTTTGAGCACAGATATGAGGGGCTACAAATAAGCCCACCCCCCATTCACACAGAGCGAGTCCAGAGTGAGAGAATCACATTCTTTATGTGCTCTCTGCCTAAAGCCAACATGAATATGATCTGCAGAATGTGCTGTTCTGTGAAGTACATGTGAGAGAGGGAGCACATGGAAGTGCTGCTGCTCTTCATCTGCCTCAGAACGCCGTCTTCTTAAAGGGATGCTGTCACATCAAAGAAACTTTGCGTGTGTGTGAGAGAGAGGGAGTCTGTTCAGTCTCCATGATGACATGTAGCCAGTGTCCAGACGGGAGCTTCAGCCTTCGTAGTGTAGCCGTGGTGGTGCAGCAGCAGCACCACCTCTAAATGTCCACTTAGATTATTTTTTTTTTAATATTTTAGAAGCATTTATTAACTTTGTTTTAGAATTGAAGCACCCTTGCTGCTTTTTGAATACCAATGCAGTTACTTTTAAGAGTAGATAAAACATGCGGCAGACAAGAGGATACTTTCTCTATAGTATGAAGTTAGAACTGAGTCCGTTTCAACTTGCCTCAGTTGTTTGATAAGCCAAATGTTTAATGTGTGCAAGTTCTGGCCAATGTTATTTTGGAAGCTTAAGACTACACAGGACCTCCTTTTTTTTTTTTTTTCGTGTTGAATGAATAATGTGAATGAGTGCACTGTTTGAGTCCTGTGTTGGTGCTATTTTCTAGGAGTTAGTTAGGGTGTCATTTTCTTACAGCATATAGTGGAGTGTTTACCTTTGGAATGAATTTGAGCATTGAGACAGTTGTTATGGTTACATACTGATTCTGGTTTTAATATAAACAGAAAATAAAATGATGTGTTGTGGAAGGAGTGAGTTACTGCTCACCTCACCAGGAAGGGATGGGGAAGGCAGGGGGAGCAGTTTCCATCAGTCTCCATCGCTCCAAACAGCCTATTGTCAATAGAGGTTTTTCAGTGGGGTTGGAGAGGGGACACTTAGCTCAAACCAACCGATTTTGACCAAAGCTTGTCTCATACATTTCAGTAGGGCCCCAGGAACTTTTGTCAGCTTGTTTAAAAAGGGCATGATATGTCTTCTCTAATGCGTAAAAGGGCCACATTACCCAGTACACACGGAGAGGGCTGAGTGGAGTCTTTGCAACTGTTTTTTTGCTCCCACTTCCAGCAATAAGCTGTTTCTCCAAATGCACATGCACACGCATGTCTCTCCCCCCCTGTGTATTCCACCCTCAGTGGAAGTATTTTGGGCTCTGCTGGAATAGTCACTGTGTAATGTGTGCGAACATATGGGACTCCAGAGAAACGCATGCACACATACAGTGTCGGTCCAGGGACTCTAATGTGAATGTTATGTAAGCAGTTGGATGTGTTTTCTGGGTTACGTGGGAGCTCGTTTCACCTTGGTTCTCTGATTTTTAGCAGCAGAGACCCTGAAGCCCATCTGCTGAGTGGGAGCTCAACCGACCCACTTAGCTGAGGCCATACTTCTTTGCTCTTCGCCCCCCCCGACTCCTCCACCCCTCTCCTCAGATAACTTAAAGGGAGAGCTGACCCTTTTGGGGTGTGATGAGAAGGTTAATGTTGTCATGTTCAGTGCAGAGCTGCAGTGAGGAAAAGTTAGAATAGAATAGAATAGAAAAATACTTTATTAATCCCCCAACGGGATTAATAAAGTCAATATCTTTAAAAAATTATTAATATTTACAATGATTGTATATTAACAACAACAATAATACCAATTCTAATAAAAATACTACTACTAACTACTACTTCTACTAATAATAATAAATGACTAAATAAAAATAAAAAAATTATAAAAAAATTATAAAAAATTATAAAAATAAATAAATAAAATCAATCAATTAAGCCTAGCTTAGCATAAAGACTGAGAGCAGAGGAATCTGCTATCCCGACTCTGTGGCTCACTGTTTACTGGAGTCTTTTGTTCATCAGCACCAACAATAAAAATAAACTTCTTAATGAATGGGAACCAGCACTGGAATATGTGCAATATCTCTGGTTGTTGCTCGGCAACCTTGTAGCGATGACGGACTGTTGGAAGTCTTTACCCCTTACTGCTTTAGACCAATATGGTGTTTTAGCAGCGACTCTCAGTTTCAACATGTGTCTGTTTTTTGTTTTTGTTTTTCCCATTTCTGTTTAAGGTGATGAAGGTGAACACAAAGTGCAGCATTTTAGTCCTGAGCCAGGTTAATTTGTCAGCACAAAGCCAGGCTGGCTGTTTAACCACCTATGTTAAGCAAAACATAATCCATTTATTGAGTCCAGGATGCTTAACTTTGTCAGTGTGTGAAGAAGCACTGTAACATCTGAACTGAAAGAACTAGCAGGATTGAAAATGGGGGCTAAGTGGAAAAAGTGCTGCCATGCTCGGCCATGAAAATCACTATAGCCTCGTTTCCACTCTGCAGTCCGGTACGGGTCGGGTCGCTTTGGGGTCAGCTTGCGTTCCCACTGTACAAAGGGGACCCTCAGGGGTGGGCGGAGTGCGTGCCGAAGCGTAAATGGCAAAGAACAGCAAATAACAAATAGCATCTATAATTTCGAACCACCTCCAAGCTTCTTCAGCTTAATGCGACACTGGCTCGTGGTCCGGTTGAAACCACTCTCTGCCATTTTTGCGGCAATCAGCTGGAAAACTTTTTTGTTTCGCACAGCACCATCGAGCTCCGGCTGCACAGCCTCCTCACCAACAACGGAGAGTAGAGCCTGGAACCGGTCCTGTGTGCTAGGTTCCCCAAGCAGAAGGGTTACAAAAATGGTAACGGGTACCATGGGACCGGTACGCTTTCGTGGTAGTGGAAACACTGAAATAAGCTAACCGTTCTGAACCGACCTGTACCGGACTGCAAAGTGGAAACGAGGCTTATGTCTCCTGTGGAGACTATAGGAGGAGGTGATGGCTGCATTTCCTAGTCTTCTCTGGAGAGCTGAGGTGCACAAGCTGCAGAACCAGCCTGTGCTATGGGCTGAATTCCAGTATTGCCCATTAGAGCTGCTATCTTTATAAACACCATTTCCTTTAGGCTTTATGAAAAGACTTTCCTACTTTAATTTTTTGGTCCCAGAGACCGTGCAGTAGAGTGGAAGTGTGTCTTTCTGACTAGCTTCCATTTAAGCAAATATAAGCATCTAGTTAAAAAAGAATGAAGAAAATGAAAGAAACGGGGTCCTCGAATATTGAGCTTGTGTCTAATGGTCTGGTTGCTGCTCATCTTATAACAGAGTTCACATATAAGATGATATGAGACTTTCCTCTTTTAAGGCCCTGTCACACTGTTGCGTATGAGAGAAGCATATGAGTTGCGTATGAAAATTATCACTCATACGCTGACATACGCTAGGGGAACGTTAGGCATAGGTTGTATACGTTTCAAGCACGCTGGCATACGCTGAGGCAGAAATAAATTTTTGAACATGCTCAAAACTTTTGTGCGTATGGTTAATACGCTAAGCATACGCTAGGCATACGCTGAATACGCTAGAGGTACGAAATAGGTACGTTACTGATAGGTCGAGAACGCTGGACATAAATTGCCATATGTTGGCATGACGGTGTACCGTACAGCTAGCGTATTTATAGCCTCCGCCCGTCTGCCGCCAGGCAGGCAACCGACGATTCACGGGAGGGGCCAGGAGGAGGAGTTGGGGATCTTGATCGCTCAGAAGCATCTAACTCATCAGCCGCAGGTGCATCAGGCATTTCCGCAGGTTTGGGTGAGAATGATTCTTGTGTTTTTTTTGCCTTTTCCTCGGCCCAGGGCCCGGGCAAACGACGATTGCTTCTTGGGAGGCATGATCGAGATGAATGTCTCGAGAGATGTTGATAGCGCGTCGTCTACTGCAATAATGGAGCAATGTGGAAAGGCTGCTGATATAGGCGGCGTGTTGAAACGTACGCTGGGCATGCGCAGTTCATATGCTACTCATACGCTAGTCATTCTTTATTTTCAAGGACTTTTCGTGCGTATGAAAATTATATTATTAATTTTCATACGCAACTCATACAATTCTCTCATACGCAACAGTGTGACAGGGCCTTTAGCGCAGGGGTCCAATGTTCATTTCAACTATGCATGAGTCACCAGTCTGTTTCTGAAGATTTATTTGTTGTTTATTTTTTGCATGTTCTTCTTATATGGTATGTAATGGGGTTATGGGTATTTTGTATACAATTCCTCTCCTCTTCTTGACTCTACCATGCTGCACACTCTCTCATTAAATCCGGTGTATGATGTACGTTGAGCTACTGCTATTGCCTCTGCATTTGCTGGAAAACTTTGGTTGGAACTCCCAGACCCGTTTAAGTGATTTCATTTTGGGAACAGTAATGAACACGGACTGCAAACTTCACCTCTCTGTCTCTTTATCCATCCATGCTGCACTCTCTTGTGGATCAGAACCCTACCCAGGTTGGAACGGCCCTGCAAGTTTTCTACAACCTGGGAAGTCTCAGAGAGACCATTAGTTCTGTAGTGGGGGGCTACCGGACCACCATAAAGGACAACATCACCAGGGCTCTTGACATCAAGGGCCTGACGCAGCCAGCTAACCCAAAAGGTAAGCCCCACCCAGGATGGGATTTTTTACAGGGTGCATAATGGGTGCATTGTCCTCATTACAGAAAGATAAAAGTTTTATTTTATAGGTTGACCTAGTTCAAGAATTGGCTCAATCCAAAATAGATTATTACACCATGACCATAGAGAATTGTCACTCGTGGCCGGAAGGAATGTGTCATTTTCATGGCTCTGATATGGTTCTACATCACTGCTCTAATTAACAGTATTTTCAGATAATGGGCCCTGTAGAGGTGAAGCAGTCTTTCCTGGGTGTTTTCTGTACTATTTCTTTTTTTTTATAGGATTATATAAAAAATTATGTAATGCAATGTTAGATTACCAAAAGAGTCCTGCAGTGAATGTGCAAAAATAGTCCTCAGGAAAGTCCCTGCTTACCTCCTGTTTGATAAAGTCTGATGGCCGTTTCAGGAGATAAAACGAGCCTTCGCAAATCTATATTTATGAAGTACATTTAAAGGTTTTTAGATTAGAAACACAATGGAGCACATGAAATCTGTTAATGATATTTGATGACAAATTAATTGTGAAATGGATAACAAGTAAAACAAATCCTATAGTTTGTATGACAGAAAAAAACATTTTTTACTACAGGTACTGAATTTGTAAATTGAACTGTACTCTTGTCCAATGTTTGTTGAGGAATAAAGGAATATTTTCATCTTTTTCAGGTGCTCCTGGCAGAGCAGTGCTGCCAACACCCGGTAACACTGCAGCCTTCCGTGCTGCTCTCTGGACCAACATGGAGAAACTGATGGACCAGATATGTGCTGCATGCAGACAGGTACACTCACCCACAGCTGACTCTATAAACATCATCCAGACGTCCTTCTTCCCAGCAACACTCTCCAGCTCCCCCTGATCCCCTCCCCCCCATTGAGGTCTTTAACATCACAGACAAAGTCATATGTGTTGAAAAATGTTTCAGGTGCAGCACTTGCAGAAGGTTCTGATGAAGAAGAGAGACCCTGTCAGTCATGTGTGCTTCATCGATGAGATCATCAAGGTGAGTGGACTTTATTTCTAGTATTGTGGTGTTGTGTCCCTGTAGTAGCCAAGAAAAACACGTATCAGCACTTTGATGTTTCTACGTGCATCTATGCACCCCACCCCTGTCACAAATTAAACTACACTATTATCTGCCATGTTTGTATGGAGGTCAAATGTATGTTTAATTGCCTGGTAAAAGTGTCTTAATTATTTCAAATACAGATCGGCTAGGCTGCTTATAAGTGGACTGCTCATAAAGTACATTGATTTTGGAACCTGGTGAAACAGGCTGTGTTCGAAACCGCATACTTCTCCTACTACTCATACTAACTTTTTGAGTTAGTAAGGAAGTTTAAATAAGCGAGAAGTTCTCGGATGCATACTAGATTCGCCAAAATGTTGGGTATGCATCATGAGGTTACTACTCATACTCAAACTACCCAAGATGCAACGTAACGTGACGTCGCCGATCGTCATTTCCTGTCAAAACGGCAGTTTCAAGCTAGCTACAAGAGGGTAGGTTCACTTCCTGTTTTCAAAAGAAAAGCACCAATTATATCGTAATGGCTTTCCCTTTGATAAAAGGCAACGGGTATTTTATTTTGTGAAAATAACCGGAAGTGCGTTAGTCACTGCGGCTAGCTTTAGTAGCGCCGAATTCGTCGGAACAAAATTGTAAATAGCCGGTATTTTGTCAGGTTTTCAACATGTTGGGGATCTAAACGACTACTTTCTCACCTGAAAATGTTTCAAATGTTGCTAAAGTTTACAGAGTTTAGAGCTTAAGCGAAATCAGCTTCAGGCCCGCTGATTTCGGCTCGGGCAGGAGCGAAATGCATTGTGGGTAAACGCTCTGAATACTCTCTGATCGTTCAGTACGTCGTATGCAGAATGGAAGTATGCAGTTTGCAAGTATGTAGTATGAAGTATGCGGTTTCGAACACAGCCACAGTTTGGTAAGACCAACTATGGAAACAAGTAGAGTGACTTGAGGTGACTCAACTCAACTTTATTTATAAAGCCCTTTAAAACAGCCGTGGCTGAAACAAAGTGCTGTACATGAATAACAACACGAAGTATAAGGCATAAAACATAAGAACAATGTAAAAACAATAACAATATTAAAATAATAAATACAAAAAAAACAATAACAGCAACAGAGTCTCACGCTAGGTTAAAAGCCAGGGAATAAAAAGGGGTTTTAAGGCGAGTTTTAAAAATGAACAGTGAAGGGGCTTGTCTGATGTGCAATGGGTGACGGTGTTTACAATTCATCTCTAAGTTTGAGTGCAAAAAATTGAGGTTAAATTCTCTCCTTCAGTCACTGTCCCTCTGCTGCAAATTAACAAGGCAACAGAGCACAAGCACTCAAGAGCATACAGCTTGATTTGTGGAGCAAAAGTTGTTAAAAACCCCGCTTCCAGGGAAAAGTCCAGGTGGAATGAGTGTTGGAAAGAGGGAATGCAAAGAATCAATAGCCAAAAAACTATCAGCTCCATCAGTCATAGTAGTTATTAGTATTAGTGGTAACCATAGCAGTCATTAACACATTAGCAGCGGCCATCAGCAGCGTTCTACTGTCTTACCTCCACAGCCAAGCTTAGTAGTAGAAATCAGCATGAGGCTGTTACTATGGAAACAAAGCTCTCACCAATTACCCAGAGATGGAGGTGTGATTGGAGACATAATGACATGTCTAAATGCAAGGCTCCTCAGCAGAGCAGCTGCACCATCGTCCTCTCTATCCTGGACACGAGTGTTTCCACAGGAACATCAACATATCAGTTGGCAGCAGTTTGTAGAGCAGCTCGACTAAACTCATTACCGACCCACCGTGTACACAAATTTTGTGTAAGCGAAGGCACGGACTGTAGCAAATGAGCTGGAAATGACCCAGGAGGTAGTTCTTTGTATATTGTGATTAGGAATGTTGTCAGACTGAAAGTTTGTAATTTAGAAATAGCCACTTGAACCATCCTAAATACCCGTTTACACACAGTTGCACAGGTCGGTGTGTTCCTTGTGCAGGCTCTTGGGCTGTTTGCTTTCTCCTTCCTCAATCACAGTTTCTCAGTGTGATAATCACCACGCCACCCACCCACTCATTGGAGGTTGGGGCTGCACAATATGAAGAAATAAAAAACAACCACAGTTTTTTGGCTGAATTTCCGAACCGTTACTTTTATTGATATTGTCAGTGTTTTGATGTCCTCAGCTGATGTTTGTAGATCCCGCTGGAAATGGCGTGCATGAATCCTGCTTGTATAACGCTTCATAAATAACGGTTGCTGTTTAGAAACGTAGGGAAGAGTTGCAGAGAGCATTCACAAACACTAACTGTTGTATATAACAGCATTAACAGACTAGGCTGGGTTTTTTTTTAATTGCCCTCATTTAGCTTTCAGCAGGAGGCATAAGTCCCATGTTACTGTGAGCTCAGAATGATGCAGCTGGGCTAGTGACCCGCACTGAGCCATAAGACTGTATGACTCCAGCCTTTGGTTGCATTTCAGTGTGACAGTTGATTTATTTATTTATGATTTCTCATGTCACTGCTGGTTTTTTAAACCTTAGAGTAATGAGGCTTTGACTTCTATCTGATTTGTTAAAGCCCCCACAGTTCCTAATAAAGTTTTAGCCCTTGCTCGAAGTTTGCAAGTGTAGAAAGTGTGCATACAGTGTTGTGGGGAGAAAAAGCACATCCTCTTTCATTACTTAGGTTTTACATACCAGGACCTGGTGAAAAATCAGCTTGTTTTTGTCAGGTCTTAAAATGAGATGCATCCAACCTCTGATGGTCAACAACTCATTACATATAACACTTTGTCATTATTTATTGAACAAAAAGTGGGACAAAATGCAGAAGCAGTGTGAGAAAAACACCGCAGGGACGTCCACCCCTGGGAAGATTGAAAGCTGTCTTGAATATTTTCCATTTGTGAATAATCTTTTCTCTCTGTTGAATTATGTACTCCAAATAGTTTGGAAATGACCTTAAAACCCTTTGTAGGAGCCATATATTCTTTTGCTCATCATTATTCGGGGTTTGATTTGTTTGGTGTGGTTGTCACGGTGATATGCGGGGTTTGGGTGACATAATAGGGGCTGAATCACCTGCACTAGAGCAGGAGAGAGGCGAGTTAGGAAGCCGGAATTTTTGTTGACCGCTTTTTGTTTAGTTTGATTGCTTTGAATACATACGCAAACAGTGTGTACACGTTCTTCCATCTTATGTGCGCGTGTAATTGGAAAGCCACCAGTAACTTTTTGTGTTTCTTATCAAATACGTTGAAACTTGAAAAGCATCAGCGTGTCATACAAATATATAGGGACCTATTCTCAGCCTCTCAAGTGACTTTAGCGGGATTGGAAAGCCGCAACACCCTTCCCAGATTAATGGGCAGAAACAGTTGCTTCTCTAACATATTTGCCGAAGTCTTTCCTCCTAGGCACTGTGTTAACACACACCTGAATGCTCCAGACCAGCAAACTGCCAAATCGTCTGCTTTTATGGAGCTGCTCGCACTTGCTGATGATCAATTAAGCGTACTGATGACAATCTTAATTCCTGTGGAAGCAGTAATGGTGGTCTTTCACACACTGCCTCTGCATTTTGTCTTAGTTTTTGTTCAGTAGACAATGACACGGTGTAATACGCCATGTGTTGCTGGATTTTCCTCATTGTATTATGTCTGCAAAAAGAATGTGGACTTTATTTTTCATCCTTTTTTTTTCATGAATACATATGCTACATGCACAGATAGTTATACATGAACACGTTTTACATTCTTTATTTTGTTTAAAAGTCATAATTTATGCATCCGTTTGTATCAAAGTTTATTGAATTGTCTGCAGAAAAAATTAGTTGGAGCTTGGTACTTATGTTCAGTGCATTAGTTATTATGGCGCTTGGTCATTAAGAGCTTTATATGCGAAGGGAAGATTTTTCAATTCTATTCTGGATTTAACAGGGAGCTAATGAGGATAAACTAGAAATTGGAGAAAATATGATCTCTTTTCAGGCTTTTCAGAGAATATGTGGGACATCCCAATAATAAATAATTACAGTAGTCGAATCTTGAAGTAACAAATGCATGGAGCAGCTTTTCTGCATCACTCTGAGAAAGGATGTCACTAATTTAGGCAATATTATGAAGGTGAAAGAAGGTGGTCCTAGAAACCTGTTTGATGTAAGTCAAAAGGACAGATCCTGGTCAAATATAAAACACAAACTTCACCCAGAAATAACCCGACTGAGATTCAAACCCAGAACCTTTGGGCTGCGAGGTGAATGTGCTCACCCCATCAACACCATAGAAACATGTTCACGGTTATAAATCCAAAGTTTTAGATGTGAAGGAGAAGCACACTGGAAAAAATGCCCCTCCAAAAATAAGTAAAAAAAACGACAAATACAAGATACAATACAAAAATACAAAATAAATCTGCCAATGGAACTAGTGAAAATCGGCTTGTCCAGATTTCTTGAAACAAGATGTGATATTTAGGACTTTTGAGATAAAAGTGATCTTGAAATTAGCTGAAATCCGACTAAAAACAATTTGTTTTCAAGACTTTTTCATTTAACAAAATATTCCAGATGTATTGTCTTAAAACAAGTCCCTATATCTGGCTGAAATACTACTTGTTAGGCAGTTGTGTCTTATATTAAGTGTAATGAGATATTTTAACTAGAAATGAGACAAATATACTTGGTAAGACTTTGATTTTTTTTCCAGTGCAGCACTGAGGACAAGTGAAGGTCATCAGCGCAGCTTAGAGCCCGTTTAACTTTAGAAACGTAGGAGGCCAAGACGGTGTTTTCTCATGCAGTCATCGGATGGTTCGGGCCGCCGAATAATGCGTGTGTTTACCTTCTGCTCACTCTGATGACAGGATGGCCAGCCTGATATTCTCTACACCTTTTGGACTGATGTAACCAGCACACTCAGTGATGAGTTTCACAGAGCCACTGAAGGTAAGCCTGCTGCTCATCCTGCTTCACACCTAACCTGCTGCATTTACACATTAAGAGGAGGGTAACAGTGATGCAGAACAGACGACCGCTCTGTTAAGGAGGATGTTCATTTTCAAAATGTGCGGTGACAGTAATGAGCTTCAAAAAGAATCCCATCTGTAGTATATGAACTGTTCAGTCATAACCAGTCTGAATATATCAAGTAATGTATATTCACTTGATGTAACCATGGTAACACACTTGTGTAGGGAGAGAATTTTAAACAGGGCTGCGTTGTATGAACTGAAGCAGCTCATCTGTCCGTCTCGTGTCTGCTGGTGGTCCGTGGGGCCCGACGGGTTCTCTTTTTGGTTTCTTCCTAAGAAGCTTTTGCTGAACTCTGAATTGGACCGGACATAATAAAGTACCCTGCAGGGATCAAAGCACCCTTTGTACCTGCTGCATTCTGCCATTTTGGGAAACCACCAGCAGCACAAACAACAAGTGGGGAGGCTTTGTGTAGTGAGCCATAATATCCATAATGATCAGGCTTGTAACA
Source organism: Odontesthes bonariensis (assembly GCF_027942865.1). Lineage (NCBI taxonomy): Eukaryota > Metazoa > Chordata > Actinopteri > Atheriniformes > Atherinopsidae > Odontesthes > Odontesthes bonariensis. Next base: position 19,908,035 of record NC_134513.1, on the reverse strand, counting down.
AGAGCTAAGGTGACAGCGGGAAATCGATGGAGCTGTGAGTGATAAACTCAACATATTTGGACTATGGAACAACCTTTTGGCCAACAACAACAATTTATCATGTATAAAACAAACAGGTGGTAGCAGAAAAAGAAGAATATTATGAACCAAAAGCTGCAGTAATGTCACATATTGCACATATTGCACATATTGCTCCAGGTCATAATGGTTTGTCAGCGTCTGGGCTTCTATGCATCCTGACTACTTTAGCTTAGTGAATTAATAAGTCAAAGTTATAGCCTAGACCTTTGGTTTAGAGATTTATCCTGGCTTTTATTATGAAGGCGACAAAGAAGATGAGCACATAGGAAGAACTTGTAAATACCACCAGATAAAAATGACTGAGTCTCGGAAACAAACTAAATCAGCATCAAGAAATTAAAGTATATGCTGAGATAGTTTGTGTGGATCTATCCTTAGCTTAAGGATGCTCCTTTGCTGGTGTGGAGGTACAGCTCTCCACTATTCTGATACCAAGAACCAGAAGTCTGGGTCTGCCACCTTCTTGGAAAATGACCATTTAACCGTGTGCATCTTCTCACCGTGATGTGAAAACAGCTGATGGTGTACATTCCAAAGGGAAGTCGGAGAGTAAAGCCAATGATAGCTGACTTCAAGCATCAGTTCGGAGGATTGTTGTTTTTTGAGGAACTGGATCATTTAGATCTGCTTCCCAATGGTAGCTATTTTTTTTTATTCTTCTTTTTTTCCCCCTATTATCCAGCTATTGTTCCACCACATCGCTACAGCCTGTCTACAGTTAGTTGTACCACAAATAAATACACACACACGCACACACACACACACACACATACACACACAGAAAAATAAGAAGGGTAGATGGATGGTGGGTGGTATGTGTGAATCTTTTGAAGAGTAGGACTCAGAAAAAAGGCTTAATTATTCCAACAATGGCCTCTCTCTCTCTCTCTCTCTCTCTCTCTCTCTCTCTCTCTCTCTCTCTTTCTCTAACACACAACCACACACACACATCACACATCACACATCACACAGAGGCGTTTCAGCACAGAGTTGTCTGATTAAATGGAATAACAAAGTGAGAACAGAAGAGGAGGTTTTTGGCTGCTTGCTTAACATACTTGGCCTGAAACTCATTTTACTGAAAAACCTGCACGTTCTCTCAGGCTCTCTGTGTGTGTGTGTGTGTGTGTGTGTGTGTGTGTGTGTGTGTGTGTGTGTGTGTGTGTGTGTGTGTGTGTGTGTGTATTTCTTTTTATGTGAAAATAGTCCAACAGAAATAAGAAAGGCCACTGATTCAGAGCCACGCTCCTCTTTGCTTTTCTTTTCTTTGTCATTGCTGACAATGTTTTAGATATTTCTCCCGATCAACAAAAGCAGAACTGAATGTATCCTTTTGAGCAGGATCGTGATGCATCTGATACCTCTGTGCAATAGACTTCTAGGGTTGTCACGAACACGTAAAACCCATAAAAGTGTCTTGCTGCTCCAAATATTCAGTAAACTACCAGATCTGGATATATTTATGTGAAAAAAGACTTACTTCTTACTTCCTCTCCTGTAAGAGTACCACATACTGACGGGGTGGACAGAAGTTAAATCTATGGCACCAACATTAACCACAATGCAAACAGTTCTCAGGAAGATTTTTGATGTTTTTTTTCTCACTTAACTTGCTGTCACCAGTTGACATTAACTCAATCCACACACAGAGTAATGCCTTGAAGCATCTAGAAGCTTTGCTTTGCTGTGCTGTTTGGGATTTGTAGTGAGGGGAATATGCAGACATCCCTGCCAGTATCATATTGACACATCCCTGTGGTAGGTGAGAGTTGTATAGAAAATAATGGAGTCGTGTTTATTAATAGTGCAGCAGTTTATTTCCCGAGCTGCAGTTTGACAGAATGGGACTCGGCAACCAGCATGTGCTCAGCTGTGGTGTTTCGCCGGCTTCACACCGGGAGCACTGTGTGTGCTTTGCTGAACATCTGCGTTTTGGCTTCATGTTTGTATTCACACCACCAACCTGCACAGCCGTTTCTGATAATACACATACCACACTGTGTTGTGTAATCTAAATATTATACCACTGGAAAAGTGAAGACTGGAAAAGTTTCCCAGCTGTAACTCGAGAACAGTAACTTGCAGCTGCTGAAATGACGTGAAAATCAGTCATTATCATCATCAATAATCATCATTACGAGTAAGATTCAATTTCAATTCATTTTATTTATATAGCGCCAAATACAACAAATGTCATCTCAAGGCACTTAGATAGTAAGTCCAATTCAAGCCAATTGGAATTCAATTAATTAATAATAATCATAATTCATAAAATAATCCAATTTGTTCATATAGAGCCAATTCAAAAACAATTTCCTAGCTAAGAAAACCAACAGATTGCACTGAAAACTTTTTGTTTTTCGGTCCAATCTCCCGGCCTGAGCGTGCCTGAGGCGACTGTGGAGAGAAACGACTCCCTTTTAACAGGAAGAAACCTCTGGCAGAACCAGACTCAGGAAGGGTGGCCATCCGCCTCGACCAGCTGGGGTTTGAGAAGACAGAAAGGGGGGGGGGGGGGGGGGGGGGGGGGGGCACCGCGACGGCACCGCGACGGCACCGCGACGGCACCGCGACGGCACCGCGACGGCACCGCGACGGCACCGCGACGGCACCGCGACGGCACCGCGACGGCGGCACTGTAACACCATTCAGGATATCTGTTGGAACAGGGAAACACGAGTTAATGACCACAATAATGTCACATATACATAAAGAGAGTAAAGTGAGGAAAGGTGTGTCAGATGAGGCCCCCCAGCAGTCTAGGCCTATAGCAGCTTAACTATGGGATGTTTCAGGATCACCTGAGCCATCCCTAACTATAAGCTTTATCAAAAAGGAAAGTTTTCAGCCTGGTCTTAAAAGTGGAAAGGGTGTCTGCTTCCCGGACATTTACTGGCAGCTTATTCCACAAGAGAGGGGCCTGATAACTGAAGGCTCTGCCTCCCATTCTACTTTTAGAAACTCTGGGAACCTCAAGTAAACCTGCAGTTTGGGAACGAAGTGCTCTGTTAGGAAAATATCTTATAATGAGATCTTTAAGATATGATGGAGCTTGGTCATTAAGAGTTTTATATGTAAGGAGAAGAATCTTAAATTCTATTCTGAATTTAACAGGGAGCCAATGAAGAGAAGCTAAAACTGGAGAAATATGATCTCTCCTGTTAGTTCTCGTCAAAACTCTGGCTGCAGCATTTTGGATCAACTGAAGGCTTTTCAGAGAATATGTGGGACAGCCCAATAATAAAGAATTACAGTAGTCCAATCTTGAAGTAACAAATGCATGGACTAGTTTTTCTGCATCACTCTGAGACAAGATGTTCCTGATTTTAACAATATTACGAAGGTGAAAGAAGGCAGTCCTAGAAACCTGTTTTATATGCGAGTCAAATGATAAGTTCTGGTCAAAAATAACTCCAAGGTTCCTCACTGTAGAACTAGAAGCCAAGGAAATACCATCTAGAGTAACTATATAGCTAGACAATTTCTCCCTGAAACGCTCAGGTCCAAAGATAACGACTTCAGTTTTGTCTGAATTTAGAAGCAGACAGTTCTGAGTCATCCAGGTCTTTATGTCTTTAAGACATGCTTGTAGTCTGACCAACCTATTGGTTTCATCTGGTTTTATAGATAAGTACAGCTGAGTATCATCAGCATAGCAATGGAAATTTATGCCATGCTGTCTAATAATGTTACCTAATGGAAGCATGTATAAAGTGAAAAGAATTGGTCCAAGCACAGAACCCTGGGGAACTCCATGACTTACTCTGGTGTGTGAGGAAGATTCTTCATTTACAAGAACAAACTGAAATCTATCAGATAAATATGATTTAAACCAGGCTAATGCAGTTCCTTTAATCCCAATAACATGTTCAAGTCTGTGTAATAAGATACTGTGATCGACCGTATCAAATGCAGCACTGAGGTCCAACAGGACAAGCACAGACACAAGTCCGCTATCAGAGGCTAAGAGGAGATCATTGGTAACTTTCAGCAGTGCAGTTTCTGTGCTATGATGCACTCTGAATCCTGACTGAAACTCTTCCAACAGATTATTTCTGTGTAAATGATCACAAAGCTGAGCTGCAACTATTTTTTCAAGAACTTTAGACATAAAAGGGAGATTGGATATAGGTCTATAATGAGCCAACACTTCTGAATCAAGAGTAGGTTTTTTAAGTAAAGGTTTAATTACAGCAACCTTAAAAGTCTGAGGTACATATCCTGTCAACAAAGACAGATTGATCAAATCCAATATGGAAGTGTCAATTAATGGGAAAACCTCCTTGAACAGTCTGGTTGGGATTGGGTCTAAGACACAAGTTGATGGTTTAGAAGAGACTATTGCTGTTGTTAGCTCAGAGAGATCAACTGGGCAGAAGCCGTCTAAATACAAATCAGGTTCTAAAGATACTTCTAAAGCTGCTGTACTTGATGATACATCACTGATAATAGTGGGAAGGACTCCATCAATCTTCTCTCTGATAGAAACAATTTTATTAATAAAGAAGCTCATGAAATCATCACTGCTGAGAGTTAAAGGAATAACTGGCTCAGCAGAGCTCGGACTCTTAGTCAGACTAGCTACAGTGCTGAAAAGAAACCTGGGATTATTCTTATTCTCTTCTATCAATGATGAATAATAAGCAGTTCTAGCTTTACGAAGGGCTTTCTTATACATTGTTAAACTATCTTTCCAGACTAACTGAGACTCTTCTAAATTAGAGGAACGCCACTGTCTCTCCAGCTTTCTTGCAGTCTGCTTTAAAGCACGCAGCTGTGAATTATACCAAGGAGCCAATCTCTTCTGACTGATTACCTTCCTTTTCAGAGGGGCAACATTGTCCAGTGCTGTACGCATTGAAACTATAGTGCTGTCAACAAGAGAGTCAAGTGTTGCTGGAGTAAAGTTTAGGTAGTCGTCCTCTGTCATATCTGCACATGGCAGTGAAGAAAAGGATGATGGAATTAATTTTTTAAATCTGGTTACAGCATCCTCTGATAGACACCTTCTATACATAAATTTCTTCTCAGAAACTGTATAGTCAAGTAATGTAAACTCAAAGGTTATGAGAAAATGGTCAGATAAGACAGGGTTATGAGGGAACACTGTTAACTGTTCACTCTCAATGCCATAAGTCAGCACAAGATCAAGGGTGTGATTAAGGCAGTGAGTCGGTCTGTGTACACTCTGAGAAAATCCAATAGAGTCCAATATAGAATTAAAGTTCATATTCAGGCAGTCATTTTCAACATCTACATGAATATTAAAGTCACCCACTACAATGACTTTATCTGTACTCAGCACTAACTGGGATAAAAACTCTGAGAATTCAGACAGAAACTCAGAATAAGGGCCAGGTGGACGATACACAACAACAAACACAAGAGGTTTCTGGGATTTCCACTTTGCGTGGGAAAAACTGAGAATCAGATATTCAAAAGAGCTAAAACTAATCTTGGGTCTGGGACTGATTAGTAACCCTGATCTGAAAATAGCTGCCACTCCTCCTCCTCTGCCTGTGGTTCGAGGAACGTGAACATTTAAACAGTCAGAGGGAGTTGCTGAATTTCTAATTTCTCTGACTTGTTACCCGCCCACCTACGGCCAAAGGTGTACGATCATTGTGCGAATGAACTGTGACATCAACACAGCACCATAACTGTTTAAACTGGTGCTTCGTGTGTGTTGGACTCACTGCAGTTCTTTTCCTGAACAGTAGGTGTCTCTACTGAGACAATGGAACACCGCAGCAATATCATTAGAAGAAGTTGTAAAATAAGTACAGTATGCATGAACAAGCAGAATTACACAGTTTCAACTTTTCAGCTTCACTTTGAATCCATTTTCTGGTTTTATAGCAAGCAATAGAAATAGAAAAATACTTTATTCATCCCCCAATGGGGGAAATTCAAATTAGTCAAGTAGCTCAAAAAAATTATAAATATTTACAATGATTGTATATTAACAACAACAATAATAATATCAATTATAGTAAAAATACTACTACTAACTAATAATAATAATAAATGACTAAATAAAAAATAGATAAATAAAAAAAAAGTTAAGTTAGTTGTACCCTGTTGAGTTTTGATGACTCATACAGACTGGCAGAGACAGACTTGCTCACACAGCTCTGTTTTTCAAACGCGCCTCTAACGCGGCGCACGTCAAGTCACAAAAATCAAGTGGAAGTCACTTCAGTTCAAGTCGGTTTTATTTATCAATTTATTCAAAAGAACAGTTGCCTGGTCAAGGAAAGCAACAGATTGCATCAAAACTTCTCTCCAATTCAGTTCAGAAAGGGAAAAAAAGGCTCCCTTTTTTAACAGGAAGAAACCTTTAACAGAACCAGGAGGGGCGGCCATCTGCCTCAACCTGCTTGAGAGGACGGGAAAGAGAGGATAGCAAGCGGCAGGCCAGGGATACCAGCTGAGAAAGAGAAACTCAAGTTAGTGACAACAATAATGTTGTATGCACATGGAGAGAAAAAGAGAGCAGAGGTAGGAGAGGTGCATCCAGCAGTCTAGGCCTATAGCAGCATAACTAAGGGATACTTTCAGGGTCATCTGAGTCACCCCTATCTATGAGCTTTATCAAAAAGGAAAGTTTTCTGCCTTTTTGAAAGGTAGAGAGGGTGTCTGCTTCCTGAACCCAAACTGGTAACTGAAGGCTCTGCCTCCCATTTGACTTTTAAAGACTCCAGGAGCCACGTGCCAGTGAAAATAGTCCAACTATGTCATCGTAAATGTGGTGTGCTCTATATGTTAGTACTCTGCTTTCTTTGGCTGTTGGTGCAGTTTCGTTGAGCTGGAATATGAAAGATTCTTTCCCCCTTACCGACAGTGAGGTTTTATTAACACACCTATACAACTCCTCTGACACTAGCAGGTCATGTTGTTAGCATCTCATGAGTTTAACATGCTAAACAGAGCGGTAAAGGCTGTGTTAGAGTGAATGCACCCAGCATGCACGTGCAGGGGCTGCGTGCAGATTCCTGGAGGCATGTTTACCATCAGAGCTGCAGTCGGTGACACTGCACAGAGGTAGTGACCGGACGGATGCACCGAAGGAAGAATTGGTTTCGGCATGTAGCTCCTCCTGAAACCGTGATTTGTCATTTGTGTGTTTCTTTTAATGTTTGTGTTAAACACACACTGTGTGGATTACTCATCCCCAGTATAAGACCTGCGTTAAACTCTGGAGCCCAGCTGTTTCCCCATGTTTTCAGTTTTCATGCCAAGCTGGGCTAACCCCCGGCTATGATTGTTATTGTGATGAGGCTGATCCCTAAACACCAGACCGGTATTGATCTTCTCATCTCGCTCTGAGAGGGAGCAAGCAAGCACATAATTAGTTTTAAGTAAGTAAGTAAGTAAACTTTATTTATATAGCACCTTATAGCACAGATAAAGATCACAAAGTGCTTTATAATCAAATACATAAGAATAATTATAAGAAAACGCCACCAATAAAACAAATGAATATTTATAAAATCATAAAAGATGAAAAACACCATACCAAGATAAAAATCTATATATATAAGTGGAGACAGCTGCTTCTTAAAAGAGTCCACAGATTCAGAGCACCTTAGTGAAAGCTGCAAGGCATTCCAGAGTTTGGGGGCCGCTGCTTGAAAGGAACGGTCGCCTCGAGTGTGGAAGTGTTTATGAGGAACCACCAACAACCTCTGACCTGCTGATCTCAGAGTACGGGCAGATGTATGGTAATAAATCAGATCAGAGATATATGCAGGGGCTTGACCGTGTAGGGCTCTAAAAGTAGGGACCAGTATTTTCAAATTGATTCTAAAATGGACTGGAAGCCAATGCAGGGATGCTAAACCTGGGCTGACGTGAGCTCTTTTCTTAAGTTAAAAGCCGTGCAGCTGCATTCTGTACAGTCTGGAGACGATCCAGGTCTTTCTTATTAAAACGGATAAAAAGGCTGTTACAGGAGTCTAATAGAGAGGAAATAAAAGCGCGGATGATCATCTCAAGTTCAGCCTTTTGAGACCAGTGACCTTAATTTGGCAATGTTCCTTTAGGTGTAAGAAGCAGTTTCTGGTCAGTTTTTTAGAGTGCTGCTGTTAGAGTCTAAATGAACACCTAGATTCCTAAGACTAGGCTTAACAGACCAGCCTAGATTCTTATCAATGAACTGCTTAATCTCAGGGATTTTGTGATCTGGTGCAATGATTAATGTTTCGGTCTTATTGGAGTTGGGTTTTAAGTAATTGTTGTTCAATCATTGGTTGATGTTTGTCAAGCAGTCCACCCAAGAAGTCAGTTTGTGCAGCTCAGCAATTTTAAACGTACAGTACATCTGGATGTCATCTGCATATAGATGGTAGGACACGCTTCTGTGTTGCTTAATTATATTACCTAGTGGGAGTATATACATAAGGAAGAAATGAAATCAAGGCCCTATCTTTCTTGAGAAACTGTTCACATGTAAAATAAATTCTACTCACAAATATGAAGTGCTGAAAGCTCTACCTGTGTTTTTTCCTCCTTTTTTCTTTTTTTCTTTTCTTCTGCTTGTTTGTTTTCCTCTGTAGCCTCATTCTTCCTGAAGCAGGCTTTTGAAGGGGAGTATCCTAAACTGCTGCGGCTGTACAATGATCTGTGGCGCCGCCTGCAGCAGTACAGCACCAGTCTGCAGGGGGCGCTTACGAGCAGTGGAGGGATGGATGCTTCTCTGGACCTCACTGCTGCAGACACAGACAGCCAGGACCTCTTCACACATGGCAAACAAGACTACAAGTGAGTCCTGGCAGAAGCGCTTTGATTGGGTTTACTACGAGCCTGGGTGGAACGTGCCTCTCCAAGTCTAGGAAAGGTCCTTAACAGCTGCTGTTTTTAGGATGCCACGTCACCAAATCTCACTGAAGGACTGTTCCAATGTCCAGGATCCTTTAAAGGTCCTTCAGCGTTTTTTAAGGCACTCAAAGTGACCACATCTGAGATGCTGTAGACAAAGATGGATGGATGTTTGTGCAATATGCATTTAAATATAACTATTAGCTTAATGTTATTAGCACTGGAACATGTTCCATCAATGGACAGCAATGCATATATTGCCTGTATAAAAGGCTGTTAGTTAGCCAGCTAACGACTTTGAGCTATTTAACAGCCATGCCAGTTCTTTTTTTAACTGTTTTGTGTGTTGAGGATAAGTGACGGTGGGATTGCCGCTGTGACATTTGCCCACTTGTTAGGACTGTTGCTACCTGCTGGAATTACCCAGCCTACAGAGGAGGCATCCTTGAGTTTGTGTATTTGTGTTTCCTTCGTTTGAGCCACACTGCAGTTACATGACCAGTCTTGTGGCAGCTGTTACATGTGATCTTTGCAGATAATTACAGTTATGAGATCATGACACATGCAGCTGAGTGTGATTGATGGGCCTGTGTAATTGTTAACCTAATTCCCACTGTTAGGTCCATCCTCCGCCCCATGTGCGTGTACACACACGCGCACACGCGCACAGAAACCTGTGTGAGCATGTCTGTAGAGGCATTTTTCTCCCATTAATGTCTCTAATTGAAGTTGTCCATTAATAAATGTCAGCAAAAGTATTGCAGACAAAAATGATGCTCCAGCAAAGCAGTTGTGAGAGGTGGAAGGCTTTCTGTAAAGCCAACATTGGGTTTCCTGATCTGCTCTGAGAGCATCTCAGCATCACTTATAGCAGTTCCTATGAACGTTTTCTGACCGCGTCGGTCGAGCACGTACTTTCTGTTTTTCATTGTGTGTGTTTGTGTATGTTTGTTTAGCCCAGAAAAGGCTCTGAAAGACTCTCTGCAGCCATATGAGGCAGCCTACCTCTCCAAGTCCCTCTCTCGCCTGTTTGATCCCATCAATCTGGTGTTTCCAATGGGAGGCCGCAACCCACCCTCTAATGACGAGCTGGACAGCATCATCAAGACCATCAGCAGGCGAGTAGAGTACAGCCAAGATATGCTGGCAAAGACAGAAGTCATTCGGCATTACCCCTGTCCCCGACATACATGTTTGAGGATTCAGCATTATGTTATTAAAACTTCAAAGATTCTTGCAAAAAGAAAACAATTGAACAAACCATCCTGTCAAATACTTTTAGGCAAGGCAAGTTTATTTGTATAGCACAATTCAACAACAAGGCGATTCAAAGTGCTTTACAGATACATTAAAACAGTAGAAATAAAAAGCATGATTTAAATTTTAAACAAAAAAAGAAAGAAATAAGAACAATAGATAGAATTAGATCAAATCAGTAGTCAAGCTTCAGATTTGGAGCTTTGTTCAAATGCAGCTGAAAATAGGTGTGTCTTCAACCTGGACTTAAATACACTGAGTGTTTCAGCTGATCTGAGGCTTTCTGGGAGTTTATTCCAGACATGTGGAGCATAGAAGCTGAATGCAGCTTCTCCATGACTGGTTCTGACTGGGAACTGATAAAAGACCGGATCCAGATGACATGAGGGGTCTGGAAGGTTCATACCTCATTACCTCAGTTTTGTTTTTGTTTAGCTGGAGAAAGTTGTGGCACATCCAGTCATTAATCTCCTCAATGCATTTACCAAGAGCCTGTACAGGGCTTCGGTCTCCTGGTGACATTGTAATATATATCTGCGTGTCATCTGCATAGCTATGGTAGTTTCTTTTGTTGTTTTTTATAATCTGTGCCAGTGGGAGCATGTAGATGTTAAACAGAAGAGGTCCCAGGATGGAACCTTGGGGAACTCCACGTGTGACTCTTGTGTGCTCAGAGGTAAAGTTACGTATTGACACAAAGTCAAGGTGGAAAAACTATCCACTATCCACCATCCACTGCTGTTAAATTGTCTGTATTACCTCATGACAGCTGATGGGGGAGGTTTCACCACAGCTTTGTTTGCCAGCCACAGTGCAAATCGTATAACTTTCATTCCTTTAAGGCAGTCATCTAAAATCTGGAAGATTTAGCCTGATCAAGTGACATACTTCAATCTGCACTGCCTTGTAAAAGCGCATCAACCCCCAGTTTTTAATCAACAGTACTGTTCTTTTCCTAAGCAGTAGGTGTGGCTACTGAGACAACGGAATACCACAGCAAAAACATTAGAAGAAGTTGTACAAGACGTACAGTATGCATGACAGAATTATATAATTTCAACTTCTCAGCTTCAATTTTAAGCCATTTACTGTCTTAAATTGTGTTTAGTTGGGATTTGGAAAGCTCAATTAGCTGCTCCTTTGTGTAAACATCTCTTGAGTCGGCATGGTTAACTCGTAACAGATGTTGAAAAGTGTCACATATGAGAAGAATCCACTCGAGCAGCTCAGATTCAAACCAACACAGAAAAATCTCTCTCAAAAAAAAAAAACAGGTTTGTAAATCGCTAAAATCTCGTATAAATATCAAAAATATTAAATCCAGTGCAGCACAATCAGGAGTGTTGATAAATGACTTGAAGATTAGAAATTGAAGGGCTTGCCATGAAGGGCTGGCGGCTCTGATTACAGTCAGGTTCTGCTAAATCATTTAATCCACAAACGATACAAACACGACATTTCTCTTCGTTTAATGTGTCAACTGACTGAATTTAAAGTTTCTTCATTAATATTAAATGTTTGTGTCTTCTTGAAACTTTGCTGACATTTAGATTTGGTTCATTGTGTGCGCAAAGAGAAGTGCTATATTGACTGACTCGCAGCCCTGAGAGCGGCCTACTAAAGGCATTGTGCTGTTTCCATTAAAAACCGTGTTTCAAAGGTTCGATTGAAAAGCCACATGCAATTTATGCATGAGCGTCAACTATCGACTGCTTGCCAATTGTCCAGGTTTTACCATTTTGATGGTTTTCAGCTTTGTTTGTTTGCAGTGAGCTGAACGTTGCGTCGGTGGATCCAAACCTCTCTCTCGCCGTGGCAAAGAATGCAGCAAAGACGGTTCAACTCTTCTGTGTGAAGTCAGAACAGCTGGTGAGTACAGCTCTGTGTGTGTGTGTGTGTGTGTGTGTGTGTGTGCATGCGCAGCCTTAAAATTCTTATCGACATTATATGGCCTGTGTGTCTCCAAATGCAATCAATCAATCAATCAATCACTTGCTCCCCTGCCTTATTATAGTTGTCCACTCAAGGGGAAGCCAGTCAGGTGATCGGTCCGTTAACAGAGGGCCAGAGGAGGAACGTCGCTGTGGTCAACTCCCTGTACCGCCTGCAGCAGGCTGTTGCCAAGGTAACGATAAGCAAATCTATACGAGTTCAAATCAGGACGGGAGATTGGACTGAAGACAAGTTTCGGTCCAATCTGTTGGTTTCCTTAGCTGGGAAATTGTTTTTGAATTGGCTCTATATGAACGAATCGGATTATGTTATAAATAATTCTGATTACTATGAATTGAATTCCAATTGGCTTGAATTGGACTTTATTATTTAAGTTCCTTGAGATGACAGTTGTTGTATTTGGCGCTATCTAAATAAAAATTAATTGAATCAAGACTTCGCTCCAGTGTGCAGGTGTGCAGTACACTTTATGATGAGGTGTTGTTATCTCCGTCAGCACTTTTCAAGAAAGACACCATTTGAAAGATCTTCTCGTGGAGGTTTTTGGAACCAGATCCTCCAAAGTCTTGTAGAGTTCAGATCTTGCAGTGTGGGGAAATAATTGCCTGGCCTGATGTCATTAGTTGGGGATTTTGGTAATGTTTTGGTTCATCCGATCCACTTCAGAACACCACCTCCCATATAAATGTGAATAAATTATCAGCACAGCTCTATGCAGATGTGAGGGGAACAGTTAAAGAGCCACTGGTCAGAGGGAGCCGCATCACTACTGCTCTTCCCCAGAAAAGCACCAATGAAGAATGTTGTTCAGTCCCATAGAGTCCATACCAACAGCACAGTGAAGCTGCTCTGGCTGCACCAGGTGGCCTGATGCCTTATCAACTTATGTTAATGTGGTTGTTACTCGACGCTACTGTCGAATTTTAACAGAATAGTCATGTTTTTTGAGAATTTAATCGAACAATTCCTTATTAAACCAAAAAAGGGGTCTGAGCCTGAGGTGTACAGCATGAAGACAAATGGTGAGAGTACAGTTCCCTGTGGCACTCCTGTGCTGCTGACCACCTTCTCAGACACGGCAATACAGACTTCATGCTCCTTATCACAAATGCTGCCTTCTGCTCATTTTGTACTACCACTAGTTTTCTATCTGCTTCCTGTCCTGAACTTGATGCCCCACAAGATCTTAGCTCAGTGTTTCTCAGCTACTTTCAGTGTGCGTTCCTTTGGGAGTTTAGGACTGCTCACCCATACTTGACACTTGGGTTCTGGGCAGTGTTTCCTCAGCCCCTCTGAGCTTAACTCATGTGCTGATTCAGGTGCTATAATGCCGAAAAAATTGTGTTTCTAGTTCAGTTCAAATGTTTGTGACCATTTTTCGCCCACATTAACTGCCCTTTTTTTTTGTTTGTTTTGCAGATAATTTCAGGTTTGGGGTCATGTCCTCCAGCTGCTGTAGAGGCCCTCTCTTCATCTTTGGAGGTACCACAGTACTTTAAAACACATTCAGTATCCCCTGCTGTGTTAAGTTGTCAAGCTGCTCTTTTTCTCTTCATTAAAAAAGCCATTTGATGCTAAAAGAGTGTATCAAACTGACAGGAGAGAAGATGCACTCTTCTGCACAAAAAAACATGAAAAAAACTCAGATTCCAACTCTTTATTTTTCAGTGTTTTGGCCCTCAGACCTTCCTATATCTCCAATATCCAATATTCCAATATCGTCCAATATCTTACCATGGCGTGGTGTATATAACACAAGAGTATGTTATCAGCTCCAGAGGCTCCCGAGCAGTCCCCAGCAAAGAGCCAGCATTCTTTATCAGTTTGTTCACTTTCTTTGAGTCTCTGGCTCCGATGCTGCTGCCCCAACAGATGGCCGTTCCACAAACTGAGCGCAGATGCTTCATGTCTGGCTGCAGCTTCGGTTTGTTTTAACAAACACATCTTGGGAGATATTATGCAGCAGGCTGAGCATTTTTACTGCAGTGGAGTCTGGTGATAAATGAGCTATCAGAGAAGATTGAGAAGAAACTAGAAACTACTTGATTAGATCTGTGACTTAAGCGTATTCACAATAAATACAGTTATTGTGAATGGAATGCAGGGGTGGAGCAGTTATTCTAAATGTGGGGGTGTTCCAGGGGTGGCACATCAAGCCCATAGACACGACGCTGAAGTTGGCATCCGATTTGCAAATTAAATGGATGGGCATAAAGGGCCATTTCACTGCATTTTTGCATTTTGATCGCCCTAAACTAGGTCCTGTGTGGAAACTACAATTGTTACACTGCTCAAATCTGGATGGAATTATTCTAAAGAGGGTACAGGGTCTTTAAAACACATTGTATGTTGGTGCTCTACGAGGGTGGGCAAACCGTTAATATAATACATCCATGGGGCAAACGGGTTTACCTTTGGAAAATGTGTTGGGTGGGGGGGATGAAATCATCTTGCTGTAAAAGTGGGGGTGTCGAAAAAAAAAAAAAAACACCCCCCACGGGTGCGACGCCCATGGTGGAATGTAAAAGGTGCTTTTCGTAGGTTTCTGTCCGGCTGCGACGCATCACTCACACAGCAGAGTCCCTGCCCTCAATAACTCCAGCAGTCATTTTCAAACTCTCTCTGTTGACATTCCTGCAGCTGACAGAGTTCTCCACTGCAAAGAGTGCCATGCACAACCTGTAGGGGGTTCATATGGTGATACCTTAGTCTTCATTTGTGATGACAAGGAATTCTGTTTTCAAATGTTTGTTATTTGAATTTTTTTAAGCTAAAAAATATTCCACTTCCCGGGGAGTTCACTGACAAAATTAATTGTGCTCCTGTGTGGCTGTGCACACCATCTCACAGGGATTCATGACACCTGTGAGATCCTTTAAGATTTCTGCATTTTATTTATTTTATTGCAACTCTTGATGTGTTCGATATTTCTCGCGCACACACACACACACACACACACACACACACACAACACAACACAACACAACACAACCTCACAGGTACACGCCATCTCCTGGATCCAAAATCTCAGCTACCACAGAGCTGATTACATGCCTATATCTTATATGTCAGTCATATAAGCACATAAATGTAGCTTTAGGGCTGAGCAATTTGATCGATACTGCGATATATATCGATATTTTGTTTCCCGATAAAGTATCAATTTTTCGGCCACGAGTATCGATTTTTTTTTTTTTTTTTTTTTTTTTTAAATTTTAAATTTAATTTTTTTTTTTTTTTATTTTAGGGCAAAGTTTATTGAAAAGTCAGATGTTCCAATTAGTGAAAACACAGAACATTAATATAATACAATGCAAGGGGGTCACATTCTACAAAACGGTGATAAATTAGTTCATAAAAAACTGGCGGTGTTGTCCTTCCGCTTCAAAGGTCGGACCACCAGTCTAATCAGCGACGATTCATGTCAAATCACACAGTCCCTTTTTTTCAGAAAATGATATCAGTGTATCGAATCGTATCGAACCGTTGGCTGAATATCGTGTATCGTATCGTATCGTGAGATTTGTGTATCGCTACAGCCCTATGTTGCTCCTGCTTACCTGAGCACCTATGTTGCCATGGCAGCCTGGCAGGCCTGTTATTGGTTCAGAAGCTGTCTCGTGTGGGTTTTCCTCACTCTGTGGGATTTCCTGTGTTGGGCGCAGGCAGTACAGGTCCTGATGAGCAGCGCTGTGCTGCCGCTCCTGCAGTCAGTCGGTGACTCCATAGAGGCCATCATCATCACGCTTCACCAAGAAGACTTCAAAGGGTCAGTCGCTGCTCTTTGGCTTCCTACACCAAAATGTGTGTGTGTGTGTGTGTGTGTGTGTGTGAGAGAGTGACAGAACATCCATGTCACATGATCCATGCTGAGAGCCACCTCAGCACCAGGTTCATAGTGTTGAACCTTTGTTTGTGTGTGTGTGTGTAACCCTGTTAGCCTCTATAAAGTTCTCCTTCCTTCATTTTTTCTCTCCTTTTTTAAACGATTTCCTCTCCTGTCTTGATGTGTTTGACTTTAGTTCTGACATTGCCCACCGATGCAATGTGTGTGAGATGTTCCTGATCGTAATCACTTATTCAGACAAAGCTGTAACGCAGCCGACCGTGTGTGGGCATTCAAGCTGTGGCTTATTTTTTTGGCTTATTTCAAAAATATTTCTTTTCAGATGTGTCATTTCTCGGTCCTACTTTCGGTTGACATGGAAAGAAAGTTTTAAAAGGAATCGAGTAAAGATCCGACTCTTTGTTTCCCTGAATATCTGCATCTGAGGCACTTGGTTTGGCACATATAGCAGCAGCGGCTGCATTAAGAAGATACTGGTCGGCCTGACATAAACCAGCATTAGCCTGTTTTATTAAGTTCATTTTAGTTGGCATGGTTGTTTCATTTTAATGCAATTATGTGTGTGTGTGTGTGTGTGTGTGTGTGTGTGTGTGTTCCAGGCCTCTATCCAGCCCTGATAAGCCAGACGTCCCGTGCTCTCTGTACATGAAGGAGCTGCAGGGTTTCATCTGCAGAGTGATGGCTGACTACTTCAGACATTTCCAGTGTGTGGACTTTGTCTACGAGAGCACCGAGTCCATCGCCAAGAGAGCCATCGAGCTGTTCCTCCGGCACGCCAGCCTGCTGCGGCCGCTGGGCGAGGGCGGCAAGATGAGGCTGGCTGCTGACTTTGCACAGGTGAGCGGAGCCGACTGCAGGTCACGCTGAAATGATGTGCGCGGGTGCTCCTGTGATTCTGGTTGGTGTTGCTTTTGTGCGTCGGCAGATGGAGATGGCGGTGGCTCCTCTGTGCAGGAGAGTGTCTGATCTGGGGAAGCCGTACAGGATGCTGCGATCCTTCAGGTCTGTCGGTCAATTAAGCTTTCATTTGTGCAGCGCTAAGGGCGGAACATGGAGGAACCAAGCCAGTTTAAGTAATGATTAAGATAAACAGTGAGCTGGGATCTGTCAAAAGCTGTATTTCAGGATGTGATAGAAACATCAGATCCCCTTCAGAGGGATGGATCAGAAAAGCTTGTCTATATTAAGGTTGAGCCAGTAACCACCTCGTCAGCTCAAATGATATGTAGGAAATCTGAGTCGGTTATATGGGCTGCTGGTCCTGCGTCCAGTATTCAGGCCAAGATGATGTGTGTTGTGTTTCAGGCCTCTGTTGTTTCAGACCAGTGAGCTGATAGCCAGCAGTCCAGCTGTGGGCGACCTGATCCCCTACAGCACCCTGCTCCACTTCCTGTTCACCAGGGCCCCATCTGAACTCAAGTCTCCTAACCAGGCCTGTACACACACACACACACACACACACACACACGGTCCACAAAAGCATTCTAACAAAGCGCTGTGACTCCTCAATTTCAATTTAATTCATTTTTATTTAAATAGCGCCAAATACAACAAATGTCATCTCAAGGCACTTAAATAATAAAGTCCAATTCAAGCCAATTGGAATTCAAGTCATTGTAATCGTACTTATTTAAAAAAAAAAATCCAATTAATTCATAGAGAGCCAATTCAAAAACTATTTCCTAGCTAAGGAAACCAACAGATTGCACCGAAACTTGTCTTCAGTCCAATCTCCCGTCCTGAGTGTGCCTGAGGCGACTGTGGAGAGGAACGACTCCCTTTGAACAGGAAGAAACCTCTGGCAGAACCAGAACCAGGGAGGGTGGCCATCCGCCTCCACCAGCTGGGGTTTGAGAGGACAGAAAGAGGGGAAAAAACCACTGTAACAGTATTTAAAGGATATCTGCTGGAACAGGGAAACACGAGTTAATGACTACAATAATGTCACATGTACATAATATCATATGAGAAATAAAACGGGGGAAACAGAGAGTAAAGTGAGGAAAGGTGTGACAGATGAGGCCCCCCAGCAGTTTGGGCCTATAGCAGCTTAACTATGGGAAGTTTCAGGATCACCTGAGCCATCCCTAACTATAAGCTTTATCAGAAAGGAAAGTCATTAAGCTCGGTCATTAAGAGCTTTATATGTGAGGAGAAGAATCTTAAATTCTATTCTGCACTGGAAAAAATCTAAATCTTACCAAGTATATTTTTCTCATTGAGTATCTCATTACACTTAATATAAGACACAACTGTCTAACAAGTACCATTTCAGCCAGATATAGGGACTTGTTTTAATACAAGACATCTTGAATATCTTGTTAAATGAAAAAGTCTTGAAAACATCTTGTTTTGAGTCACATATCAGATGAAACAAGCTTTTTTTTTTAATTTGAAGAGGTTTTTCAGCTAATTTCAAGATCACTTTTATCTCAAAAGTCCCAAATATCACATCTTATTTCAAGAAATCTTGGCAAGCCAATTTTCACTAGTTCCATTGGCAGATTTTTTTGCTTATTTCAAGCAAAAACGTCTCGTATTTGCTGTTTTTTTTAAAACTTATTTTTGGAGGGGCATTTTTTTGCAGTGTGAATTTAACAGGGAGCCAATGAAGAGAAGCTAAAACTGGAGAAATATGATCTCTCCTGTTAGTTCTCATCAGAACTCTGGCTGCAGCATTTTGGATCAACTGAAGGCTTTTCAGAGAATATGTAGGACAGCCCAATAATAAAGAATTACAGTAGTCCAATCTTGAAGTAACAAATGCATGAATTAGTTTTTCTGCATCACTCTGAGACAAGATGTTCCTGATTTTAACAATATTACGAAGATGAAAGAAGGCAGTCCTAGAAACCTGTTTTATATGCGAGTCAAATGATAAGTTCTGGTCAAAAATAACTCCAAGGTTCCTCACTGTAGAACTAGAAGCCAAGGAAATACCTCGGCACCTGTGATGTCAGACTAACTGTTAGCTTTGCCCCCCCCCCCCCCCCCCCCCACAGAGAGCAGAGTGGTCCGTGGCCCGTTACTCCCAGTGGCTGGATGATCACCCCTCTGAGAGAGACAGACTCACCCTCATCAGGTTAGCGCTGTATTTCCCTTTGATCTCTGTGCAGGCACACACACACACACTCACACACACATTTCAGGTCACACTTGGAAATCCATTCGGACCCTCCCATTAACAGAGGACCACCGATTCAACTCCGTGTTTTACCGACTGAGAATGTCCTGGAGAACACGCTGCGCTGCTCGCTGGGAGCGCATCTGTGGGGAGTGATCGGCCTCTGGTGGTGAACGCCCTGCAGTCTCTCACCGGCCGGCTGCTGCCTGCCGTTGCCACCTCATGTTTCTAAGTGCAGCTCACACATGGAGTTCATTTAGTCCACTCCAGATGGCTTCACTTCATGTCAGTCCACAATGAAACCTGTTGTTCTGACCCTTCAAAAGCAGTGAGAGAGAACTCAATGCTTCAAACCGCTTTGTTTTCCTCCTCTGGAGGGAACAATTAGTCTTGCAGAAGTATATGTGAAACCTAAAAGCATAATGATGTGTGTGGTTGTTACTGCTCATTCAACTTCCACCCCTGATTATGACCCAACTGAACACACTCAGTACATTTTCATGAAACTCTTGTCAGTGTCGTACACCCATGCTTCTGCCATCCTTAATCCCCGTCTGCCGTCCTCTCAGGGGCGCTCTGGAGGCCTACGTGCAGTCAGTCAGGGCTCGGCAGGGGAAGGAGTTCGCCCCCATCTATCCCATCATGCTCCAAATGTTACAGAGAGCCAGCAGTGGCGGACAGGCCAAAGCTTGAAAAGGACCCAGCTGTGGGCGTGATGCTGTTCCAAGATCCAGCTCTGTGCACTACATGAAGCCTCTTCTGGAGAGAGGATAGGCTGAAGTGAAATAGTTTTTTTTCCCAAGTCTGATTTAAGTGACTCCGTTGTGGAGTTCTTGATTCCAATCAAAGGTACATACGTGTGTCTTCCATAAAAGAATACTCTAAGAAATAAAAGTGATGTAGAGTTCTTGTTTTCTGTGTGACGTTCAGCTTCCTGAACTGGCTGCTGGCATGGTGAACATGTTGTAGAGACGCGACACCGATCAGTGAATCTAAAGAATAAATGAGGAATCGTAAGGAGAACTTTTCTTTATTATTCATTAGAAGCAGAGGTATAGATCAAACACAATCGCACAGTTATATTCAGATGGGCCATTTCCACTGGTTGGGGGGAGGCTCCTCTATCAGGGGCTCCCAGGGCTTCCACTCAGACATCTTCCTGGACAGAGCCAGCTCGCACTCCGCCTGCACACAGGACACAGTCAGACCTAATCATCACATGTAAACGCCACATCTCATGTCCTGTTTTAAATACTGGTTGCCTAGGTGAGAAACTACTCCTTTACAAACACCATTTTACACAGAGCCCAGGTATGTGTTCATGGCTGGTTAAGGGTTGTGATTGCCAAGTTCATTGACCATGACTACAGTTATAAGTTTTTTTTTTGTTTTTTTTTTATTATCTCGTGTCACTGTCGGACTTTAAAATAACAAGGTAACATTCAACAAACAAGTGTGTGTCTGGGTCAGGGTACTAAAGTATAATCCGTTTTTCTGTCAAAACGAAAATAGCTGTCCTTTTTCCATTTTAAACCAAAAACGGAATTTTGCTGTCTTCATAAAAAAAATTTAAAACGAAAAAGCCAAAATCAAAATAACGGCCCAAATTTGGTTTTTGGAAATTCCTTTTTTCATTTCTTACCTACAAACATGACGGCGGGCAGACCGGAAGCTGAAGTGACCTATAACAACGTCAAAATAAAAGTATCAAACATATTTACCGCTTTTTATACACCCATTGTAGGTAGTAGGCTGCATTTATTTTAGTTAAGTGAAACTACAACAGCTGGTTGTTTGAAAATAAATGCAGGAATTTCCAAAAACCAAATTTGGGCCGTTATTTGATTTGGTTTTTTTATGAAGACGGCTAAATCCGTTTTTCATTTTGACAGAAAAACAGAATATACTTTAGTACCCTGACCTGCCTGCGTGTCCAATACCCCACTGGACCCGAATGTGTCATCCCCTCCAACGACATTAATCACCACTGTAAGAGGAAGCTAACCTGGAAAATGACTTCTTCAATCTGACCGCAGTTTATTTTCTTCTGCAACTTGTCAACATCCGGCTCCTGTGAACACAGAAATACTTTGAGCCAGTCTGAACCATTCTTCCCTCAACATTCATTAATAAGCCAGCAAAAAAAAAAAAAAGAATGCACTTGCTTAATACCGACCGTTTTCACATGGTCGAACCTCTCGTTGACCAACTGCTCCGTGTACTTCCTGTAGGCAGCATCCTGCGGCATCGTCTGCAGCGATGCCAGAATCTTTGAGTAGAGGATCCTTAGACGCTGAGAGAAACGGCAGAGAAGAAAAGGCGAGTGCTTTCAGATGCCGAACAAATGTAAACTGGATCTATGGAGCATCTGGTTTAAGGCATGCTGCAGACACAGAGCACAGCTGTGCGGAGAATTCACTGTCAGCTGCTCACCTCGTGTGGATTGTGGGACACTGCCAGGCCGACCAGGCCGGTCGTCTGCAAGAGAGACATTCGTTAACCAGGTCAAAGAGACATCTTAAATGCTAATTCAGCAGTCACGGTTTTAGCTGCGTCATCTCTTCGCCAATAGAAGAAGAAGAATCGTCAACAGAGGACTGTGCTGTTTGAGAGAAATACACCATCAAACGCTTCTACTGGGTCATAACTGACAGGTTACTTTGGTATGAGGCGCACCAGCCCTGGTGTTCAAGTTGCTCATTAATTACCTTTGACAGAAAGTCTGACTTTACACAGTGCATGGAAAGCTTCCATCAAGTTTCAGACTCTTCATACATTCATACACACACAAAGACAGAAAAGTAACGTCCCGATTATGAAAAATTGGGACAGTGCTGAAGTTACCACATTACAGTCTGAGTGGATTATTTTTCAGCATTGAAAAGACTGATTTTCTATTATGAAATCATTCTAGTTATGATTTCATAATAGAATTATTCATGCATGCAAGTGTAAACTGGATTTAATACGAAGTCAACAGTCGTTTCGGACCTGCTGTACACGACTGAAGAGAAGTTTACTGATAACCTTAAACGATCTACTACTTTATGTCCATTAGCGACTATAGCTGTATAGATTACTGAGTACATAATATCTAATATCTAGAGCACTGCACTAAATTTCCAAATGGAAATAGCACTGCGGCGTGAGGATAGAGAGACCGCAAATTTAGTCACGAAGCTTTATGTTGAGCTATCTGCTCTACTTCAGTGTGTTGTGGGATCGACTCCGGCTTTGACAGCTGCGAATAGAACATTTCTCTCAGAGTTCTCTCATCTTAAAGCGATGTCGCATAATTTCCTAAAAACTGTCCCTTCAGTGTTTTTAAGTCAACTTAGTTTAAGTTCAGCATATTTCAACGATATCAAACCAGATGGGAGTTCTCTAACGAGGATAATTGATATACAGCAACAATACAGGCAGAAAGAACGGCACGATAACCTCTCCTGGTTACCTCGGGACACCTCTTAGCTTATTAGCGAGGAGCTGGCTAACAGCACACAACGAGTAGTCAAAGTACAGACGTTAGTTTGTCGGCCAGACTGTCACCTAAACTACTCCTGCTTTCAGTTACACCTTCCTTTATTTCCAACACTTAAAAAACATGACCTCTGTACGTACCTTCTTCAGTAACCCGGCCATTCTTCGCTGCGGACGCGGAGCCCGTTTACCATTTCCGGCTTCTAAATATGACGTCAGAGGGCCAGTCTCCAGCCCTGAGCTGAGAAAGTTTTTTTTTAATTTTTTTTAAGAACTTTATTTGCAACAAAGCAGAATAACGACATATAAATGTGTACATAACGACAAAAAAAAGCCATCCAAGGGGAGCATAAGGATAAGAATAATAATAAGAGAATGACAGTCACAAAACTCTTGCAAAAAGAAAACTATTGAACAAACTGACATATGTGCCAAGGAGTCTTGTGTAAAAAAAAAAAACAAATAAAACAAAGATTTAGGACAACAGTACGTCCATAATCCCAAGTTGGGAACAAGCCCATATTGTTGTTTTTGCTTTATGATTAGTTGAAGGTTTAATTGTAAGCAAGTACTGAGCTGAGAAAGTGTCGTAACTCTGAAAACAGCGCTGATCCCTTTTGGGATTGAAAAGTATCTGGGCTGTCCTGTATTTGATACACTAAGGAGGGACTTATTAGAGGATGATTAGAGAATTTCCGAACACATTTTATGTTGGCGGTACTAAGAAACTATTCTGTGAACATGCAGGCAGTCACACAAGCAATGATGAACCTGGTGAAAGCCCTCGCTGTATATTAATGGTATTAGCAAAATGCACCAGGTTCATTAGTGATTATCTCACCTCTTGCGTCTGAGTGTAACAAAAAAATAAATAAATAAATAAAAAATTGGTGGAAGACGATACAAAAAATATTAAGTCAATTTGAGAACATAGGATGCCTTTCAAATCTCTAAACGATATTTCTCGTGTTTATGATTTTGTTTAAGGCAAAGATTTAATAACTTGATTCTGAGAAACACCAACACTATCTCAAATTAGGTTTCAAGAATATTAAATGGGAGGTGAAATATGTTCAAAAAACACCATGGACATTAATAAAGGCTTACACACTCTGATGACGTTTCTTTGTGTTTCCCATTTGTTTGCATTTATTTTTTTAGCTGTACTATTATCTTTGATCTTTAATATCTGTATTTTGTACGTGAAACAACAAAAATGGGTATGAAAAGGTAGTGCTCAAAAGGGGAAAAAAATAGACTGTTTCTACAAAAGATAAAAAATATTTTAAAACATGTCGATCAGATTTCTGAACAAACATTATCCTGCAACACCGTTCCAGTTCTTCACCGTCATCCCGTGTTCCAGCAGGCTGTACCTGAGTACTACTGAGTGTAAAACCTTCTGCTACCATTTGCAGTGAAATGAGGCATCTGGAAAAAAGAAGAAACCATGGATGGACATTCAGACCCAGGTGATTTAGAATTCACTGAACTTTATAGACAGTGCTTAGTTTTTCTACATTATTCATTGGGAACAGAACAGTGTCTTTAACCTGGTCATTACAGTGTGAATAACAGCTCCCTGTTCTTTCACGGCCATTTTCCTCATTTCGTCCCACACAAACATGTGGCTGGTCTCATGTTTAAAACATACACACACGGCCTGCATTTCTGAAGTCACCCGGGCAGACTGAGGCTTGGGTCACACGTTTTTAAACCGAGCACCTCTGTACGTTTGCGGAAGCTCAGATGCCGGGGCTCACAGGTTCATTCCTCAGAGCAGGTGGACGCTGGAAACGTTTGATGATATCAAAGCTGAGCTATGCCAGCTACATACAACAATGACCAACATTTTCAGATTTCAAACATCTATTTTTAAACAATGTCTGGGAGAAAGGACATCTATCTACAATACAGTAAAAAAAAAAAAAAAACTAAACAAAACAAAAACAAGTATAAAAATATATTACAAATCTCAAGTATTTACAATGTCTGCTTCTCACTACAGTTACAGCTGTCAGTTTTCAGTCTAATCGTGTTACCCTAAAACAAGCAACATCTCTACACATCTTCAGTAAACTCAGCAACTAATGCAGAAAACACTGGAGGCAGAAGAAATCCTCGAGAAACAAGTCGCTGAACTCCAAGGATCCTCTGGCAGAAGGGATGAAGAGGAACGGTCACATGGAGGTGGTCTCCTCCCTGGTGGGTTAGTAGGAAGTGACAGTGGGGTTCACCAGGAGGCCATCAGAAGAACATCCTGTAGGAGAATAAAAAGTTTGGTCTGTAAAGGTGCTTTTCGATGATGGCAAAAGCACACAGCTACACACACACACACACACAGCTACACACACACCTGTAAATGCTGGGGTCCAGGAGGACGGCCGTGTCTGTGGGCAGCTTGGACAGATGAACCACTTTGGTCTTCAGCTGCAGTCTGTCGCCCTCATTCACCCACACATCTGGCAGTCTGACACAGAGGAACACGCATCACACATCTGGCAGTCTGACACAGAGGAACACGCATCACACATCTGGCGGTCTGACACAGAGGAACACGCATCACACATCTGTCTGTCCTCACACACAACACACTCGCATTCGAGTGGGAAGCGTGAAGGCTGCATGGTGAACGTGAGTGTGACACAGAATGGCGGGCAGCAGATTTGGAGTGCTGATAACAGCCAATCCCATTGTGTCGTTCTGACCTGTTAACTAGACCTCGAACACAGGAAATGAAGATTAAAGCTGGACTTTGCAGAATAAACAAAGTTGGGCGAGTCACATATCTGGAAAACCTTCTCAGTTTCAGACACGTTAGGTTAGACTGATGATAATGAAGATGGCAGAAAGCACGCATCAGTCAGCCATGTTGGGACAGTGTGAGCGGCGGTGGGAGCAGGGGAGGTCATGGTCAGGGTCCAGTAAGGCTGAGATTAAGGAAACAGTGCAGCAGCAGGGCCCTGAGAGCGGAGAATGAGAGAAGACACACACTTACATGTCCTCAGGTGTCCAGTGCAGCAGCACCTTCACTTTCCCAGAGTCCTCTTTCCTTCTGGCTATTACCTAAACACACAACAAGCCACAAGGCAGGTCACACAACCGTGATTACCTGCTGTGTGTGTGTGTGTGTGTGTGTGTGTGAGAGAGCCCACCTGGCTGTGAAAGACCACACTGTGGCCATTGCCCAGGCTTTCGATGTGTGTTGCCAGGTTGAGGCAGATGGCTCGGTGGCGGATGGCGTCCATGGTCTGAGCATCAAAGAAGTCATGAGGCCGTGCTGGAAACAGAACATTTAATCTCACCGCGTGCCTCATTTCAGAACGTCACAAAGGAAACATGGCCGTGGACTGTGTGTGTGTGTGTGTGTGTGTGTGTGTGTGTGTTACACACGCAGTGAGCGCCTGTATTTGTTCCTGAGTTTTCTCCTCTTGTTGAGGCCGGCCTTGGATGGAGACTCCTCCTTCATTTTGCCCTGACTGGAAGCTTTGGATGAACCCTGGGAGCTGAAGTGGGTGGGGACGTGGCGTGCCAGCCCCCCCTGGGAGGCAAATGTGGCGTTGCAGCCCCCCACCACACACTGCAGGAACACAGAGTTTTTCAGTGGGAGCGCAGTTGATGGATAGGATGGCGTTTTGGATCATGTGACCTGCGTGCTTTACCTTGAAGGGTTTGTCGCCACTGTGGCTCAGCATGTGCCTCTGCAGCCAGCTCTGACTGGTGGATGGAGTGTTGTACACCTTGCAGCCCTTCCACAGACACACGAACACCTGGGGGGGAGGGGGGGCATGCACACAGACACACACATCATTGTAGTTGTGTTGGAACTATTGAGCCCACAAAGACACTGAAATGGATGTTAGTGGATTCAGACAGACACTGAGCCGCTTCACAATGATCTGAGGAATACCTTTCAACTGACTTAAACAGTAAGCCGCGTTTCAGGATTCAAAAAGATGCGTTTTAAGATTTAAAAACAGACAGAAACAGAAGAGGCAGATTGTTCCAAAGTTTTGGAGTAGCGACTGCGAAAGCACGACCCCCCTCTGAGCTTCCTCTTACTTTTTGGCACACTCAGCTGACCAGCTGACCCGAGAGAGCGGGAGGGTGCGTAAGGATGAAGAAGCTCAGAGAGGGAGGGTGGGGCAAAGCCCGCTGAGGGATTTAAAAACAGTTCAAATCATTTTAAAGTGGATCCTGGACCGTGTATGGGCAGCCAGTGGAGGGAGGCTAAAATGGGGGAAGTGGGCTCATATTTACACGTGCCAGTTAGAAGACGTGCAGCAGCATTTTGAACCGTCATTATTAACCCTAAATATTGTATTATTTTCTAATGCAGATTGTATCGTACTTTATTGAATTCTTCTTGGAATGTACTGATTTCTCTTCATTTCATCATGAAACTCTACAGAATCTTTTTTTCAACTTTATATATTTATATTTGTAATATATGCTTTTTTTTAAAAAAAAAAAAAAAAAAGGGTCTTTTCCCATTTCTCTTAATGTTTGAACTTATTGTGAAACTTACTACACGGTCTCTGGACAGAATCAAGCTCATTTCCCTACATGCTGTACTGGTAAGACAATGCATGTGATAAGTCATGAATATTAGCCTTGTTTGAATTATTTCATCGATTTATTTTAGATGGTATGATTTTTACAATGGGTTTCTAATACTATTCATACATCTCTGATTTCATTTCTTTTATTTGTCCTGAACAGGAACCACTTTGGCTCTGCAGCTGTTGTTAATGTGCTAATAATATAGATTTATATGGGTGATCTGACGTTTTAACAAAGCTCTAAAATTCAGGCAGCAGCAGAACACCTTATAACCAGGAACTTTGTTTCCTAGCTCTACATGTTCATAAAAACAGAAAGAAATTCACATTGCACTCATCTCCTACAGCAGGCCTTGACAGCACCACTCCAGACATCTTTTTAATACCCTTTAATAACCCTTTTAGAAAAACTAAGAGGACCAATCTATGCATGTACAGGCGATGAAGTGGAGCTGCTCAACATGACGTCTCAGTATGTAGGTGATGGAAAGCCCTGGAAAACAGGCATTAATGGACCCAAACCTTGCTTCTGTGCTCAGTTCAGATTCACAACTGACACGCACACACAGACAAACGGATACTGACCCCTCCTCTCTGTCCGTCCACATGTGTGGCTCGGATGTGTTCGGCCAGGTCGGGGCTGTTGGAGAACAGCACCTGGCAGTGGTCCCAGCAGCAGGTGTAGCTCAGAGACTTGCCCCCCGCCGGTGCCGAGCTGCCCACGGTTGTCACGCCTCCACCGTGACCGTTGAGCATGGCCGGGGTGGAGCGGCCGCTGGAAGCTGCACTGTCCATGTCCATTATGGTTGAGCTGATGCTGGGAAATGGACACGGGAAAGTTTTAGTCTTGTTCTTTCAGAAAGCAAAGCTGGGCCACTTTAAACGCTCTTTGGGCCAAATAGGGAACAAAACAGAAAAGCAGTTAAGATTTCTATCATGGAGACTCAGAAATGACGATAAAACGTGTTTTATAGTCCAGTGATTTTAAACAGATGGTGCTTTTAAATGTGTCCATCCCTTATCGAGAACCCAAGGGATGAACCAGTGCGTCTACACTCAGCACACAACTTAGCAAAGAAGCCATTTTAAACTGTATCTTTAGGCAGCCTGTCACAGAGATAGAATTTGTTCCCATATATTTTGTTACTTCTATGATAATAATCAAGGATAACACAGTTTGACAGACATAAAATAGTATGTTGTACCAACAAGATGATTCAAAATGAGCTATTAGTTGATAACTTTGCATATCTCAGCATGGTGTGCAATATGTTCTTAAAACATTTGAGAAGACTGGTCAAGTGGAGGACAAATAAAGGGCTAAACATCTATCTACATCAGATGATCAGTATCGGAAAGTGGTATTCTTAAGAAATGGGGAAAAAAAAAAAAATCTAGCAAAGACCTGAAACAGGACCTGAGAGATATTTGATTTATCTACTGCACTGAAGCCTTAATCAGAAATGGCCTCCATGGAAGGGTGGCTGTCAAGAAGCCCTTCTTAAAGTGATAGTTGAGGGTTGATCTACTACTGTAGACAACAAAGTATATGCTATATTCTACATGAATTTTTATGTTGTAGAGTAGTGAATTTATTTTAATAATGGAGAAATTGAGCAGCCTTGCTTTGTTGTCTACAGTAGTAGATCAACCCTCATCTTACTTTGAAGCTCCCAGATGCAGGAAGTGACGTCGACGCAGCTTTAGCTGCAGAGAAGCTATCAGGCTTGTGTTGATAATAATAAACTCCTGGACTATGTACAAACTTCCAAATGCATCGTTTTGTGAGTACAGACCATATTTGTACTACTGTAGAAGTTTGGTGTCTGAAATGTTCTCTGCGATGACTGTGAACATTAGAGCATCAGCCCCTAAATAAGTTACTGCCCATCAGTGGAATAAATAACTGGCGGCTAATTTTAATGCTAAAGCTAGCAGAGCAGTTTATGGACAGCTAATGTAGCATAAAAAAAAAAATATGTGCCAACAGCAAGAGTTGCTGCAACTCAGCATTTTAGCCGTCATACGTTCACCCATCTACATTTTCTATATGCTGACAACTAAACAATATCTCATCATGTTACAATCGTCTCTGTACATGTACAGTTCTGAAGCTTTCGACAGTCAATTCAAAAGTGAACTGTTAGTGGATGGCCGATTGATCAGTTAATTTGCATGTAACATCTGTCCAAAAGCCATTTGAATATGATAAGTTAGAAAGTGGGTCTTTGACAGCTGAAGAAGTCTCAAAGCGCCACATTCTCACAGTCTGCTCTCGAGAGACAACACAAAGGTGGCAGGAAGCAGTTCTTCATGTGATGTAGCCATGTTCACTCTGATCGTTCAGCCGTTCACCTCATGAGCTGAGCATGAGGATGGTCATGAAAGACATTAGATAGGCTTCATTGAAGAGCTGAAGGAGGGGGGGGCAAAAAGGCGGGAAATTACTCTGAATGGACACACTGAAGATTACGGTCTGGGTATAAACTGTAAACAAAGGTGGAATGGGAGCACAAACTGGAAGCTAGAGAGCATCCATCCATCCATCTTTGTTTGATTGGAAATAAAACCAAGACCGTAACAATCAGCCATCTTCAGTTACTGATGTATATTCATCGACTCTCTCCCTAAATACTGGAAACATTGTGCAACACACCCACATGAACATGAAATCTGTTAAGATTGTTTGAAAATTGAGAAAATAAAACCTTCGAAGGCTCAAACGAGGCCCAGTTTCTCCCCACAGTTCCAAAGGAGTGGTGCGGTTTTTCACCAGAAATTCAAAGCGGCGTGACCTCAACATCTGAAGTGTCTTATACTGCCAGTTGTCTACAATCCGTTCATCAGGCAACAGGCCGTAGTCACACACGTGTCTAAAAGCACCTTTTTTTTTTTTTTTTTTTTTTTTTAAATGTGTGTCAGTGCTCTTGAACACTTTAATATCCTGCTGGAGGGATTTCTTACAGCTGTGAAATCATTTCAGTTGCGTCAGAAAAATATTCATTGCTTTCAGCTTCTCTAATGTGAGAATTGTAATATCTATGGGGGTGAGGATTGGAAGATGCACAAATATCAGATACAATCGGCTTCAAATCTTTCTTTGGAGCCCAATGCAAACTCAGAACTTTTCAATTACTCGTGTGGAATTTTGAAGTATGAGAGAAGTGGAAAAACTTGATAACAGCTCTACACGGTCTGCGGCATCTTCAGCTCCATGAATTACGAGGGGAGCCTGGTCAAAGTTAACTGCTGGAACTTCTTCTGAGACCATCAGTTGAGTTGATAAACAGCCAACAATCTTACAGCAGGGAGCACTCGGCTAGGTGAAGGGCAATCTGTCTATTTTTCCCCGTTAGAGCTAACGGAAGCCTCGTTTTCAGGATCTTATCTTGATCTTATCAAACTTGACTAATTCAAGTTTCACATGTATTGGTGATGGGGGGGGGGGGGGGACCAAACTCATCAGATTAGAGGATTTCCGCTAATCAGAGTGAGAACAGGCCCTGAGCAGCGGAGCTTCAAGAGACACCGTAGGTGTGCACAGGTTTCACAGTCCTCTCATCTCTGCCGTTTGTGTCGGGTTTACGATTCCGGCACCTCAGCTCTGCTCACTCATTCCCAGTTTCAATCTGTGACATGAGTTTGTGGGGAAATCTATGCTCAAGTCAATTTAGAAGTGGTGGGGGTGGGGGCTGCACAGTAAAGTAGGTTGTTGCTATTGACTGAGTTATGCAAATCTGAGGATCCACGTCACATTGAGGAGCAGCCTATTATCAAGTCATTAATAATTAAAAGATAAGGAAATCAATCAAAGTGTCTATTTGCTGCAGTGAATTTATGTTGAGGTATCCATCAACAGCTGACAAGGTGTCACTGTGCACAACACGTTATTCCCAAAAGGCTTCCGCCCGCTGTGTCATTGTCACCGTGTCATGCAATAATGCCTTTGCATCCCATCAGAAGAATCTCAGATCACCAACGGTGTGTCACTCAGCACTTATGTGCACAGCAAAGTTGTGTAGAATAGCTTCACGCTTGTCTTTTTCAGCAGAGATGCTCCGATACGTCACTAACCATTTGCTTTTTTGCTACTTATGAGCTGCTGCTTGTTGCTCGGGTAACTATGTGTTTATTTACCGACTGAGATCTGATCACGTGGTCACTCAGAACACACAGTCAGAGCTGTCCACATGTGATTGGATCACCCTGGACATGTGACAGCACCAAACGTGAACAGGCCTTTGAGGACAGAACAGGTTCTCTGACAGTAAGTGGGGCCCTTCACCAAACTGATGATTCCCTGCCATCCAACCTCTCACTAGGCCCTCCAGAAAAACGCGATTTATTTTATCTTTTACAATTCTGTGACTCAGGAATGTTGAAGCCATGTTTTTTTTTTTTACGACTGATTGTGAAACTGCTCAAGTTGTTCAAATAAAAAAAACCTTCTGTGAAGTAACTTGGTTCCAGTATGCCTGTTTATCATAGGAGGTCTTTAAAATGACTCTTTTTCATTCAGTAGCAGCATGTTTTGCAACTTTTTGCATAATTCGCAAGTTTCCGCAATTTCACGGCATAAAAATCATTAAAAAACCCAGCATATTCAATCGCAAAATCCAGGATTTTAGCTCGCAAGATCAAGGATTTATGCCCGCATTTTTCTGGAGGGTCTATCTCACTGGGGACTGACCAGATGATTAGTTCCGTTTTATTTGACTGCGCCAGTGAGGGGAAATATGTAATAAATTGGATTACACATTGGAGGTCATGGTTCCAGCTGTCAGAACCAGTCTTTCCTATAGGTGGCTTAGGTAGTCCCCTAAGTCGACATCTACGAGGAGTACTGCAGTCGTGTCAGATTCATATCTGCCGGGGATGAACTCAAACAAGAGAAGAAGAAGAAGAAGAAGATATTAAGACAAAGGGAGTTCTCTATTCTGATGTATGCCTCTTATCAGTGTCTCACTGAGAGTGAAAGAACACATCAGCGGTTAGCTAACTCGTTTTCTACTTTACACGTTTCTTTTCATCCAAAGAGTAAATGAAGAAAGGTTTTCATTTGTTCATTCATTTTCTCCACAACTGCGTGCACACTGATGTTACTAATGTTAACTGCAGTTTTAAAAAAACAGAAGTTCTGTCTTCCATTTATCATTTTAAGACCTATTAGCCACTTTCACACATGCATTTTTCATTTATCTGATGGCAGAGCAAAAAACATGTGTATCGCTTTCAACACAAGTTCTGCTGAAATCCGTCTCTGTTACTGAAGACAAAAGCAAAGGGCAGCTCCCTCTAAATCTACCTCCCGTGGTTTTACCGACAATAAGCAGTTGGAGCAGCGAGTCGTTTCTTTTCTGTCTGAACCAAATTAACGAGAAGAAACCGTTTGAATTGCAGCTACGGCTTCTGCTCTCCATCCTGCAGCTTTCACACCTGCACTGGAGCCCCGGAACATTCTGCAGATGTTCTGAGTGGAGCAGAAGGCCTCCCACTGTGATGCGTTTCTGTGAACAGCAAACGGCAGAAAAAGACTGGATCGAACATACCCTCCTGAACATGTCTGGTGTTCATGTGTGAAAACGGCTGCTGCTCACATTCACCCCCATTTTGTTTGAACGCAATGGTGTGCAGCTGTTAGTTGGACAGGAATCTCTATAATAAAAAATGTTTTCCTGAGAAAACATTTCTATTTCAGACCCAGACTGTTCAAGCAGATTTTCTCCTTAAATCAACACTATTGGATTTGATCGGTCCGTCTTTATTGACGGGGTACGTACCACAGACTTTTAAGGTTGCTGTAATTAAACATTTACTTAGGAAAATTAATAATTAAACTGAAACTAATTACAGCATATACCAACTTTATGTCTGAAGTTCTTGAAAACAAAATTGTTACAGCTCAACTTTGTGATCATTTATGTATAAATATTCTGTTTGAAGAGTTTCAGGCAGGATTCAGAGTGCATCATAGCACAGAAACAGCACTGCTGAAAGTTACCGATGATCTCGTTCTACTCTGATAGCAGACTTGTGTCTGTTGGATCCAAGTGCTGCCTTTGATACGATTAATTACAACATTCTATTACAGAGGCTCGAACATATTACTCGGATTAAAGGAACCGCATTAGGCTGGTTCAAGTCAAATTTATCAAATTGATCCCAGTTGGTTCGTGTGAAACAAAGAATCTTCCTCAAACACCCGAGTCAGTCATAGAGTTACATGGGGTTCTGTGCTTGGATTCTTTTCACTTTTATCTATGCTCCCATTAAGTAATATTATTAGACCGCATGGCATAACTTCCCAAATGCTATTCTGATGAGACTCAGCTATACCTATCTATGAAGCCAATCAGTTGGTTAGACTACAAGCATGTTCAAAGACAAAGACCTGGATAACTCTGAATTCTCCGTTTCTAAATTCCGAAAAAACAAAACAAAAAAAAAAACCCCAAACTGTTGTTTGTTGTCCTGAGCGCTTCAGGAAACTGTCTATAAAGTGTTGTAGCTCAATGACATATCCCAGACCTAATAATCCCCCATATAATATTTCACTTTGCACGGCATACATTGAAAATATAGCAGTTTTTGTGTGTGTTTTAACAGAAATGGGTGTTTACCTCATATACACTGGTATTTAAAGGGTTAACTTTTTGAAAATAATTGAAAACTTGGTAGTTACGATCAGAACTGAAGTGGAAGAAAAGATTTATGAAAAAAAAAAACAGGAAAAAATATTAACATATGATGTTTTTAAGTTGCTTAAAAGGGGACCAAAATGTCCGCTTTTTAGAAATGAAGTTGTGTTTTAAATCAGGTATGAGGGTTAAGGATCTCAGACTTTGGTATTTTCCCCAACACAGCACTTCGCTTTCAGACTGCCAGTTCACTTGTGGTTCCCAGAGTTTCTAAAAGCAGAACGGGAGGCAGAGCCTTCAGCTATCAGTCCCTCTCTTGTGGAACCAGCTCCCAGTTTGGGTTCAGGAAACAGACATCCTCTCTGCTTTTAAGATTAGGCTTCAAACTTTCCTTTTTGGTAAAGCTCACAGTTAGGGTTTGCTTGGCTGACCCTGAAACATCAATTAGTTATGCCGCTATAGGCATAGACTGCTGGGGGACTCCCATGATGCACCTCTCCTCACCCTGCTCCCTTTTACTCTCCATGTGCACATAACATTATGGTTGTCATTTGTTTCTTTTTCTGAGCAGATATACCTGGCCTGGTGGTGTTGCCTCTTTCCTGTTAAAAGGGAGTTTCTTTTCTATTTTTTTTCTTAAACTGGCTTAGTATGATTTGGGCTAATTTGGTATTTACTGAATTTGATTTGATTATGATTGTATTACAGTGAATTGGGCAGTAATTGACTTGAATTGAACTGCATCTTTGAAATGCCTTGAAATGACATTTGTTGCAATTTGGCGCTATATGAATGAAACCGAATTGAAAAGTAGAATTCTAGAAGGAGTTGGGAGAGTTTTGCGTGGCGCAGCTTCTTATCAGACCAAACGACAACGACCGTGCGGAGACGGTGTCCTCCGGCGCAATAAATATCCCATTTCCTGGAGCTGAAAACAACCATACTCTTACTGTAATACAATTAAACCCTCACAGTCAGCACAGTAACATGCAAAGTTGAGTCAAGCCACTGTTCGACACCCAGACATTCACTGTAACTGGACCACCATCCTCGTCCCAGTGTGCATGCATGAGAGGGGAATAGAGTTACCAGCTGAAGTGCATCTCACACTGTGGACCGTGTGAGAAACGAGTCGGGACATTCTGCTGCTTCCAACTTTCTCCGTGGGAGATCATGGCACATGCAAGTGTAGCCAAACTCCCTTCCCGGACCTTTTCTTTGAGTAATTTGAATTGGGATTTTTGTTAGATGAGGCTGCGTTTAACAAAATCTGAATTTTATTAGAGCAGAGCAACACTCTGGAAATGCTTTAAATGACAGAGTTGAACATATTCTTAATGGGCTGATTTGTAGTCCCAGTTTCTGACGTGTTTAGTCATCTGACAAGAAAAAAAAAAAATATATATATATATATGTGTGTGAAAGAGAGCAGCTTTATAGGCAGTTCAGCTGTATTGGTATACATTTCCACTTTACTGTTTAGAGTACACTTTGGAGCTTTGGAGCATGTACATAGTGCCTTTGCCCATTTTAATTTTGTTAGCCTCTTTCATAAATCAGTTGCGCCTTATAGGCAAGACAAAGAAGTCTATGTTAAACCGCCACTGCTCCTCCTTGGCTGAGGAAGCTCAGCCCTGTACCGCTGTGTCCTTACACACATTAATTTGGCATTGTGGAATCAGCTGAGTGACATCAGCTCTGGCGGTTAGAGTTGCCAGTTCCTAATTTTACTTGATGTCTGTAAGGACACAGGAGGGCAGGCCCATTTTGCGTTTGCTACTACATCCCCTGGCTAGCTCAGAGGCTGCTAAGTGCGTACATGTAAAGTGATTCAATCCCTAACTGCATAGTCTGGATGTGTTATTCTGGAGGGGGGGTTGGGAAACGCAGAAGAGAAGGGTGAACACACACAAATCATGTCTAAGTTAAGTTGCGAGGCCACCAAAAAGATATCCAAGAACTAGCTACTTTTTCTAGCGTCAGACTTGGATGCAGGACGGATCTGTTAAGCCGTCAGAGGAAAGCTTTACTGTTACTCAGGAGGAGATGAGCAGCCACTGAGAGGGTGCGGGTTCGTAATGATTCACAATAATATCCTCCTGGCAAGATTGGAGATCAGAGAGTTTGGGCTCATTCAGGAACTGCATCTGTACACTGACCACTTCCAGGTCTTCTTCAGGCTGAGTAGGGAGTTATTTGACGGCCTGACTTTCTGACATACTCCAGATTCCTTCGACTGGACACGTAAACATGCAGTAACAGAATGCTGCACCCCAGGTAATCCTACTTTAATTTGTTCTCCAGTGGCACAACACACTGACATGGATGGGTGTGTTCTGTTCACAGCTATCGTAAACATGCTTGTATTCTTACATCTTCTTTTTGTACATCACTTATGCCTAATTACTGTATTCATCTGGTTATCACCTGTAGCCTATTTTGTACCATTTGTTGCAGTACATTAGTACAGTTTTTTGATTCAATGGGGTGGCAGTGATGAGGTTCCAGAGCCCACAGTGGCTTCTGTTATGTTAGACTTATGTTTAGTTTTACTTGTGTAGTACTTTGATACTATTTTAATTTAAAAAAAAAAAAAGCACACATTTTATAGCCTTGTTAGAATTATAGTCATCTTACCTCAATGGCTGATTTTTTTTAAATTGCTGCTGCAACACTGTAATTGTTAATTCGGGGTTTAATACATATCTATCCATCTATCTGTCATTTCAGAAAGGTGAAACAGGTGAAGCTGCCCCATGATATAACAGTTGCGAACTAAGATATATTTTCCTTCCGGTTGAGTCATCATAAACCAAATTGTAGACGAACACGTCGTTCAGAAATTAGAGAACTGTATTGCTCGGCGGAAGCATATTTTTTATCCCGTTAACAGAATGTTTTCTATGGACAGAGTCAACTTCGAACATATTGTGACCAAACACCACTTCTTGGCTATTCTAGAAACCCGAGTGAGGCCTTTTTGCACCTCTTCCTACTTCAACACACCTGTCCTCTGAATCCATCCGACTGAGCGGCTCTCCATCCGACGAGGTCAGCTCCACGCTGGCCCGTCTCTTGGTGCCGTGCTCGGCTTTCTCCGCGGTCTTTGTGTAGTCGACAGGCGGTGAACTGGACACGTTTCCCCCCTCTCTTTGTTCTTGTTTCAGCACCCGGGAGCCCTCTTGCGCGAAGTCCGTGCTGCTCGCCAAACTCCCCTGAACGGGACTTCTCTCCGGTTCGCTGAGTTTACCACCGGTTCCCACTTCGCAGCTGTCCATTTTACCGCTTGGTGAAGCAGTTTGGTCGTCTGCACCGGTACAGGGAGTCAGGTTTTGGTCGTGTCCCTCCGCAGCACTAAGACCACTATTCTCGTCTGGTCTGTCCTCGTTGTTGTCGCCCGGTTCCTGTTTGAGGTCCGGCACGGCCTGTCCCTCCTTGCCGGTTACTGGCGTTTTGCTGGTGCCGTTTTGTGCTGACGATGGTTGCGAATCTTGTTCAGTCCCTTCGGCCATTTTCAAACGGCCCGAAAATGTATTTTTGTGATGTTTCTCTTGAAAACTTGGCTTCAGGCTGCCCTTCTTAACACTCACTCCAATTGAAGCGCAGCGCAGCAGGGGGTTTGCGTGACATCGAGGCCTCGCATGGTCAAAGCTCGTCTATAATGGAGAGAAGTTTCACTCGGTTTTTAGACACAAAATTACCCTTGAGATTGCTATTTGATTGTAAATACACAATATAATGACAACACCTTTTAAGCTGTAAACATTTTGACGTGTCACACAATTACGAAACGCACATCTAGTGAAAGACATTAACGATAGCTACGTTTCTTTTAGTATTCCGGTAGAACACTAAGAATGACTTAGCAAGACCTTCCTCAAAATGGAATGCAGCCGTCATGATTACGCCTGTCAGGTCAATTTGTATTTTCTGTTAAAAAAAAAAGAAGTGCATTTGCAATATATTTCATCTACCTGGATTTTCTTAAGATGAATTATAATTTTAAAAGGGGACATTATGATATTTCTGTTTGGCTCAACTGGTAGGATAGATTGGTTTCTAAGGGAGTGGGGCATCTACATAAAAATAAACGATCTTCGGCATTGTGGCTCCTTACTCCACGTGTTCCAACAAACAGAGAAAGGACCCAATTCCAGCAGTGGTGAAAAGATTCGAGCTTATCTGAACAAGGGCAGCGCTCCCGGTGGAACCACGGTCCTTTGGAACATTTTTTTTTAAAGTCTTTAGTCTGAAGGTTGTGTTAAACCTCCGCTCACTCTGCGCAGTCTGTTGATAATGGAAACCAGGTTGACCTGAATGATGGGCTTGTAGGGCAGCTTTTATTGTGCCTGTAGGATGGAGGGAAAATAGCCCACCGATGATAACCACAAGCAACATAAAAGACAAGTAGTTTTCAGTATGATAAACATAATTAATCTTTGCTAATTATGCATTTTCTTAAAACATACGTTAAAAAACTATTAATTGTTAGAGGATGCTTCTGGGCATAAATTTGAACTAACCTTGGGCTCAGTAACCCAGAAAATACTTGGTAGATTAATCTAATTTAATCAGAAGTATCTAGCAGTTGAGCAGAAGCTGTTGATCTGTTCATTCATCCATCAATAATTGTGACGCCATCTTAATGTAATGTTGTAAGTTTGACAAACCTGTAATCATAAAGAGTAGCAAGCTAAAAGAATGGAGAACACAGCTTATGTTTGTGTCTCACTTATTTGAACAAAAAGAACCCGAATAGGGTTCAGTCTGAAAACAAGACAACCCCCAAGACGGTTTTAAGAACATCAACATTTATTTCACATGATATAAAACAGATGCAGTATGAACTTTTTGCATATTGACTAATAATATTATATCTTATAATATTCACTCTTATTTTCAGTGTGTACATAAATTATGCCTTCTTGTTCTGTTTATTTTTCAATACTTCTTTTTAACTGTTACATATACATTTCTTACATTTCTTTTATGTCCTGAAGCTCCAAAGTCTGACTTATTGCTTCATACCTGTGCTATAACCCCAATTCCTCACCATCTAGGACAGATTCAAACTCAGGGACTGTGTCGTGTCATAATCTTTTTCGTAAATCTGCGAAGTAATGTAAACCAAAGAGAAAAAAAATTCAAAAGACACACAGAATGCAAAAATCAGACACAAATCCAAAGCATTCCAATACTCTGAGTGTTCGACAGACTTCAGGAGATTCCAATCACCTGCTTCGCCTATATAATCCAAAAAAATAAGTCCTGTAAAAAAGAGAAAGAACAGCAGCATGAAGTGGCACCTTATTGAAGTAAAAATTGGCTTTATGGTCATATATATTTATACTTTTTATAAATCCATATATGCATATCAAATGAAAGACAACTGGTCGTGTTGCAGTTTCAAAAGAAGCGAAAATGGAGGAAGCCTCCAATCTCAAATGAACATCAAAGAGCTTCAGTGGTCACTTGGGGGTCAAAGTAAAGCACTGCATGTATGAGTTTTGGTGCTTAGCCCATCTGAGGTGAGACTCCTCGTGCTCTTATATACAGCTGTACACTCGCTTCCAACAACTCAGGAACAGCTATCATCCCCATCTCCAGATTTGTTATTTATCCTAATTCTAATAACATTATGTTAAGATGACTGTAATACTTAGGTATCAAAAGCTCTGTATATTGATGTGTGTGTATGGACTTGGCAGCACATTTCTATGGTGCTAATGACTCCCAAAACAAGTCGTAAATGGAGTCAGGACTGTGAAATGGTTTGATTCTAATTTTCTTGTGCCCAGAAATGGCAAATAAATGTACACATTGGTCATTCCAAATTGTGTGAGCATGCACGACTGTCTTTGTTTTCTGTGTCCCCTGCTTCTCGCCCACTGTCAGCTGGGATAGGTCCCAAGTCCACACAAAGAAGGTATTTTTAATGGATGCATTCCACTCAAAACCTGGACTGTCTGGCTACCATGCTGTAACTATTCCCAAACTTGGCCACATGTTCCACCTGTAAAACAATAAGTCAGACTCTAATTCAATGTCCAGGCTGTAATTGACTCGTGTTTGCTCATTGTGCATTCGTTAACTCCTCAGATTGTCACAGAACTGGAGTTACATTCCACAACTTTTTTCAGTTGCTGAATGTAAAGTTGTTGTTTTAAGTTGTCATCGCACGTAGGACGCATCAGAAACGCTGCGACCAACCACGGCTTCAGGGGTCTAAACTGCAGATGTAAAGAGCATAACTGCTCAATCAGGTGTAGGTCACGCTGGCTCTGCATCGACTTGACCTTGAGGCATAAACCTGGCTTAGTGTGTCATCCTCACATACGCAAACCTCATCTGCTTTGCTACTCCAAGCTTCTTGGAGATATTTTAATTGCCGTCTTTATTCCCAGAAATCTTGCAGAACATGGTGCGTTTCCAACAGTGAATATGGATTTCAGCGAGTACGGCTGGCTCCGTCCAAGACTGTTTCGTGCTCCTCACCCTTGTCTCTAAGGGTGACCCCAGTCCCCCTGCCGAGGAGAATTATTTATCGACTTGAATTTGCTTTCAGCTCAACTTGACAGTCCAGAACAATCAATCATCTGCTTCACTTTCTATCCTCCTCTATATTCAGCAGGTCTTCCAGGTAATTCAACTCCTTTCCTTTGGGCAACAAGTCCCTTCCAGCCTCCACAATCATATCCCCTTTATGTGTGTTAAACTGTGAATGACGCCATAGACTTGTTATGATCATGCTTGGCTGTGGTGTGTGTTTGCTCTTGTGTAAGTTAGCCCAGCTTTCGCGGGGACAAGACTGTCGTCTCCAGTTTTAAAACTAAAATCGTTTTCTGCCTGCCTGTCTTTTGAACTAGAATTTGATTGTCCATAATTCTGTAACCTGCCTGCCGGTTGTGGTCATCTGAAGTCAATGGAGTCACATTGACACCAAACGGCTGAGATGCAATCCACAGGTGACCATTGTAGACATTGTCTATTCTGTGGCTGCTTGTAGAGATTTACCCATCACCCAGTAAAAATGTTTTCTTTTGTGCCCAGGTTATGGACTAAAACCCTAAAAAAACGAAAAGGGTTTTATATTTTTGAGGAAAAACGTCTCCGAGAGCCTTTGTGTTATTTTTCCACAAAGCCTAATAAAACAATGTAAATTAGTGGCAGTGATGTGTAAAAGTTGTATAATGATCCTTTAACCGTTGCCTCGAAGTGCCACAACACTGTTCTCCTCAAGGCAGTTGTTAAAAGGTTCAGCTTTATTCAGTGGACACAAAGAGGAGACTGAGGGTTTTCAACTTCATTGGATGAGCACATCATGGCAGTTCTAAAAAGTTTGGAAAATGTCAACCATTTTGGATCTGCTAGGATTTTCTGTTCAGGAAAGCAGACGGGAAAATCTGAAAATCAAGCAGCTGAGTTCTTATATTCTGTCCTCTTTCTCATTAATTAACCCTGGAAAAAGAGGTGGTTTAATTTGAACTTCCATATGATTCATTTCTGGGCTAGCTCAGGTAGATTAAAGTCAAATCATGTATCTATAACCATTTCACAATCTTTTTTTTTTTGGTGTAGACATGTTTTGGGGCCAGAAGGAATCCACAGAATCTTTATTTTGGTCATGTCATACTGGTAAGCTACTAAAGATAAAATACATCTGCCTTTCTTTGTCTGGATGTGATGGCTGCCCGTCTCGCTGCTGGTCATCTGTCTGTTAGCAAGGCTGTCGTCCTTTAGTTTCAGTTTCCATGTGGGCATGTAACAGTAGTATCAAAGGAGTTCTGTTGTAAATGCAGGAAGCCATGGAGCATGCTCTGTGCAGGCTGGCTACATTTTGGCTCTACGGGACGCCAGTGTGCATGTTGAGGCTGGCATCGCTCACGTGTCACTGCTCACCAAGGTGAACGTCTGAGCTGCAGGGAGGAGAAGAAAGTGAGAATTGATTAATATGTTTTCATCCTTTACTTGTTGTTTTGCCCCTGCTGCATTTGATACAGTTGACCACAATATATTACTGAAACGACTGAAAAAACTGGGCGGGTCTTTCCGGAACTGTACTAAACTGGTTCAAAACATACTTGGAGAACAGAAAGTACTTTGTGTCAATAGGTAACTTTACATCTGAGCACACAAGAGTCACATGTGGAGTTCCCCAAGGTTCCATCCTGGGACCTCTTCTGTTTAACATCTATTGAGGAGATTAATGACTGGATGTGCCACAACTTTCTCCAGCTAAACAAATACAAAACTGAGGTAATTGTCTTTGGAGCCAAAGAGAAATGATTACAGGTCACCACAGAGCTTCAATCTATACACCTAGAAACTACCAACCAGGCCATAAATCTGGGTGTAGTGATGGACTCAGACCTAAATTTGGAAAAACACATTAAGGCAGTAACAAAGTCAGCCTACTATCACCTTAAGAATATATTGGGTTAAAGGATCTGATGTGTCAGCAGGACCTGGAAAAACTAGTCCATACATTCATCTTTAGTAGGCTTGATTACTGTAACAGCATCTTTACAGCTCCAAATCTGAAGCTTGAGTTTCAAAACTTAATCACATTTTAACTACTGATCTTATCTATTGTTCTTATTTCTATCTTTTTTGTTTAAAATTTAAATCATGCTTTTTATTTCTACTGTTTTAATGTATCTGTAAAGCACTTTGAATATTCTTGTAGTTGAATTGTGCTTTACAAATAAACTTGCCTTGCCTAACAAAAGTTTATTAACAGATAAACAAGTGATCTTTTGGCAGATTAGATTCTTAAGCTATTTTCCTTCACAATAGCACACAAAGAAACACACACAGTGTTAAGTGGTACTTGCACAGTCTGATTTATGTAAAGCCAGAGAGATGCGCCATCGTTAGAGGCAGTGAGATTTAAAGAATAATTTGAAGAAAATGCACCTATTTACTTTCTTTCCGAGTAAAGAACTGGGATCAGATCAGCCTAGCGTAGCATAAAGAGTGCAAGTAGAGCCACACATCAGCAGTTCAATAATTCTCCTAAATTTGCTCAAAAGCATACATTTCGAAGCTGTGATTTTTCTCTTTTTAGGCGTGAATATAATTCTAAATATCCTTGAAAAAGAAGGAAAAGGAAAATGCATTTCAGTGCGTTTCATTTTGGACTCGCAGCAGTTCCACACTCCAGTCTGGTAGGTGGCGATAATGTACCTGCTGCGGCACAATTCTTCTACGTTTTGCTTATTTGTTTGGTTCCGTTCAGATGGTTTCCTGATTCTTTTCTGAATTTTCTTTTTGGATGAAAAAAAAAACAGCAACAAAAAAAGAGAATAAAAACGCGAAGGCAGAATAAGCACAAGTAAAGTAAAGATAAATAGTAATAATAATAGTTTAACACAGTTGATATGTTACAAGCCTCTGAGATGTTGCACATATTAACTGGGAAAGAAATCTGATTATTGAAGTAGGCTGATGGTTGAAAAATGATTAAAATACCCAATAAAGGGTCTTTTTTTCCGATCCACTAATGCTTTGAATTCAGCTCTCCAGAAGAAGAGTAAGCCTGCCAACATCAGTGCCACAATATCAGATGCTACAAATGATCCTTCAGTCTTTTTGCACACTGGTGTGGGTGGGCAGTGAACATGAAACTGGTTTGATCGGTATTTCTTTAGACTTTCATTCTCCCACAAGGTCAAAAATGTTTTCCAAATCCTGTAAAATTACCAACTGATGAGGTAATCTGTTAGGATTAAGGGGGAAATGTGGTCTCAGGTTGAACATATGACAACAGATTTTCTTTACTTACAAGCCAACATGTTGTTATTATTGTGTTTCTTGTTGTCTGCTGTCAGATGCTTGTATGAATCCAGGCTCTTCTCCAGGTTTTCCTGTCGGGTCATTTGCTGGCTCACATCCTTTTTCCCCTCCTTTGGTTCGGGACTCGGCGTCTGAAAGCTACAAAAGCAAGTGCGTTTCTTTAATAGCGATAAAAAAAATTAAATAAATAAATTAGCAACCATTCAAAGAACGATTAAGACGTACTTTTGGTATTTGTTGTTTACATCATTAGAAGGCTCCCTGGTATGAATGCACTGAATCTAATGAGGCATCAGTTTTCATGATTATGACTTTGTGTTCTGGATTTATTGATGTCCTCCTACACATTTGCTATACCACATTCCTCCAGTCAAATTCAACTGAGAACGGTGGGCAAAAAAAATAAATAAAAAAAAGAAAATACCCACGTCTTACACAGAGGTAATGTCTCTGCTGCCAAAGGGGCCTCCACAAATGAATGATTAACCCAAAAGTCAATACCATTCATAATGGAGTCCTGTAAAGTACCGCCCCAACAATTTTTATAATGCATCCCTATCGCATCAGACCTTGTTTACTTTGTTACTATTTTCTCAATCGAACAACAGCTGTGTTTCTACACGGCTGCCTCGTGTATACTGCTGCCGGTCAGCTGAGTCTACCAGAAGTTGTATCAGACTGTTTGGATCTCG
The DNA here is from genome assembly GCF_027942865.1 of Odontesthes bonariensis. Classification (NCBI taxonomy): domain Eukaryota; kingdom Metazoa; phylum Chordata; class Actinopteri; order Atheriniformes; family Atherinopsidae; genus Odontesthes; species Odontesthes bonariensis. The sequence continues at coordinate 19,863,786 of NC_134513.1, read as the reverse complement.
TCTTCCTGAACATTACTTCTGCTTTGTCATTCTGTTCCGGATCTCTTATCAGCAGTTTTTCCTCATGTCTCCCCAGAATAACAGGCGTGTCATCATCTTTACTCATTTTGCTATCTTGTAGAACCCTGTACTGTGAAATTTTTCCAGAAAACCCATAGGTTTTAGTATGCCGTTTCAAACCAAGTCTTAGGGTTGAATGGGTTCAAGCAAAACCCAGGCTTTCAGCACTCCAATCCAATCAGTAATCACAATAAGGGTAGCCCCACCCACAGCAGAAACAGCTGATTATGAGGTGCCTGGTCCCAAGGCCTCCAAAGGTACCAGATACAGTGTTGTCATCAAGTTGGTTCTGGAACCATTTTCAGACAGGAGCTTCAACAGTTCATCGACTCATTGTCCTCCCATCGCTTGGATGTGTGTTAAAGGGATAGTTCGCCTATTTTGACATGAAGCTGTATGACATCCCATATAGCAATATCATTTATGAACATTGACTTACCCCCTGCTGCGTCCTGTGAGCCGAGTTCCAGCCTCGTTTTGGCGTAGATGAAGGTAGTCCGGCTAGTTGGCTGGGGCCACAAAAATAAAGCGTTTTGCTTCTCAAAACAATGTGCGTTCAAAAGAGTAATACATTTGCATCACAAAATCGTTCATCCAGGAAAAAAAAAAAAAAAATCAGACCTCACAATCGCTTGGCGCTATTTTCTCTCTCCCTTCGTATCACTACGGGCTGTGTAAACTGTGCAGACCGAAGTGCAGACCGAGCAGTCCCCTGCTTCCGAGCAGCAAACACCGTAACAGGTGCGGCTATCGCTAGGTGGCAATCACGGAGTGTTACAAGGAAGAGAAAATAGCGCCAAGCGATTGTGAGGTCTGACTTTCCTGGAGAACGATTTTGTGATGCAAATGTATTACTCTTTTGAACGCATATTGTTTTGAGAAGCAAAACGCTTTATTTTTGCGACCCCAGCCAACTAGCCGGACTACCGCCAAAACAAGGCTGGAACCCGGCTCACAGGACGCAGCGGGGGGTAAGAAAATATTCATAAATAATATTGCTAGTATGGGATGTCATACAGCTTCATGTCAAAAGAGGCGAACTATCCCTTTAAATGACTGTGTTTGTGAAAAGAGGAGCAGATATGATTCTCAAAGTCTTTATTGGAGTTGTTTTTGTCTGCCTGAGCTTCTGCAGTCCAGAAGGTGGCACTAATGCATCTACAAGCAGTGTACTGCTGTGGCTGGTTGTTTTTAAGGGATTTCCTTTGGCTGTTGGTGTGCGTATAAACTATAAACTAATAGTTATACTGTCCTTTGAAGAGCATACGATGACACTTTCAGTATAACATCCCACAAATCGCCCTCTGAGGGTCTGAGGATCAGCTGTAATGTCCCCCCTTTCAACAAATGGCTTAAAATGCTCGTCTCAGTGATACATGTTCACACAAATGCACGCACACACACACACACACACACACACCTGTTTTCAGTGGTGGTATTTGTGGGAGAGCTGGTCAGGTCTTGCTCCCTGCCTTCGTCATCCACAAAGGGTTGAAAGTTCACAATCTCCACATGCTGCGGCTCTCTGCCAAGGTCCAGAATCACCACCCTCTGGCTTTCACATGGCTGAAAAACCCAAACGAGAGGAGGTCACTAAACAAACCGTTCTCCATCGTGGTCCTTCCATCCCACCCCCTCCGGGACTCCACTGTTAGAAAGAACACTTCCTTTCACCATTTCACTGTACAACAGGTCACCTCTGTGTAACAGGTGAACACATCAGGGAATTCACATCTGTGACAATCTATATGGACATTCTTCATTCTTACTTCCATCTAGCTCTACCTCCTCTACACACAGCTCTTGTTTTACACCGTCTGTGTTTACTGTTTTATACAGAACAACACTTTTTTTATTTTCAGACCATCTGTGGACCAATCTTCCTCCACTGCCCCCCTAATCCTCCCCTCCCGTCCCAGTTTAAACACAATGGCAGATTAGCTGCAGTGAGGGATTACACATTGTGGTGGATTCCTTTGATTCTCCTCCCTTTAGTTTGGAGCCTGCTGGATGTCCACATAATCTATTATTCTATCTATTTTCCTAATCTGCAGTGAAGAAGTTTTATACTTAAATTATTTACGGCTTTCCCACTGACAATATAAAGTGGTATTTCGGTTCATTTGAGTACTGCACTTTAATCACTGATGCATAATTAGCTCCAAATGCAACATTACAGGAGTGTACACATAAGCACATCCATAGTTCTAATCTAAACATATGATGGAAAGCAGAGAGAATTTTTACTTTTGAATTCATGGCTTTTAAATGTGCATTTAAACTGCCATTGAGGACATTCTCAGAACATTGGGGACATCTTCCCTTTCTCAATTGCACAGCAGCAGCAGGAACATGAACATAACATGTTTTCCTTGTAAAAAATGGGCCTTTTTATCTTTGGGTTTCTAGAAAACACTCTGAACCTAGAAAAGGCCAACTGCATGGGGACAGATCAAGGTTAAAGAAAAAAACTCTTAAAGTAACTTAACCTGGATTATTAAACAGTGAGGCCACTTCTTCCCGGATTTATTCTGATATTCTGCTCACACTGTGAAATGAGCTCTCCTTTAGCGTTTTTTTTTACTCAATTGTTTCAGTCAGTGAACAACAAATTTTGTGGAGAATGTGTGCCATTGCATGCAAATTTAAATGATACTGAATCTCCCCCCATGGTTCTGTAACATCCAATCTGATTTAATTTTGTTCTCCAAAGGCATGTCTATTCATTTTATTCTGTTTGCAGTACCTCATTGTCTATACTGTTGGTCCCAGCCTGCGACTCATGCAGGTCCCTCTCCTGCTGTACCTCCTCACGCTCGGCATTTCCCCCCTCCTCTGCTCTCTGCACCTCCTGCAGATTGGAATAGAATCAGGCCATCATATCATCATGTCTGTATATACACTGTCTGGCCAAAATAAGTTCCCCCCCCAAAAATTAAACAAATTATTAGAGTTAGGTTCAATTGGCCAAGTTGAGGTTCAGCAATGTTATGCACCCAAAAAACGAGGTCAGCTGACTACCTGGGCAGTTTTTTTTTTCCATTAGTATATTTTTTTCTTCTTTGATGGTACAGTCATATTCCAAAATTACAATGTCAGGATCCATCAGGCTCAGACTGTGAAAGAGTGGTTCGAGGCAGAGATGGGACCAAGTCACACATGTGCAAGTCTCAAGTCTTAGCTTTCAAGTCTCAAGTAAGTCCCAAGTGATTTTTTTCTTGGGCAAGTCAAGTCAAGTCCTGTAATAGGTCAAGTCAAGTCAAAGTCAAGTCACCTTATTATTGCAATTTTACCTGCAGAATCTGATCTTAATAAAGTGAAAAGACAAGATATAAGTAACTGTCAGTAAACATCATTGGCCAATGTGTCCAACCTGTCCACCCCGTATCAAATCAAGCTAACGTTAGCTAACTACCGACTAGGCTAACAGAATAATATTAGCTAGTTTGACAAGCCCTTACTGGTCAGAATGGATCTTTAAATGACGAACAAAGTTCAAGGTTATGCTAGATGCTTAACACTCAAGTCATTCAAGTCATCGTGTCTCAAGTCAAGTCAAGTGCCGAGTCTTTAAATTCCAAGTCCGAGTCGAGTCTCATGTCTTTCATTTTTTTGTCAAGTCAAGTCACAAGTCATCAAAACAGGAACTCAAGTCGACTTGAGTCCAAGTCACAGTGACTTGAGTCCCCATCTCTGGTTCGGGGAGCATAAAAGATCATTTCATCACACGGATTCCGTCCAGACCAGAGTCCAGATCTTAAGCCCACTGAGAATCTTTGAGATATGCTGGATAATATTTTATGCAGCAATCTGACTCTTTATCATTACTACAAGATCTTTGAGGAAAATGAATGCAACTCTTGATGGCAAGAAATGTTGTGACACTACATAAGCTTATTAGAACAATGCAAAGGCAAAAGTGTCCTGTAATCAAAGCAAAAGGTGGTCTATCCAAACATCAGTGTGACTTTTTTTGGTCAGGCAGTGTGTTATTCAGCTTGTAGAACCACTGAATTTAGAGTGAGCATGGCATACAAGCTGTAACTCAAATATCAGACGTACCTGTGGTGAGGCGAGCACTCCTTCTTTGTGTGCTCCTGCAGCCTCTGGATCCGTCCTACTCTCCTCCATGTGAGCGACTTTCAGCTGCTGCAGAGCTGCCTCCAGCTCCGCAGGGTCTGGACAGGACCCTTCTGCCTGGGCGCGGTTCTGCACACACACACACACACACACACACACACACACACACACACACACAGCAGATGACTTCATGTACATACAGACATTCTGGTTCAGGCTCACAGGCTCGTGTCTGTGTGTGACATCACCTGCAGGATATGAAACGGTTTGTCTTTGTTGAAGGACGGTGAGCGTGAGGGGGTTTCTCTCCTCTTCTCGCGGAGTGACGAGGCCTCTTGGTTTCTCCTTATCCTCTCCAGCTGCTCCTCCACACTCATCCTCGTTCTCCCCACGTCTCGCTCCCCAAATCCCATCTGATCCACTGCACTCCTGGGACGATCCTGCACAGGAAAATGCTCATTGCTATACTTTTACTTCCATTAACCTGTGAGTCTATGTATACCTTTTGGCAGAAAAATCGTGGCATTCTTTTACATGTGAAAATTTTCATTTTTGTCCAGCTGACAGGGATTCACATCTTCTATTAAACACTGCATTCAACTTGTATGAAGGTAGCATGCTGTGTGGAGTAACACGGGGCTCCATTACTGGAGCTCTAGCTTAATTTATGCACACTTCCACCAGTCCTTTTCTTGTTTATCAACCCTCCAAAAAACCAAGACCTGGCCAGCAGTGGTGTGTACTTACAGATATCCAAGGAGGGATAAATCATAAACCAGCAAAGAAATGTGCTGGGACAAGTTTGATCTGTGGCAGCTCCAACCTGAAGTGAGATCTGCTTCCATAATTCACCATATTTCTTTTCTTTTTTGCTGAACCAGGGTTTTCTTCCTCCACTTATCTACCATGTCGCTATGTTAGCATGGTGTTATCATTTAGCAGCTTGTTTGTATGTCCTCAGTGGAACTAGTTAAAGGAGAGGCTAAATAAACGTTGGTTAGTTGTACTACACCAATTCAAAAAGCTTCTTCAGTCTAAGTGCTCATTTTCATACATACGAACCTCTAAAGGAAGGAAGAGAAGAAAGAATGAATTTCAACAACAATCCACATCTTTTATACAGGCTGCAACAGAGTTACAGACTCTAAAAAAATCTGTCGTCAGCTGTCAGAAAAGTGAAACCAAGTACAAAAAGCTGTAAAATGCAACACTGCTGTGGTTGCCTAGGACTGGCTCCAAATCAACATGGCTTCAGTAGACTTCCATTCAAAAAGTAAGTGCTCTAATGATATATTGAGATATCAAATATCAAGAAAGTTAGCCAAATCATCCCCTGATCATCTGAAAACACTTCCATCATTAAGTAGATACCAGGCCTCAAAGAGGTTAAAGTATGTTTAAATGACGTGAGAGTCATTCACCATATAACCTGAGGCACATGCACATAGTTAGAATATATTAACAGCCTTCATTGTCCTGATTTCTTAGTGAGCAGCACATTTTCCACTCTTTTGCTGTTATCTTGGCTTGACCATGACAAAAATGAAATAGAAAAAGAGTTTCTATTTAGTTTTTAACAGTAAGTAGGTTAATATTTTCTTTTGCTTTTCAGTTTAATGTGCAACACATCTTCAGTTCATTGTGCAATGCATCCAAATTCAATAAACTAAAATAGGAGCAAGGCGTGAGCTGTTCAGAAAGGAAGGCTAAAGGTGAAACTGTGCTACTAGGCAACACTTGCAAACATTTGAAACATGAACCAAAAATCAGCAAGGAGAGCAGCTGCTGAGAAAAACATGAGCCGCCGTCCTTTGGGCTGTTTCTGACCCATTAGTTGAGTTGGAATCGGTTGATGCTAAAGGCAAGACTTACACATCGGGACTCAGGTTTCTTGGTCTTCCTCAGGGTGACGTAGGAGGCAATGGTGGAGGACTCAGGAGGGCTCATGGAAGATTTGGTCCTGGGAGGGACAATACCCACTGGGTAAGGGGGCGCTGCTGGAGAAACAGCAGGGACACTGTTACTTTCACATCAACAACCAAACACTAATCAACTCTCCAGTTTCCAAGAAATACAAAGCAGAGGGAAGTCACAGAAATGTGAACAAAATTGAGGTAAATCACTCTGAGATTTCTACCTGGACCTAATCCTGATGGTCATTATGATGCCATGTGGCGAGAGTGCCAAGGTTCACCCTGGACAAGTCGCCAGTCCATCACAGGGCCACACAAAGACAAACAAGAGAAACAACCACACACACCTAGGGACAATTTGGAATCACCTATATATGTTTTTGGACTGGAACCAGGAACCCTCTAGCTGTAATGCGACAATCCTAACCACCAACACTAGGCTACCTGCGCATGCTAGGACAACTGCTCTATCTTACATGAATGTCCATGTCACCTGTCAGGTGAGGGCAATTTCCATGTACAAATAGAACACATAGCTAGGTGGAGAAATGATGTCCTCACCTGAAGAACCATAGTTACAATGTAACCAACAGATCGAACTCCAGGACAGACAGTATAGGAATATCAGTTCTAAAGCTCATTTTCAGACATGAACAACAGAGATGTTCAGGAGAATGTGTCCTTTTCCACAGCTGCTGTCTACATATATATCACAACGGGAGGCTTTCTGCTGGAGATGGACTCTTCTGGCTGGAAAGATGAGGTAGGGTGTTTTAAGTGCACAGATATGACTCCATGGAAATCTCTGAGTTTTCTTTTTTTGAGTTTTACATGTTGAGACCAGCAGATGAGGCTCCTTATCGTGTTGATATGAGTACTGAATGTATCTGTACATATCCACAACAATCGGGAGCAAAAAGAAGCATAGGGTCAGCAGAAAGGACACAAACACACACACAAACACACACAGCAGCAAATGCTCCAGAATGTTTACAGACCCGTTCATTCAATTCCAGCATTGCAAACTGGCTCTTGGGACGTGGAACATTGCCTCGCTGACGGGTAAAGAGCCTCAGCTGATGTGGGAGGTGGAGTGGTACAAACTAGATATAGTTGGGCTCACCTCCACACACAGCATGGGCTCTGGGGGCTGGACTCTCTCATACCTTCTCACATTCTGGAGTTGCCCAGCGGGAGAGGTGTTGGGCAGTTGCGGAGATACTCACAAGTCCCCAGCGGAGTGCCTCAGGGTTGGCGTTCTCCCTGGTGAGCAAGAGTGGGAAGGTTCTGATTGTTGTTTATGCGTAGGCACCAAACAGCCGCTTAGATTACCCGGCCTTCTTGTAGATCACAGAATCCTGTTGCACAGGCTGGAAAACTGGGTTGGACTTTCTGGAGCGGTCCTTAACTGGTTCAGGTCCTACTTAGAAGGCCGGAGTTATTTTGTTACAATTGGCAGCTATGAATCTGAGCGAGTGGCCATGACTTGTGGAGTCCCCCAGGGGTCAATTCTTGGACCTCTTCTGTTTAACTTGTATATGCTCCCTTTGGGTCAGATATTGCAGAATTTTAACATCAATTATCACAGTTATGCAGACGATACACAACTTTATGTGTCTCTGTCACCGGACGACTGCAGCCCAGCAGACGTATTGTGTCAGTGTCTGGAGGAAGTAAACACCTGGATGAGAGAGAATTTTCTACAATTAAATGAAGACAAAACTGAGATCATTCTGTTTGGTAGAAAAGAGAAGAGGGTCAGCGTTGGTAAATATCTTGAGACTCAGGACCTTACAATCACTGACCAAGTTCGTAACCTCGGAGTGTTGATAGACTCAGATCTGACTTTCAGCAGCCACATCAAAGCTGTCACCAAGGCAGCTTTTTACCACCTCAGAAACATCAACAGAATTAAAGGTTTCCTCTCCCAAAAAGACCAGGAGAAACTCATCCATGCATTCATCTCCAGTAGACTCGATTACTGTAACGCTCTTTTAACTGGACTTCCCAAAAAGAGCATTAAACATCTGCAGCTCATCCAGAACGCTGCTGCTAGAATTTTAACCCGGACTAAGAGATCTGAACACATCACACCAGTTTTAAAATCTTTACACTGGCTTCCAGTCAGTCACAGAATAGATTTTAAAAGCCTGCTGATGGTTTACAAATCCCAGAATGGTTTAGGCCCAAAATACATCTGTGATATGTTCAGAGAATATAAACCCAGCAGAGCTCTTAGATCCAAGGACTCAGGCCAGCTGGTCCAGTCCAGAGTCCAGACTAAACATGGAGAAGCAGCATTTAGCTGTTATGCTGCAAATAAGTGGAACAAACTGCCAGTGGAGATTAAACTTTCACCAAATGAAGACATTTTTAAATCCAGGTTAAAAACATTTCTTTTCTCATGTGTCTATGCATGAAATATCTCTTAACTTATCTAGACTGTTGCCTGATTTTAAATTCATTTAAATGATTTTATTTGTTTCTCTTTATATTATTTTATGTATTTTTAATGCTTCTTGCACTCCCTGCTGCAATGCTTTTATTTTATGTAAAGCACTTTGAACTGTTTGTACATGAAATGTGCTATACAAATAAATTTGATTTGATTTGATTTGATAGTCGTATCATCAGACCTGCAGCCATATATCTTGGACACTTGCGTAACGGCAAGGGCAGAGCTGTCAACTGATCACCACCAAGTAGTGAGTTGAATCGGTTGATAAGGAAGGCTGCCAGACAGACCACTGTCTGTAAAATGTTCCAACTCATACCTCAGGGAGAATTTTTCTACCAGGGGAGGTCAGGCCGAAGAGTATGTTTCAACTATAAGGAGTCACGCTATTTTTCTCCACGAGAAAGTTTAATCCAGGGTGTTGGAGGAGAGGCTCCGGCCGATTGTCAAACCTCAGATTCAGGAGGAGCAGTGTGGTTCTTGCCCAGGTTGTGGAACAGGGGACTAGATCTTCATTCTCTCAGAGTTACTGAGGGGTCATGGGAGTTTGAGCATCCAGTCTACATGCGTTTTGTGGACTTGGAGAAGGTTTATAGTCGTGTCCCCTGAGGAATCCTGTGGGGTTGCTGCAGGGGTATGGGGGACCGGAGTTGCTTTTCCACACTACAGTATTTGGTCCCTGAGGAGCTTGATCATCTGATTGGAGATCAGATGATAAGGTAGAGCCATTGCTCTTCTGCATAGAAAGGTATCAGCTGAGGCATCTGATTCGGATTTCTCCTTTTTGCCTCCCCTTGGCAGTTCTTTGGGCACATTCAACTGGGAAGAGGCCCTGGGCCAGGCCCAGAACATTGTAGAGAGATTATATGTGCCATGTGGCTTGGGAATGCCTTGGAATCCCCCAGCAGCACCTGGAGAGTGTTGCTAGGGAGAGGGATGTCTCAGGTTGCCTCCATGACCCCGACCGCGGATGAGCGGAAGATAATGGATGAACAGATGCTTATCCATTGTTTCACCAGCTTGTGATCCCGAAATTTTACATGGGGGCTGCGTGGTAAATCTCAGTCAAGATGCGTATGATGTGGATATTTGTGTTGAAACATTTTAGGTCTACAATGTGTATGTGAAAGCGACTTATGTAACACTGGAGATATACCTTTTGAGGCTGTAGTGTCTTTACTCTCAGCAGACGTCTCAGTCTTGTCCTCACCATTGGCTTCGTCCACTTCCTCCTTCACAGTAGTAAGTTCAGGCTCACTCTTATACAGTCGATAGTCTGGAGCTTGCTGAGAGGGCAAGGTAAAGTAATGCTAAGGGTTAGAATGCTCACAGAGCAGCAGGTGCCAGGGAAATACACACACACGGACAAACACACACACACAATGCTGTGCAAAAGTTTTTCCATTATGCTGTTTTTGTCAAAGATAGTGATGTGCTATCCTGTTTATAAAAATAAATCTGAATTGCATTTCATTTTTTTGTCTCCATCCACGACACCAAAGATGGGTCAGATACTCAGGCTGTCACTTAAACTGTGAAAGCTAGATGAAAAATGTGGAATTACATCTAAGATTGGCATGAAACTTGTTCGAACATATTGAAACACAGCCCACACATTAAAATTGAATGAATCCTTTACACACTTCTGTGTACACATTTGTGAAAACGGTGCTCATCTTTCAAAGGTAATTTGCTTTCCTGACCAGATCTAAGTTAAATCTCAGCAGCTAACGTGAGCCGTTCTCAAGTAATTCTCAAGACTGTTGGTTTAAATGATTTCCTAATGCTGTTGTCGGGAGAAAACTTTGTATGTTTATACAATCGGCTGTTTGTGGCTTCAAAAAGTGCTTCATTACCTTTTGAGGTTGGAGAAATCTCACATCATACTAGCCACAATTTAACAAAATGTATTGTTAGTGCAGTAAAAGAGTAAAGCATTCTATAAAATTTAAGTTTTTTTTGGTGCTACTTATTGTGCTAAGAAGGCAAAATAGAACAAAGGAATATTATCTTTTTCCATCCAGGACTGCAACATTAACCAAAGAGGAACAGTAGATACAGTAAGGAAAAAAGGCAAAGACAGCACCATGCTGACTTGTCTCCACTACAGAGTGTGAACACTGATAACGACCCTGAGATTTACAGTAAATGTCTCCTGCATCTAAAGCATTCTTGTAAAACCATTCCTGGTTTATAGAGAATATTTTTCCCCTCAATCATCCAAACTCTACAACAGAGTAGGAACAGTTTTCTGCCTCAAAAATGGGATCTTTCAACATCCACACAAAGAGAGGAGCGCGAGCGATGAAAACCAGAAATGAATCTGCCATGAACCACGATGGTTGAGAATGCCACAGCATAGATGAGTGACGGGACGGATGGATGAAGCAAAGACTGCAGGAGAACAGAATGTTGAAATGAATGACATCGCTGTTACTTCGGAGTGCGTATGTTGAGCTTATAGGACGGAGCTGAGGTGTGGAAATGCTGGAGCTCAGATGGGTTGGGGAGTTGGCTTAGGGTCACAGGATGAGGGAATGTGGATGGAGTGGGGGAGGGAAAGGCTCCTTACAGTGTGCGCTCCATTCCTGGAGCTGGCCTTGCGCTCTTCGGGGCGGTGAGTGTGAGGGGGTCGGCTGCTGGGGTGCGAGTGGTGGTGGGGCACGTGAAGGGAGCGCTCTGATGAGTCGTAGTACTGAGGGAGGGGCGGGCGTGGGGGCACACTGTTGCCCTCCTTTAGAGGACTGAGCGGCAGCGTCACTGCCTGTTGACGGTTAAAAGAGCATGTGACGTCAGTTCACTCACTGTTATCACATACAAGCTTCGCTGTTCAACACCTGGTCAGTGAAGTCAGGAACAAAGTGATGGTGTTTTCAGACTGAGCCTGTGAAGCAGAAATAGGCTGTGTTCGAAATCGCATACTTCTCCTACTACTCATACTGACTTTTTTTCCCGGATGCATACTAGCTTTTGCCGAAATGTTGGGTATGCATCATGAGGTTACTACTCAAACTACCCAAGATGCAACGTAACTTGACGTCGCCGATCGTCATTTCCTGTCAAAACGGCAGTTTCAGGCTAGCTACAACGAGGGTAGGTTCACTTCCTGTTTTCAAAACAAAAGCACCTTTTTATCGTAATGGCTTTCCCTATGATAAAAGGCAACGGGTATTTTATTTTGTGAAAATAACCGGAAGTGCGTTGCTCACTGCGGCTAGCTTTAGTAGCGCCGAATTCGTCGGAACAAAATTGTAAATAGCCGGTATTTTGTTAGATTTTCAACACGTTGGGGATCTAAACGACTACTTTCTCGCCTGAAAATGTTTCAGATGTTGCAAAAGTTTACAGAGTTTAGAGCTTAAGCGAGATCAGCTTCAGGCCGGCTGATTTTGGCTCGGGTAGAAGCGAAATGCATTGTGGGTAAATGCTCTGCATACTGTCTGATCGATGAGTATGCCGTATGCAAGTATGTAGTATGTCGTATGCGGTTTCGAACACAGCCATACACTATATTGCCAAAAGTATTCAGTCACCCATCCAAATAATTAGATTCAGGTGTTCAAATCACTTCCATGGCCACAGGTGTATAGATTAAAGTACCTGGCATGCAGAATGCTCCTACAAACATTTGTGAAAGAATGAGTCGCTCTCAGGAGCTCAGTGAATTCGAGCGTGGTACCGTGACAGGATGCCACCTGTGCCACAAGTCCAGTCGGGAAATTTCCTCGCTACTAAATATTCCACAGTCGGTGGAATAAGTGGTATTATAACAAAGTGGAAGCGATTGGGAACGACAGCAACTCGGGGTCAGCGGATGCTGAGGCGCATAGTTTGCCAACTTTCTGCAGAGTCAATCGCTACAATCGACCTCCAAACTTCATGTAGCCTTCAGATTAGCTCAAGAGCAGTGCGTAGAGAGCTTCACGGAATGGGTCAGCTGCATCCATGCCATACATCACCAAGTGCAATGCAAAGCGTCGTGTGCAGTGGCGTAAGAGAACAGTACTTGTTCGACTGCATTGTGCCAAGTGTAAAGTGTGGTGTCAGGGGGGAGTAAGGAGTGGGGTTGTTTTTCAGGAGCTGGAGCTTGGCCGCTTAGCTCCAGTGAAAGAAACTCAGAATGCTTCAGCATACCGAGAGATTTTGGACAATTTCCTGCTCCCAACTTTGTGGAAACATGTTGGGGGATGGCCACTTCCTGTTTCAACATGACTGCGCACCAGTGCACAAAGCAAGGTGCATAAAGACATGGCCTCCCGTCCAACATCAGTGTCTGACCTCACAAATGCGCTTCTGGAAGAATGGTCAAAAATTCCCATAAACACACTCCTAAACCTTGTGGAAAGCTTGCCAAGAAGAGTTGAAGCTGTTGTAGCTGCAAAGAGTGGGCCAACATCATATTAAACCCTATGGATTAAGACTGGGATGTCACTTAAGTTCATATACGCATATAAGCAAAGGCAGATAAGCAAATACTTTTGGCAAAATAGTATGTGTTTCTGTGTGTAAACAAAGGTGAAGATGCCCCAACACACGTTAAACATTTTTCATGTTAACTAACCTAGTTAGACTACCATTAACATGACATGACAACTTCAACAGCATGTTGATTTAGGTGAACTGTAAAGATCATATGTGTGGATGGGGCAGCCAATGTGTCACAAAGGTGGCTTCCTTGACCTGGCAAGATCACTTTGGCAACTAAAATATCATGTCTGAAATAAACAGCAGACATTAGTGTGAGTGGTCAAATAAATGTGCATAAGTTTACAGATGCTGCTTTAACAGACAGACACCCATCATCTTTGATCAGAGGTTCAGTTTTGATGCAGGCAGCTAACACAAAGACAGCCTTGAACTTGCTTCTTGGTAGTGGACACCCCTTTGTTTGGGTCTCTACTGGCTCCTCTGAAAAAAAGTGGCTCCCTGTTTAGCTACTGGACGGTGCCTCAGAAGATCTCCAATGAAAAAATGCATTTCTGCGAATATAATTGTGCTTCGTATTCAGTCCAAACACACCTCAGGATGTAAGTATTTTGTCAAACCAAAGGGACAGAATGGCCACAAACCAAAGTAAATCATGATCTTTGTTGCTATTTGAAGGAAGTCTGGAATGTTCAAATCATGAACACACTAAGAAATGGATTTCAAGCAGCATATAGAATCAGCTGTGCCCGCTGGTAAAACTGGCAGAAAGGCAGGAACTCCATCTTAGTACTTGCGGTGTGCTTTGAAAAACCATCGGTGTAAAAATGAACAACTTTTATTTAAACTGCAAAACACATCATCCACGGCACAGAATTTGTACAGAATGTATCCAAATAGACTGTTAGCGCGCTAACAGCTGACACACAGACATTTGTTATTTTGAGATAAGTGCATAAACTATTCATGCGAATCCCTTTGTTGTTTAAACTTTTTGATGTCCCTGGAGCCAGATGCTGAAAAAGATCTGAATCATGGATGAGAGTGTGAAATGTGGGCCATACCTCATCCTTCTGCTCACTGGAGAGAGGCTTGGAACCAGGAAGACCTGCTGAACACAGAGATGAGGATGTCACATGCTCAGAATTTGTCTCTATGCATAACAAGGAGCTTGATTATTATTTTTTTTTATACATACATGCAAAATAATATGTCAGATCAATGCAAGTATGTTATTCTACATGTTCCTCCAGGAAGGTTTCTTTCACAGGTTTCCAATATTTCTTTACTGCCTTTAAAACACTTTTGTGTGAATGAAATTCACAAGGAGAGGGTCACACGGAGTAAAAATGACCCATGTGGTAAATAACGTTTTCCGAAGCAAGCACAAAGTGTAGCAGAGGTCTACTTGTGAAATGGGCATGTGACTCAGTGAAGTGTATGTGAGTCTCACTGCTGTCTGTGCTCCGCTGGGGTTTATTTTTAGACAGAGCTTCCATCACGTCCTGGATCCTCCACAACTCCTTCTGGATCTGGATGTGCCGCTGACTTGGAGGCTCTGTCTAAGAGACACACACAACACAACAGCGCATGCGCACGAGGTCAGACAAACGCTGTTAGACCTTAATCAGCCCATAAGGATGTGTGAGAGTGCGTGTCAGTGTGTGTTACCTGTGGGCTGCCCAGGGCCTCCAGCTGCTCCAACAAGTTGGACTTGGCCAGAGTGACATCTGCCTCCAACCGGTCATACTCCCTCCAGGACCGCTCCAGTTCCTGAAAGCAGGAGACCAGCCAATATATCGGGTCAGTGTGTGTGTGTGTGTGTGTGTGTGTGTGTGTGTGTGTGTGTGTGTGTGTGTGTGCGCAGTCCTACGGCTGCCGTCACACTGTCAACAAAAACTGATGGCTTCATCCTCTTCCACTGAAACATTATTGTGAGAATGCATGAAGGCATTCTCACTATTAAGTTCCTGTTTCTCTTTATTATTATTATCCTATTTTCCGTACGTTTTTGGCCGTTTAACTACTTCCGCACAGTTTAAGCAAATTAAACCATTTTTGCACAAAATGTTCAGCTCTTTCTGGAGATGGGGGGCTATCATTTTTGGTGTTTCTGACTTTTATAATTTTTTAAATATTAATGTTTTTGTGAAACTTCTCCTCCCTTTAAAAGTAATGGTAAATCCTTTCAAATCATTAAAAAAAGCTTCCCTCCTCTTTCAAACTTAACTACTTCAGCCTACTTTCAGCTAGAGACGCCATTCTAACTTTAAAATGTTCACGAGACATTCAGCTATTACCAATTGTTTCAGCTTTTTAAAATCTTAAGCCAATTTTGAAATATGATAGTTTAAAAAATATGAACATTTTGCTCCTTCTTGGTTTTAACGAATGAAGAGCCAGCAGAATGGCACAATCATCATTTTCAGCTTTTTCTGATATTCAAACAAATTCCTTTAACTTTCATACAGTTTAACTGACAGAAACAAATTATACCTTAAAATGTAGGAAGAAATTGTTCTCTTTCAGCCAATGTAACTACTAAAGAGCTCACATTGACAGAATTTCAGCTACGAGCCTTTAAGCAAGAACAATCTCTCAAATTCTGACGAATTCTCTCACTAACTCCAATGTTAAGTTTGGTAGTACTCAAAACACAGCTTGAAGTGTGTTCAACCTGCTGCAATTTAAAAATCATTCACTCAATTGATATAAAAACTACATTCCTCTAAGCCTTCCGCTTCTTGCGGTCTTCAAATTATTTTCCGCGCTCTTCAACTTTTGTCACAGTCTTTTGTCATAGTATGCCATCTCTGCTCCTTCACCTGCAGTTCTGCTGGGTGTGAGCTCTTAAGCCGCACCTGTTTACAAACATTGCTCTCACTGCAGCCATTTTAACTGTTATTAATTTGACCTTTGACCTTCTTTATAGAATATTGTTGCTACTTTGGCATCTTCAGGTGTCTCCATTACTTCAACCTATTTCATTCCAGCCCATTGTCTCTTCTCTCCAGTTTTCTGCCTTCATCTAGCTCCAGCTCCTTTCACAAATACCTTGCAGGCCTTTTACAACTTTTGGCTACATTTCCACACATTTCTACATTGTTCTTTTCACTTTTGGTTTTGCATTTCCCTTCTTTAGGGAAACTGCAAGGACCCTATTGTATCTGTAAAGTTTATTCTTCCGTCTTATTCTTTGCAAAAGGTACGCGAAAACTCAGGAAATTTTGCCAGCACCACTTGCCAGTCGACGACATGAAAAAATCTAAACTTTACATTTTTGGGAGTCGCTCATAGCGCCCCCTACGATGCTTAAAAATGGTCCCCGCAATAGGGTTAGTTTTGTGTGGGACAACGAAATACGGTACACTCATTCATCATGCCCAGATGCACAAAAAAGTCTCTTGCCGCCACGGTCCCACGTCCACAGGAAGGCGGCCATTTTGGATGGAAGGTGCGTTTTCGTGCCATTTTTGACCGATTCCTGCCTTGCATATGATCGAACTTGTCCTACAGATTTCATGCTACAGACTTCAAACTTGGCCAGGTTACTCTTAAGACATGGGGGGAAAAAAATCATTGGGAAACTTTTTCAAAACTTAAAGGGCGTGGGCGGTCCCGCATTCAGCTGCTTGCAGCTTTCTAGTTTCTTCTTCTCCTTCTGTTGTTTTTAACCCTTCAGCTTCTCTTCGCTGACACTTCTGCCATTTTTCAGCCATTTAAACAGTTCTGCCTTTTTTCAATCGGCTTCAAATCCTTTCACTGATTTCTTTTCAACTTCAGCTATCCCCATTCAGCTAATAAGCATTCTCACAGCTGTTTCGCAGGAACAGCTCTTTCTAGTTTTCTTTATCTTTGTAACACAGGCAAAGAGTGCTCTCCCAGAGGAGATAAGAGGAGAAGGATGTTCACTGCCTACAACATTAAAAAATACAAATGCAGGGCGGTCGGTGGCGTAGTGGGTTGAGCAGCCGCCCCATGTACAGAGGCTATAGTCCTCGCTGCAGCTGGCCCCGGTTTGAGTCCCGCACCGAGCGGCCCTTTGCTGTGTGTCTCCCCCCTCTCTGCCCCTTGCATTCCTGTCTCTCTCCGACTGTCCTATAATTAAAGAAATAAAAAGCCCCCAAAAATATATATATATAAAAAATACAAATGCTAGACATATCCACAGGTTTTCATAATGAGGTGTGTTTTAAAAGACAAGTCAGTGAGTGGAGAGTTTCCCAAAAGACGGGGCTCCATAGGTGGAGCTTCGGGAGGATTCCTGGAAGCCGTTGAACAACTGCAGTGGCTGTCAGGATGGTAATTAAGGCTGCTTTGACTGTCATCATCCAACATAATCTGCTGGGCATGTTCTAGTTTTCCTCTCTGCACCTGTGAGCGTGCACCCTCAGGACTGCCGTGGATCAGAGAGCTTCTGCCACCTGAAGCGGAACACGCCTCCCAGACTGTCAAAGAAAGGTTTAGATCACACAGCCTGACTGCTGTTTCACAAGTTATTCTAATTCATTTATCAATGAAGAGAAATAAATTATTTAAAGGAGAAAACTGACATTGATGGAAGAGGGGCTATGAAACAGTTGTAAAAGAAAGACTAAACCTCGATCCACTTTGCTGCCTTGCAGCCACTCCACTGCCATCACTGATGGATATTTACATGTGGCATGACATCCACAGAGCAACAGATGAGCTCTCATCCCTCCTGCAGCTAGGAGACCACCAAGCTCCTGAACAGCTGCAGAAATCAGACCTATATTCATTTGATCATATTCACTGACTGATTATATTTCTGTTGGATCTGTTTTATCTGGTGTTTTAACAACACACACTTTTGTTTTTATGTCTGAAAGAGCGTAACTATGACCGACGAAGGAAAGCGGAATCTTAAAATTAAAACTGATCTCACTTCCAAAACACTTACACAGGGTTTGGATCAAGGATATATTTGTCAAAACAAGAAAAATGTCTCCATTTTAACATTTGATAGGATGTCATGGTACAAATACCATATTATTCTTTTCTTCGTCCGATGCGGGACTCAAACCAGGTTTTTATTTGAGCTTTTATTTTGTAAAAGTCTGTTGCTCACAGGCTTTTATTTTGTAAAAGTCTGTAGCTGTCTGCGGCGGAACCGGAAAAGAAAGTAATTGGCGGATCCACCAAACATGGAGAAGGGTACGGAACTTTTACTCGGCCATTTTCATTTTAAAGTTCTTCCAGACGGCGGAGTCGACAGAACCAAAGTCATCTGTAAACACTGCCAAGTTGAATTGTCTTCTCAGCGTAGTAGTTCCAGTCTAAAATATCACTTAAAGGCAAAACACACAACTGATAGCAGCAAGTCATTCAAGGAAACAGACAGTGGAGCGAGGTTTCTACATAAAAACTACAGAAAGATGCTGATGTTAAAAGTGTGTTTGCACAACAAATGTTATGGCACTTTCATCCATATGGCAGCACATTTAAAATTAAAATAAATACTAAAAGCTATACACTACTTTTGAATCAATTTTTGGATTTTGCGTACAAATGCGATTAATCATGATTAATCAGGGAAATCATGTGATTAATTAGATTAAAAATTTGAATCGTTCCCAGCCCTACTTGAAACACAACTAACAATGCAATGTAATTAATCGCATTTACAAAAAAAAGTAAAGACATTTTAAGTTCGTAGACAGAAATGGTGGGGCTCTAAAAATGCTCTTCGGGCGATGAAACACATTCTTTGTTTTTATTTGAACTTGTTCTAATAGATTTTAATACCAGGCATTAAAGAGACATCAACGAGTAATTCTGCAGCTCCCTTATCGTTGTGTTTGCCATGAGAAAACGTGACACCCGAGCGCCTGTGAGTGCTCTGTGAGTGCTCTGTGAGTGTGTACTCACGCTGTTGACCCGGGACAGCTCTCTGCAGGTGCTGAGCAGGCCGCCCTGCAGCACGTCTCTCTGCTGGACGAGGCTCTGTGTGGCCGCAACGTCACAGACGCTCTGTTCACTCAGCTCCTGACTGGCAGACAGCAGAGCCGTCTCCAAAGTGTGCTGCACAACACAGACAATTACCTCTTGCACACCCGAGACCCCTCACAGACGAAACATGCAGTTGCACACGGTCTGCTGTACCTTCTCCCTGTGCAGCTGCTGTAGTTTCTCCTCCTGCATCCGCACTGCCTTGTCCTGCTCACAGAGTCGGCTCAGCTTGGTCTAACAAACGCACAAACGAACACATCAGCGAGACTTTCGTCAAGATGTATTAAGCATTTCACTGACAGCCATGTTTTTTCTTACGTCTATGTCAGCCTCGTCTGTATGCTGGGGGAAGGTTGCATCTTTGAAGTCGTCTGGATTGGCCTGAAAGAGGAGGCACATTCAGATATGGACAGTAGGGGGCAGCAACAGCTCACCTACCACAGAATTCCCAAAAAGATGCAGATTTTCTGCAGATTGGAGGAAAACAACGGCTTCACATTTCAGTTTTGTACTTAATGTTAGACGTGTGTCCGTTAATGTGAGTGATTACTCCGCTATCTTCTTTTAAAACCATATCTCTTTAATATATATTTTCATTTAAGTTGAGGAGAGCTACTCGTTACCAGTGCTTCCTCCTGTTGCCGTTGAGTAACAGCGTGAGAAGATTGAGGGTTGAGCGCTTTGTGCATATTTACTAATCCCGCTTCATTTGCCTGGAAGCTGTTTATCCAGGTGTTATTTTGCATGATGTGGCTGAACATAAGGATGTAGAGAAAGACAGCTGGAGAGGTCTCATTTGCAATGTTTCCTTTTCCTCTGATGTGCCCTGGTTTAACTCTCTTGGGCTTTGTAGATACTGCTCCAGAGCTGTGAATGGCCACAGAGAAAGCTCAGGAAGTCAGGACATGTAAACACCGCTCTCCCTCCTCCTCTGCATGTTTTTTGGCGGAAAAAGTTTCATACTTAGAGATAAAAAATGAGCACAAAGTACAGTATTTGTGAGGTTACGAATGAATGAATATGAATGAAGTTGAATATTTCTAACCCAAACCCCACCAAACATGGGTGAAGCATATGTGTGCTATATTTCCTGCTGCCTGTTGATGTAGAAATGCAGGAGATGTTGCTTCTCAGAGAGATAAAGAGTCATTTCTGTGCTCAGTGAGATGGGAGCACTTCATACTGACCTTATCTGAGATATCGGACAGGTTAAGGGATAAAAAAAAATCATTATTGACACTATCAAGTCGTTCATAAATGATATTTTAATCTATTTTCAAAGACTATCCTCCCATAAAAATGAGCTGATAAGCATCTTATTTCTGCCCACCTTTCTGATTCATCATGACATTGCGCTCTAGTTGCCATCATAATTTGATGATGAAATTTGGATAAAGTAAAGGCTTTTACATGCATTTATATAGAAGCTACAGTAGTTTGTTCATTCAGTGAACTTCCATCTCAAAAAGTTCTCATCCAAAAAACTCTCAGTGTATGCAGCTGTATTATGTAACAGCATAGCACAGCTGTAAAGCGACTGATGCAGTGGCATGCAATTCATGGGCATTGTCTGAGAAAAAAAATTGGAAATAATCCAGAAGCAATATATTTTAGTGGTCTGCAGTACAGTAATGTACAAAAATCTACTGATGTGACTGAGGTCTATAGAGAACATGATTATGAAGATGATGGGAATCCAGAGCTTACACTGGAACAAAAATCAAAGTCTTACCAAGTATATTTGTCTCATTTCTAGACCAAATATCTCATTACACTTAATATAAGACACAACTGCCTAACAAGCACTATTTCAGCCAGATATAGGGACTTGTTTGAAGACAATACATCTGGAATATCTTGTTAAATGAAAAAGTCTTGAAAACAAATTGTTTTGAGTCACATATCATATGAAACAAGCTTTTTTTGGGCATTTGTAGAGGTTTTTAAGCTAATTTCAAGATCACTTTTATCTCAAAAGTCCCAAATATCACATCTTATTTCAAGAAATCTTGACAAGCCGATTTTCACTAGTTCCATTGGCAGATTTTTTTTGCTTATTTCAAGCAAAAACGTCTTGTATTTGTTGTTTTTTCAACTTATTTTTGGAGGGGCATTTTCTCCATTAAAGTGGGACATCTTCTAATAGCACTGGGTGAGGTTTCAGGTAAGTCTTGCCTACATGCACCACAGGGGACCTGTGACAAAAGTGCAAACTGTGGAGGAATCACAGTGTGGTTTCATTGAGGTGTTTTACAGAATCTTTTATTTGATTAAAACAGATCTGTGCGTGGAGCACGGCGTTTTTATCTCCTTTCTTTAAACAGGAGTTCTACAAAATAAGGTGCACAGAATTTTGCGGTTGAGAAACAATTGAAGGAAAAATGATCAACTGCCTGATGCTTTGCTAAAGGAGAACTTCCATGATGCCCACACCCTCAAATCCAGAATCAATCAAAAATTGTTTTCAAATGACAGAACTAGCAGGGACCCTAATCATTAGGTAATAAATAGATAATAATTATCTGTCTTTATCAATCTTTATGTGACTTTTTTCAGGTTACTCATCCTATTTTCAGTAGTAGTACTATGAGTAGTAATCGTACTAGTTACACGTGCCGCCCCGAGCACGTACAGAGCAGTGGTCTGATTCAAATTCATGATTTGATGCAATCTCTTTAGCAGAGCAACTGTTTACGAGCTGGCTTTATACAGTTATTGATATACTGAACTCGACTGAATGTCATTGGACTGTTTTGAACTTTCCCTGTAAAGTGCCTCGAGAGAACCTGAGGACTTGTTGTGAACTGGTGCTATATAAATGCAGCGGCAATGACTGAATATTTAATGATTCTCTAATCCGGAGCTCGCTCCCCTGATCTGGAAACCTGTGCTGTAGCAGTAGTGCTGTTAGCTGACAGCTTCATCAGTTGAACAAAATAAAAGGTGTTCATTTAAAGGTTTCAGTTAATAGGTTTTGCTACTTTAGCTAGCTGGTTCCCTTTGTTTTCAAACTGGGCAAACCTCGTCCACACCAGCTGCCATTTTAAAGAATTCTGATCTTGTATTTCATAAATTATAGACTCATACTTTTAAATGCTAAAAGTAAAAATCATACAGACAATGATTGCATTAAAGAAAATGACCATAACCCTTTAAGACAAAGACATTTAAACAGTGCAAGCATTCTTCTAAGAAATATCAAACAAGGAGCGGTGGTGTATGAAGGCTGATGATGAGAGGAGCTACGTGACAGCACACCAAAAAGACATGCTCACTTCAGTCACTCCCAGCAGCATCAACACAGAAAAGCCAGACATGACTTGCTGAAACAAAGAAAGTTTCATATGCGCTTCAGCTGGTGTTGGGATGAAGAGTTGCTGATGGACAGGCTGACTGTATCCACGTGGTGAAACAAGAGGATGATGATGGAGGGGAACCTGTGGATACACAGCGATTGTGCTACCATGGCAAAGTTCTGGCTTGAGTCTGCCTCACTTCAGTCAACCTCAAATTATGGAGCTCTGCTAGAAAGAAAAACACTACGAAACCCAAGTATATTCTTTTATGTGCTGAAGATTTGGTTTTGAGAAAGGACTCATCAGCCTCAGCACAGTTCGATGGGGGATTGGATGTTAAACCAAAACCACACAATTCTCACTGCGGTCCTTCAACATTTTTATTTCAACTGGATATTAAAGGGATAGTTCCCCTATTTTGACACGAAGCTGTATGACATCCCATATTAGCAATATCATTTATGAACATTGACTTACCCCCCGCTGCGTCCTGTGTGCCGAGTTCCAGCCGAGTTTTGGCGTTGACGAAGGTAGTCCGGCTAGTTGGCTGGGGTCCCGAAAATAAAGCGTCTTGCTTCTCAAAGCAATATGCGTTCAAAAGAGTAATACATTTGCATCACAAAATCGTCCCTCCAGAAAAAAATCAGACCTCACAATCGCTTGCCACTATTTTTGCCTCCTTTCATAATATCAATGGATCCAGCCACCTAGCAATAGCCGCACCTGTTACGGTGTTTACTGCTCGGAAGCAGGGGACTGCTTGGTCTGCACAGTTTACACAGCCCGTAGTGATACGAAGGGAGAGAAAATAGCGCCAAGCAATTGTGAGGTCTGACTTTTTCTGGCTAACGATTTTGGGATGCAAATGTATTACTCTTTTGAACGCATATTGTTTTGAGAAGCAAGACGCTTTATTTTCGGGACCCCAGCCAACTAGCCGGACTACCTTCGTCAACGCCAAAACGAGGCTGGAACTCGGCTCACAGGACGCAGCGGGGGGTAAGTCAATGTTCATAAATGATATTGCTAATATGGGATGTCATACAGCTTCATGTCAAAAGAGGCCAACTATCCCTTTAACTACGCTACTCAACTGACGAAAAGCTTATAGAAAACTCCATGACAGGGTTTAGACTGAGCAACACTTCGGTTGACAGACAAGTGGGCCGCCGTCCCACCGACTCAAGCCAGAGCCTGCCAAAAACCTTACTTGCTGGTAGAGTTGCGGCCTTGGTGCCGAGTTCTCGATCATAGTGTGAATCATGAAGATTAGAGGCTCATTCTCCTTCGTCTAGTGCAGTGCGGAGGAGGAAGGGGACACAGTGGTGTAATAAGACATTTGCTGCAGGGATCAGATACTGTTGCACTGATAAAAGGTGATGGAAGAGATGAAAGTCGTCCTGTCTTTGCACAGCACAAAAAGCCGGATCAATTTGGTTTGCCAAATGCTTCCATTCTTTCCAAAGCCACTCAGACCTGAGTCTACATTTAGCAAAGCCTTCTAAAACCAGGAAAACTTCAAACTGTCCACTGAAACCTTTTCATTGCCTGCCTCTAAGGAAATTAAACATGGAATCAAAACCATTTGAGAGGTAGCACTTTCAGTTACTGACTTTCTTAATCAATAGTCGCTGTTCTTGTGTCCTGTAAAAATGATCTAATGCTCACATTTCATCAGACTTGAAAGGTAAAAGCACAGAGATGTAGCTTCAGGTCTGAATGGGCTCATCCACTCCAGCCTTCTCTTATCAGTCTCAAGTATACAATTTACCGATCAAACGTAACCGTTGACCCAAACATTTCAAATAACAGCCTGCAGCTAATACAACATTTTAACATTTCCACAGAAGTCCCATAAGGGGAAGAAAAGCATTAACCAACCACTTAGTTTCTAATGATGACAAAAGACCCAAGATGGTCCAGGACCAGCTTATCTTCTACAAAAGACCCAGACAGAGAAATGCCTGTTATTTATTAATCAATTCTTTTTTGTTTTTGTTTTACAGTTAAAGTGTTCTACCAATTTAGGCATTCGTGTCAGTTTCTGGTAGGTTTAAAACATCTTTTCTAGTTGAGCCAGATGTGTTCACATAAAAATCTTTTAAATGAATATCAACTTATGAAACCTTAAAAGCATGTTTGAGAACACCCTGGATTAATTTGATCGTCCAAGACCGTCTAGTATTGCACAGACAGATCAGAACATTTGATTTTTTTTTTAAAGCAATGCTCGAGAAGTTGTTGAACTTTAAAACTTTGTGCTTCTAAGTAGTATAATGACTTTTTTTATGCACATTCCTATGCCCCAAACTGCCCTAGAGCACCACGGGGCTGAGACACTGCAGTTCATAACTTTGGTTTCCAGCCCTGTCCCCCTTGCTTGACATTTTGTGCCTTGAGAAGTGTTGTAATTCGGCGCAATATAAATAAAACTGAATTTAATTGAATTTTTTGGGGGCTCTTGATGGCATTTTTGTGGCCTCTTCAACATGACAAAAAAATTCACGTGCATGGCTGTACATGTGCGGGGCTCACAGAGAGATTTATTTTTATGACCGTGGTGTTACATCCCACACCTGTAGGGGGAGCCAATGAGCAAAAATTAGTCTTCTCTCATGTGACTTTAAGCAACATTTTATTGTAGCAGCAGGTTAACTTTAAATGACCAAAATGGATTGTTCCCCTGGTTTTTAATGTATTATGTACACATATGATTAAACTCTGGACACAAACAGACCTTCATAATTAAACCATTTGGGAGAAAACAATTTACTCCTGAGCTGAGTCGTCCAATTCAGTAATACGGGAAACTGGGAAAAAGTGCTTGCCTATAGGCCAGAGATGATCGGCCTTTAGTCAGATGTTGACATCTCGGTCTTTTGTCATTAGCTCAGGAGCCTGAGCATGCACAGTATAATGATAATGGCGTTTTAATAGGTGTCACATACACAAACACTACAGATAAAATTCAATAGTTTGTCCAACCTTTAAAAAATGATAAGCTGAATTCCTACTCTTATCTCTTTTTTTCAGAATGCCCCTACTAAAACAGAATGCTCTCTGAGCTGTTCATGTCTGGAGAATACGAGACTGACATTTGCAATCAGTCGGAGAGGTGAAGTGTTAAGTAAATCCAAATATGGCCACGAGTTAGACTTAATGCAGCACTAGATAGGCTACACAGCATGAAATCAAGAAGCTATTCTGCCCATCAGAATCTGCCTGTAGATTTGCATCTCTTTGAAGTGTGTGATTGTTTGTTCAGAACCTGCGCTCTGACTGTGAATACATATATTCTGTATATCAGAACTTTCTACACAAATACACAGAATCCTCACACAAACAGCTGCCTTATGACTGCATCACCATTATTTACAACTAATCTTAGCAGGTTTACTTTCATGGCATGCTGAAGTCAAGTGAAACCAACCCAATTAGCTTGTCTTAAAAAGACATTTTTGTATTTACAGTGCTCAGCAACAATAAGCAGTACTGGAGAAGTCCCCTCAAGTCAGAAAAATGTTGGGAGGAGATGAAGAAAATGAGACCAACACAGGCTTTATAACAGATGTGCACATACAGAACTGTCTAAAATCACATACATGTTTTCTTTGTGTATTTGAGTACCAAGGGTTACAAAGATTAATTGCCTCACTAAGTGTTTTTGCTTGATTCAGCCTTTATCCTGTGGAAAAGCGAATGGCAGAGTCAGAGAAGACGAGCTCAGAACTCCTCACCTGGCTGTCAAGGTAAACAAGGTTCCGCTGGAGGTGGTGGGAGAGCACATCTGTCTGCAGTGGCCACAGAAGAAGGAAAACAGGAAGCAGGAAAAGTAAATTCATGTTCTTTTGGTTGATACAGAAGCACAAGGGGTGGATGGAGAGGACACAGGAAGGTAAGGAAGAAGATGCTGGGAAAGTTTTGGTCAAAGGTGTGGAAGGAATGAGAAACAGAGAGGGCTGACGATGGGATGATCAGGGATCATTTACCATGGTGCATGTCACCGCGATCTAGATACCGCATTCATGTTGTAAATTGAAGTTTAAAGAGGTTGGCTTCAATTGTTTAGCGAGGACAGCACTGGACACAATCTGGGGTTTGTCAAAATAGTTCGGAAGCATGTCTGATAAAACAGTTTCACATGGGCTGCACAGCGTGTATCCAGGAAAGCAAGACTGTTAGCTGTGACTGACGACCAGAGCCTTTTTCCTCACGAAATTTTGATATATTGCCAGAAATTGCTGCTGTTGCTCGCATTTGCATGTTTAAACCAACCTAAAAGAGGAAGCGCAGCACTCTATCAGAGTGCATCTCCAAACAGCACGCCCACAACACCGAATAACAAGTGTCTGCATCGAGATCAGCGAGTTCCACCAGCTGCCCCTTACATTCAGACCCCTGATTCCACCTCATACGGGCAAGCGAGGGGCAACAGTCCTACCTTAAACAAGCAGTGTGAAAAGGGCTCAATTCTGATACTTTCTTTACACAGTTACAACCCAGTTCCCAGTAATTATGTGAATATGATGCAAAAACTGTAGAGAGCCTGATATTTTTCATTTTTTTTAATGTAAGTACCTTAAAGGGATAGTTCGCCTCTTTTGACATGAAGCTGTATGACATCCCATATTAGCAACATCATTTATGAACATTGACTTACCCCCCCGCTGCGTCCTGTGAGCCGAGTTCCAGCCTCATTTTGGTGTTGACGAATGGTATTAAAATCTATTAGAACAAGTTAAAATAAAAGCACTCACAAATCTAACAAAGAATGTGTTTTATCGCCCGAAGAGCATTTTTAGAGCCACACCATTTCTGTCTATGAACTTAAGATGTCTTTACTTTTTGGCAAATGCAATTAATTACATTGCATTTTTAGTTTGGTTTCAAGCAGGGCTGGGCAACGATTACAAATTTTAATCTAATTAATCACACGATTTCCCTGATTAATCACGATTAATCGCATTTGTACGCAAAATTAAAAAAATTGAACAATTCGCCAAGCAATTGTGAGGTCTGACTTTTTCTGGCTAACGATTTTGTGATGCAAATGTATTACTCTTTTGAACGCATATTGTTTTGAGAAGCAAAACGCTGTATTTTTGTGACCCCAGCCAACTAGCCGGACTACTTTCGTCAACGCCAAAAACTCTGCTGGAACTCGGCTCACAGGACGCAGCAGGGGGTAAGTCAATGTTCATAAATGATATTGCTAATATGGGATGTCATACAGCTTCGTGTCAAAAGAGGCCAACTATCCCTTTAAGACAAACCCCATTACTGTGAAACACAATCGTTTAGCCATACATTATGGTTTTATATCATTATCTTATTATCACACGAGCGGCCCAGCTAACTGCATATTAAGCATAGCTGAACAAATTAATAATGTAACTTGCCCAACTTGATGCAATTACTTGGAGACAACGTGGAAGTGTGTTACACTGTAAGTTTGTATTTCAAAATGCAGAAAATAATACGTTTTGAATTCTAAACACCAGAATGTCAGACATGCTCCATGCATATTGCTCATGCACGAAAAAATAACAGTCTTTTCCAAAAGCAGTAGTTGGCTCATTAGCTGATTTGAAACTCTGTCTGATGTATCAGTTCTGATGCATCCATGCTCCCTGGGTTCGCAACTGCTGGCATGCAAACACTGCACTGACCCATGGAGAGGAAAAGAAAGGCTGTAAACTGTTGCACCAACCCAAAATGACACGCAAACATTACCATATACCACCAGCAGCACAATGCTCGAAGAGACATTGTGTTTGATGTGTCTGCAAAGAAACATGTCCTGCAGCTGTTTGACCATTACACAAGACTTTGTGTTTAAAGTTGACAGACTTCAGACCACAATTTTGTTTCAAATTAGCATGGAAGAGGAGGAATCATGCAAAGGATTCATGGGGAAGGTGAGCATTGGGAAACGACCACTTTACAACGTCACCCACTTTGGTCGCAAAACATGATGATGTTTGCAAAACCTTATATCTGTCAAAAAAGCTTTTTAGATTAAGTTCCTGGTTAAGTGGTACCTATCAGATTTGCTTGGTGACGATCCAAGGTGGCAGACTTTGATAGAGCTGAGGCTGTGGCTAAATATTGGACAAATCAAAAAATTTGGCTCGACAGTGGCGCAGAATTTAGGGAGTACCACACATTATTACATTGAAATTCTGTGTTGAATGTTATCATGGCTCGCATATGTCCATTGGAACCAAAGCTGCCATCGTGCCAGATTAAAGGAGGTAGGGATCATGGATGATTCCATTTATCAGAGTCATTTTATTTTCACTAGTACTACAAAAAAAATTCATTTGAAACCAAAGTGATGGACCAATGAGCTGATGTTACCATCTCAAAAGTAAAAGATTGAGTGTCAGCGATATTTTCTGCACTGAACACACCAAATTCTGTTTGATCTGGAGAGAACTGCGTGACACCAGGAGCCTCTTGCAGACAAACATAAACACAAAATATGTGATTCTCACTTCTTGCTGGGGGAAGCACACATGCGTGCATGCACACTCAAATGTATACACTCAATGCTGACCTTGGCGTTGGGCCCTTCCATACCCAGGGCCATTAGCTGAGCTACTGTGTGTTCCCGCAGACTGTTGAGCTCCGCCTGCTGCCGGCGGAGCTTGATCAGCAGCAGTGTCAGCTCCTCAGGCTGCGCAGAGCAACACACAGAGCAGAAGAAATAACCACTACAATAACCTTTTGTGTCAGCATAGTGATTTTTTTAAATTGTTTTTTTTTTACAGATTAATAATTAAATAAAGACAATTTAAATCCTAGACTTGTAGGATGGTGCATTGAAACCAACACCAGATGACTTGCATCATATTATACACAGATGACTGAGTGGTATTTGTCGAGCAGCTGCAACAAACAGTTCAGCTCCATATCTTCACAGTTACACAGTATGAACAAAAAAAAACCCAGCATGGTCAGTTAGAAAGTCTGTAAAGAACAAATCCATTTGAAGCATTTAAAACATATCAAAGCATGTCAATTTGAGAGGAACTGTTCTTGAAACTGTAGCAGCCTCTCATTGACTTCGTGACCCTATACGGATTTGGTCACATTATTTGAGTCTAAGCCCAGATAAGTACCGGAAAATGTCGGAGGACGCATACAAAATGCTCCGGATCTGAATCAAATCGGCGGCTTGAACTTCAGCCATCAATCAATATGTGCCAAAGCTCCAAAGACACTCCAAGATCTGCGGCTCACTGACATGTACCGGCCTAAACTGAATATAAGACGACTGGTATTCTGGAGCAGAAAACAGGGAAGGAGTTGCGAGTGAGACGTCAGCAAGGAGCTGCAGCCAATAACAGCACAAGAGACAGGGTCAGGTGACACAAGGACAGGGAGTGACCCCGAAAAGCAATATGAGGAAGAGCGTGAAGAAGAAACTAGAGTCTGCTCAGGATATGCGGCAGAATTTGGTGACATGTTGGTGAGAGCAGCCATGTCTACCTGATGTTTTCCTGCGCGAGATGTCGTAACTGACTCAGAAGAGAAGCTGACACTTTCTCCTCAACAAGCAGGTGATAAAACAGACTGAATCACCAGAGGATGAATGTGTTGTACATGTTGAAGCTTTATTGTAAGCCTCTTTCACACTGCGCCTTATTGGAGCAAAAGACGTTCTTGTTAACTCGACGCTGTTCCTCGTCGTAATTCACACTTGCCAAACAGAGGCGGCTCAGTGCTGCATCACGACACGAGTGATGACAGCGCCCTTGGTTAGAGTGGTATGGAAGTTTTTCTGTGCCATCAGTTTGAATATGAATTTCTAATATTGAATTTTTTACAGCATCAAAATCAGACTTTGAATTTGAAAAACCAACAGTGTAAAAAAAAAAAAAAAAATCAATTTCTAAAAACAAAAATCAGTGGAAAATAATTCAACTTCAAAAAATTCAGTGGAAAAAAATTCAACATCTAAAAATTCAGTGGAAAAAAAACCAGACTCAACATCCGGGTAAACAGGGAGAAGCAATCGATCCCTGTCTCAATTCATCCAACGGCAGCCAATCAAGTTACGCTCCATTGGACAGATCAGCCATGTCCACCATGATGGTGCTTCGGTGAGTGAGTTTACTTTATTTGCCATTTGTGTTAGTAAAATTGAGTGATAGATATTACTCAATATCTATTGAGCTGATCTGTCCAATGGAGCATAACTTGATTGGTTGCCGGTGGATGAATTGAGACAGGGATCGATTGCTTCTCCCTGTTTACCCGGATGTTGAGTCTGGTTCCTTTTCCACTGAATTTTTTTTTCACTGAATTTTTTTCCATTGAATTTTTTTCCATTGAATTTTTTTTTTTCACTGAATTTTTTTCCATTGAATTTTTTTAAGTTAAATTTTTTTTCACTGAATTTTTAATGTTGAATTTTTTTCCACTGAATTTTTTTTTTAGATGTTGAATTTTTTTACACTGATTTTTGTTTTTAGAAATTGATTTTTTTTTTTTTACATTGTTGGTTTGTCAAATTCAAAGTCTGATTTTGATGCTGTAAAAATTCAATATTAGAAATTCGTATTCAAACTCTGATGGCACAGAAAAACTTCCATAGAGTGGCGAGTTCTGCAATGCTGGCTTGATGCCGGAGGTGGGATCGTTGCTGGCTCAGAGGTGTATCAGCTGCAGATCGACTTTGAGCCCCCCCGTTCTGCCTTGTACGTTCAACACATGACATGATGTGTAACAAAGGCGCACAAGTCCTCGGTTTGAAAAGGCATATGTGAAAGAGGCTGCAGAGAGAATCTACATGACAGCTGTAAGTGCTTGATAGAGATCAGTCAGATGAGTCTGGGGTTCAGTCTGGAGATTAATCTTGTAGTGTGTAAGCTCCTGCTGCAGACCAGCCATGTAGTTTGAACACGCCACAACTTTAAAAGTCCTGCACACAAGAGACAAATGTTGTGTAGTGTGAACAATGTGACGATCCGATGGCGCTGAAAATCTTTCAGTCTTTACGAGGCTTTAGTCATCACTGTCTGCCAGCTCCTGGATGTTCTACTGATTCATGGACGAACAAATGTACAAAAACACATGACTGCATACACTTATACACATACAGGTACACACACAAACAGACATAAATTACAAAAATCCCTGTGGAAAATGCTCAGACAAATTTCTCTTATCAAAGTTTCCGGGGCTCTCAACTGCCACATAGCAATCATAAAATGTTTATGCCGCCTGCTTCAAACACATATGAGTCCTCACTCTTAAATGTGTTTGCTTTAATTTGAGAGCAAATACAGTTTAATTCATTCTGCTCCTGTGTGTTTGTGTCAAAAAAGTGGAAATCAACAGCAACATAAGGCAGCTGAGAACCATCCACATTGACAGAGGTGAGAGTGTGAGCAACAGATGGGCGAGTTGCAGGGTGACACTCACCGTCTTGCCTTGCAGCGACTGTGGGGTGATGGTCTGAGGAGGAACAGAGGCTGCTATGGAGCGCCGATCAGAGGGGTAGCCGTACTGCAGGAAAGGATGAGATTGTCAGGTTGACTCATTGTAATTCAGGTGACCAGAAGTACTTGGATCCACTAAGGCACGATTGAAATGGAAATCGTTAAGGCCATCGGGCAACATTTTTACCCAATTGTATTGTTCAAAGCCATTTCAAATCCTTTAAATATAATAGAATTAAACATGAGTTGAGATGAAAGGTTTGATTCAGGGTCCACATCTCCTTTTTGGCTTTTGACTCCCTGTTAATGTGTGCTCAAATGATGCTGCAGACCATCTGTATTTCTGAAAATAGTTAGAGGTACTAAAGATGCACCGATCAATCAGCCGCCGATTAAAAAAGACGGTTTTATATCCAATCGGCCCCAATCGGTGACCGGCCGGTCACTGTCGTAATTTCCGGTTTTCGGCTGATCAAACTGACCCGCATGCGCGGTGCGTAGCAGCTCAACGCGCCCAGAGCAAAACAGCTAAAAACTAGCAAGACTCAGGAAGAAAACATGTCACTGATTTGGACTTATTTCACTTTGTTCCAGGACGACCCAAAACACGCTGTTTGTAATGCTTGCAAGTCAAAAGTAAGCCGCGGAGGATCAACGCCTAAGACATTTGGAACAACAAACTTAATACGCCACTTGGAAAAGAAGCACCTAGGTTTGTTTAGCAAATATAGGGAGGACACTGCCGCTAAGAGGAGGGATGCAGCAGAGTCGCACCAACCACAACAACCCTCCACCGTGGCTGCTATGTTCGACATCAACACTGAAAAGTCCACCGCCACCACTAGGAAAATAATGGAGTTCATGGCACTGGACGACCAGCCGTTTAGCGTAGTACAGGATAAAGGCTTCGTAAATCTGACGAAACACCTGAGTCCACGGTACAAATGACCAAGTAGGCGGTACTTTTCTGACACAGCGCTGCCAGAGTTGTTTGAGAGCGTTTCAAGCCATATACACAAACTGCTGGACGCCACTAAATCCCTTTGGACATCCAACGTAAGCTTAATGTCAATGTTGAGCCTGACTGCTCAGTGGCTTATATTTCTTATTTGTGATGTTTTATTCTTGAAAAGGGGGGTTATGATAGCATATAGCCTACCATTAGTTGTGGTTTTAATAGCAGTTATATAAGCAAAATGTTGTCTGAGAGAAGGGTATTTGTATTAAATTTGGGAAAGGGTACTCAAGCCAAACAAATATAGGGTCATTATATGATTATAATTATTTCTTAGATAGAAAATCGGTATTGGAAAAAACGGTTTTGGCAGGTCAGACCTCCTTAAAAACCGGAAATCAGTATCGGACAAGAATTTTGCAATCGTTGCATCTCTAAGAGGTACCATACAGTACATTCACCCATCTGACTGTCACGGAGAGAACAATGTTTCACTTCCCGCTCCTCGCTGAGAATATGAATACAAAGCTGAACATGTGCTGCCTGGGGTATCAAGGTGAGCTGTCCAAAGTGTCAAGAATGAGCACCAAGCTGATCTGAGGTGTTATGGGACACAGATTGGGCCTGGCTTTTAAATATGTGACAGCAGGAGTGGACTCCACTCACTCTCTGTTACTGTCAGTGGTTAATCACAGGAAGCATCTGTGGACTCCTCACATTCACAATATGTCCATCTCTAACAAGGACACCCTTGATGATAGTGGAAGGCATGCCAAGCACAGTGCGTTAAACATGCGTTTATCCATCTAACAAAAGAAACAAAAAAACATGTGAATGAGAGAAGCTTTATTGGGAATTCAGCTGTATTACAATATACTTTAGAGTTTTTCCAAAAAGATGCGAAATGATGGAACTTTGGAGCATGTCGAAGTGCTTACATCAGGAGCAATTCAAACCCCCATTGTATTATCTGGGTGTGATTTCGTACGATTTCAGTTGGACTAACATATTTACATACGTTCCATGCATTCTTTTTTATTTTTTTTATCCATTGAAGGGATTTTCCTTTTTCCTAATTAATGGTCTAAAAACAGATTTTGTAGCCTATCAACAGCCATTGCATCAATCAGCATCTTGGTGGTTTGTATATGCCCTCGCGTTAAATGAGGACAAGACAAAGATTTTGGTTGCACATGAAGAAATTATAACCCCAACACTAAAATCTCTCTACTTGGCAGCCTGTTCACAGTACTCTGCTGCTAACCACAGTAACCGTGCAACAGTGGAGGGCAACCTTCAGTGATGCAGTGTTCACATGAAATAAAAATGCTTTCAAAATGTTTGTAATCTATTGGGAATCCCAATGTTCTGCTTCTCTTTGTATCACATGTGCTGCATAAAGTTTTCCATTATTTAGATTCCCCTAAAGAGCAATCGCTCTTTACCTTGGAGAGTTGTGTCCGGTGCCTACGGTCCAATGTCCCATCCCCTCTGAGGACAGGTGAAGATACCTCGGACTGTGTGCTGCCGGGGTTGTGAGGGACCTGCTGGCGGGGAGGGGAGAAGGTGCTGTAGAGTGCCAGGGAACCGTGAGACGGGGAGGTTGGTATGGATTGCGCCATGGTGTGTTCAGAGATGTTGCCCATGGTCTTTGTGCTGGGCAGGGTGCCATAATGACCCACAGCTGGACAAATGAAAAGCAATGTCACAGTGGAGACAATTTTGTAACACCCTGGGAAATGAAATCATATTTCTAAAACAGAAAGCAGAGCTACTTAAAGAAAACCACTGAAATGTAAATTCTGAGTAGATGACATCATGTTATCACGGAGCACTTAGGGCTCTACAATGACGCGGTGGTAGCACTGTCCCCTCACAGCATGACGGTTCCTGGTTCAAATTGCATGTTCTGCGTCTGCATGTGTGGGTTTTCTTTGGATATACCAGCTTTCTCCCACAGTCCAAAAACAATCATGTTTGGTTAACTCAGTGTTTCTCAATTCCGGTCCTCGGGACCCACTGCCCTGCATGTTTTCGATGTTTCCCTCCTCCAGCACACCTGATTCAAATGAATGGCTCCTTATCAGGCCACTGCAGAGCTTGATGATGAGTTGATCATTTTCTTACCCCCTGCTGCGTGCTGTGAGCCGAGTTCCAGAAAAAGTCAGACCTCACAATCGCTTGGCGCTATTTCTCTCTACCTTCATATCAATGCGTACAGCCACCTAGCGATAGCCGCACCTGTTACGGTGTTTACTGCTCGGAAGCAGGGGACTGCTCGGTCTCCACTTCGGTCTGCACAGTTTACACAGCCCGTAGTGATACGAAGGTAGAGAGAAATAGCGGCAAGCGATTTTGAGGGCTGACTTTTTCTGGATGGACGATTTTGTGATGCAAATGTATTACTCTTTTGAACGCATATTGTTTTGAGAAGCAAGACGCTTTATTTTTTAAGCCCTAGCGAACTTGCCGGACTACCTTCGTCAACGCCAAAACGAGGCTGGAACTCGGCTCACAGGACGCAGCGGGGGGCAAGTCAATGTTCATAAATGATATTGCTAATATGGGATGTCATACAGCTTCATGTCAAAAGAGGCAAACTATCCCTTTAACTGGTGATTCCAAATTGACCGTAGGAGTGAGTGTGCATGGTTGCTTATATCGTGTTGGCCCTGTAATGGACTGGTGACCTAATGGCAGCTGGGATAGGCTCCAGCCCCCCCACAACCTTAAATTGGATTAAATGGGTATAAATAATGGATGGATGTAGCACTTACCAAGCGTGAAAGTTGGCCAGTTGACACTTTCTAGGCAGACCATATGAATGCAAGTGAAAGCTAGTGGCAAACATCCAACATAATAACACACTGGAGGCTTATGAAAAGTGGCTTGTAGAAGGAGCAGCTTTCCAGCCTTTGTAGTGTCAGAGCCATAACTAATGCCTCTGAGGAAGGACCCTTTCCCAACTGAGAGATGAAAGTCAATATGTCTGCTAAAGCCAGTGAAAAGATTTTGAAATAAAACATTTCTCCTGGTAAAAGAAAAAATCAAACGCGATAAAAATATGGAAACATGCAAACTATGTAATGGGATCTTACTTTATCATATTCATTTCACTATGGAGACAAGAGCTTGTGTGAGGAGGGTTTATTAAGGATCTCTGCTTTTTTTGTGGAGAATTTTAAACAGTTAGAAATAATGACCAGAAAAAAAAACATGAAAGAAACTTCAACAAGTCATTTTTAATAAAACAGAACTAGGGTTTTGTTAGAACTCTTATCGTGACATTAGCATTAATCTGTGTTCCTTTGAAGGGACAAATGAACTGCTTTCGGGGTTCCTTTAGTAAAATAAGCTGCTAACTTCTTTTCAACATTTTAATGACACAACACAAGTTATCTGACACCTCGGAGACCAGTCGATGATCTGTGCCAGAATGCTACTTATTTGTTTGAGCATATCGGGATGTCTTCCACAACATTAAATGTATTAAAGCTCTTCCGATTCTGGTAATATTCAGAGATAAACATGGGATGTCTTTGAACATGACATACAAGCCACAAAAAAATCAAGAGCATTCCCTCTTTGATCAGGTTTAGGCATCACATTTTCATGGACTGAGTGAAAATGAACCAGCTATTTTAAACCTCTTGGGGGTCTTAGAGGTGCATAGTACTAAAAAAAAAAAAAAGAAAAGTGTATTAAATCTGGAATAATTTTTTTGGACAATCAACTCGTGAGCTTAGGGTTTATTATGTCTGCAAAACTTTGTTCATCTGACCTAAACACTAAGAAGATGTTCCACGCACTAAAATAACTTCATCAGGTTTTAGGAGAGTATCAAATATCTCAGTTAAAACCCAAAGAGCACTGATCAGGAAAGTGTAGTTTGAACTGTCACCTCACATGTTGGGTTCTATCTGTGTAGAGTCTGCATGTTCCCATTGTGCCTGTGGACTTTCCCACAGTCCAAACACACGAATGTTTGGTTGACTAGAGACTTTGAATTGGCTTTAATTGTAAGTCTGAACATGATGGTCTTCTGACTCTGTGTGTTGGCCCTGTGATGGGCCGACCTGGCCTGTCCAGGGTGTACTCCACCTTCCACCTGGTGGCCCCCGTGGCCCTGAACAGGATGAAGTGGGCTACGAGAACGGCTTGTACTCTATAAACCCGAGGCTTTTTTGTTTGGGTGCCCCTAGAAGAAACTGTGGGCAAGGTTGACATATTCAACTCCTTTCAGGTATTCAGGGTGCTTGGGGTTGCTATTAGGACCTACTATGACTCAGTCTCAAACTGTAGCTGACAGAACAACAATTTAGATCAAAATGCTTAAATCATCACACGGATGTTCGATCTGTTTCAACGTAAGATTCAACATATCTTAATAATCCAATGCCAGAACATGCCACGCTACTCTTCAGTGTAGGATAGGTGTACCTGACGGTTGGGCCAGACTCTGCCTGGAGAAGGCCTGCCTCTGCTGCCATTCGTACAGCTGCCACATGGTGTCGTCCCTCATTGACCTCCTCTTCTCTGCTGTGTTGACGGTGGTGGTGCAGACTGGATGGAGCGCCCGGTCGTAGACGGAGCCTGCGACGCTGGAGATGCTGTCAGGCCTCATCCCAGTGTTGCGTGGCAGTGTGCGATAGCCTTCAGGGTAGCGTGGCACAAGGTGTGGACGGTGACTGGGCATGTTTCTGGGTAAGGTCTGGTAGGATGTAACACTGAAAGTGACAATAAACAGACTTCATCAACAGGAGTATTGGCTAATCTGCACAGAGCAAGGAGTCAGATAACCTGTATTACTGGGAGGTCAGAGCTTTTTTACTGGCTCGAATGGTATCCACTGAAGCAAAATAAGTGGCAAACACTGAGCTGTGATTACATTTCCAAAACGAGTGATTGTTTTTTAAACCTGACTTTGAAATGTGAGATATCATGGCTTCTTTAAGCATGACAAACCTAAACTACTGAAACAACTGGATGGCACTTCGGCATTTTGTAAAACCCTGGCAAACTCAATATATACTGGTAAAAGCTGTTCGACTGCTATTGTGGATAAAGAAATGGTGAGTAGTTTTACAGAGGATTTATTAACACCAATGCACTGGCTACTGCGGACCTTTGCCGAGGCCTAAACAACAAAAACCTTAAGCAGATAACATCCATCCATTCATCCATTTTCTATGCCCGCTTAGTCCAATTCAGCATCATGGAGCGGGGCGGGGTACACCCTGGACAGGTTGCCAGCCTATCACTGGGCCACACAGAAACAAACAACCATACACACTCCAGTTAGCGACTAGCACCTCTCGATATGACATAAACACTATAATCTGCTGCGATGAGGCAGCCAGTGAACCAATGCCTGTAATCATGATTTACTAAATAGAAACTAGCCTCATTAGCTGTGTGTGTGAACATTGACATGTATGGTGTGCTTGACTGAATCTAATCATCCTGCTACTTTTATTAGCAGACTTTTGCTTCATTTTCACTTTGACATAGGAACATTAAGTAATGAGAAGCGTGTTATCATTTCACCCATTACCAGCTAATGAAACACTTGAAAGGGACTTCCTGCTCTACACTGTACCCTTCCACCCTGTGCATGCTTCCGAATCAAAGTGAAGATTTGATGCGAAGATTTGACTTAACTGCTAGCTCTGAGTTTACATTCATATTACCTACAGGGAGATGTGACGTGTGTTATTCTGTTAGCAGTGTATCTGCCGACACAGTCTGTGACGTCATCAGCTCAATTGTTGCCAGGCTACAAATATCCCAACCCATTCAAGGCAATTTTTGGAGATTTTAACCAAGTCTACCTCTCAGCTATACTTCCAGCCTTTCCAACAGTTTGTCAACTGCTCCACCAGAGCTAATAAAAAGATGCACCTATTCTATGTAAATGTTAAAGATGCATAAAGCTCTTCTGCCTGTCCTCCATTAGGAAAATCAGACCACCGCCAACTATAAACTCGTTCTTCAGCGTTAACCTTTGACCATATGGATTTAGAAAAAGTAACAAACAACAAACCCTAGATCACCAGTGGCCTGAAAAAACTGCTGAACATAAAGAAGAAAGCCTTCAGGGAGGAAGACAGGAAGTTATTGATTAGTGTTAAAACACAGCTGAAAAGAGACATTAAAGAGAGCAGTGATGCCTACAGAAAAAAGCTAGAAAGCAAGCTCCAGCAGAACAGTATTAGAGATGTGTGGTCAGGGATGATCACAGGCTTCAATGAGAATAGGGATCATATTAATGGACCCCTGGACAGAGCTAATAAGCTGAAAATGTGTTTCAAAAGGTTTAGCAACACTCAGCATTTTCCTCAACTGCTTCCAGATGGATAGGTCTCACACCCTACCTGTACCCAAACCTTTCCTGCTATACCTCTACAGTATAATTCTGCACATCAGTCTTGGATACCTAAAAACTCTCATCCATTTGCCCTCAGTGACTACAGACCAATTGTCCTAATATCTCACATCTGGAAAGTTCTGGAGAGACTGTAATCGGCTCACCTCAGTTTGCTTATCCTTCTGGGGTTGATACCTATCTACCCAAACTCACATGTGGACAAATCAGGCAGCACTGTGAGGATCCTGTTCTTCGATTTCTCCAGTGCTTTTAATACAAATCAGTGTGTGTTATTACGTAAGAAGCGGCAGATGTGGGTTCTGTGTCTGAGAAGGTGGTCAGCTAGCCTGACTACGTCATACTCACGATTCTAGTCAGAATGTGAGTCTGATACCGCTGGATAGAGTTTTGAGTATGGGGCGTGTTTCAACCGAACCAGGAGAAAAAATGCCTCTTCGCTGAATTGGATAGACCTACAACCAATCAGAGCAACGTAGTATGTGACATAGATTAAGCGACACACACTTGTTGTCAAAGGAACTCAGCTGCACACACGATAAAAGCGTTTATTGCGTTCCTCTGTTCGTCTTTCAAAATGAATGCAATGTGGAGATCCTGTAGAACAGACTCAATGGCAGAATCTACACACCCTAGCTCTGCAGCGGCAGCCATGTTTGTTTCAAACGAATTCAAACCAAGCGCTCTTTAGCGACGTAGTCGATAATGTCCCTGTTGATCATCTGTCCATCACCGTATAAAGCCCGCCCTGGCAATCTGATTGGGTCGACTGTCGCGTTGTCGAGCGTAGAGATTTCCCCAACTGAGCAGAGCCAGACCGAACTTCCCGACCAGAAATTTTATGGGCGGGGCTAAGTTCGGCTGGCACCCAGGCTAGTGGTCAGCAGCACAGGAGGACCAAATAGGAATGTACTCTCACCCTTTACACCTCAGACTTCCAGTGCATCTCAGAGTTCTGTCATATCCAGAATACTCAGATGACTCTGCATTGTTGGGTATATCAGTCACGAACAAGAGGCAGAGTACAGAAAACTGTTTGAGCACTTTGTGGCATGGTGGGAGAACAATCAGCTCACCACCAACACCTGTGAATTTTCACAGGTCCACGAAAAAGCCAAACACGGTCTCCAACCTGAGAGAATAGGTTTAGGTCATTGAGGAATATAGATGCCTGTGAGTCTACCTGGACAATAGACTGGACTGGAAATGCAACACTGAAGTCGCCTCCAAGAAGGGACAGAACGGACTGTACTTAATGTCGAAGCTAAGGTTCTTTAGTGCCTGCACCAAAATGATGGATCTTTTCTGCATTCTATGATGAAGAGTGCTTCGCAGCCATCTGTTGGGGCAGCAGCTTTAGAGCCAGTGATTCAAAGAAACCAGAGATGGGACCAAGTCACACATGTGCAAGTCTCAAGTAAGTCTCAAGTCTTAGCTTTCAAGTCTTGAGTAAGTCCCGAGTAATTTTTTCTTGGGCCAGTCAAGTACTGTATTAGGTCAAGTCAATTCACCTTATTATTGCAATTTTACCTGCAGAATCTGATCTTAATAAAGTGAAAAGACAAGATATAAGTAACTGTCAGTAAACATCATTGGCCAATGTGTCCAACCTGTCCACCCCGTATCATATCAAG
This sequence comes from Odontesthes bonariensis, assembly GCF_027942865.1. NCBI lineage: Eukaryota > Metazoa > Chordata > Actinopteri > Atheriniformes > Atherinopsidae > Odontesthes > Odontesthes bonariensis. The sequence continues at coordinate 19,823,164 of NC_134513.1, read as the reverse complement.
CTAACGTTAGCTAACTACCGACTAGGCTAACAGGATAATATTAGCTAATTTGACAAGCACTTACTGGTCAGAATGGATCTTCAAATCACGAACAAAATTCGAAGTTATGCTAGATGCTTAACACTCAAGTCATTCAAGTCATCGTGTCTCAAGTCAAGTCAAGTCAAGTGCCGAGTCTTTAACTTCCAAGTCCGAGTCGAGTCTCAAGTCTTTCATTTTTTGTCAAGTCAAGTCACAAGTCATCAAAACAGCGACTCGAGTCGACTTGAGTCCAAGTCACAGTAGGTGCGTTTATATGGACACGTTTCGTTTTAAGAGATTACATGTAATCGGTTTATTAGAATTTGACCGAACTGTATACATGAGCCACAAATAAAGAGATTAAATTTCTTCCGAGTTTACATGTTACAGCAATTTAATCCGATAGGACGATGTTTTAACAAATGTTGCAATATGTCTGAGCTGTTTCTTTGCTTTGTGTTACATGAAAAAATGAGGTGCTGTTTTTTTTTCTTTAAAAAAATAAAATAACATTTCAAATCCCGACTAGAACTCGCACGCAAAGATGTCTATTTGGTCGCGCGCGGCTGCCGGTTTGTTTTTCTGACCGTTTTATACACTGGAGTACAAGAACCTATGAAGGAAGAAGAATGTGATGCTGATGCTGCCAGCCACGTATGACTTTGCCTGCCTGCCTGCCTGCCATTAATGTTAATGCCCTGTTTGATTTTAAATTATGTTACACAACGCCTCTTCTTTACAAAACATAATACGCGTTAAAAATGACATCTGCCGAAGAAACGGATAAACTGAGAGGATTGTACACAACTGTTCAGTTGATGAGGATGCTAGCACGTCTGCAGTTGCTTCATCTTCGTAAAACAAGTGGATTAGTTTGACATAATTGTGAGCTTTCCTGTGACCGAGACACCGATTTCAGGTAGGACAGTTGGATTTAATGGGTTTGATTTTATTAATTGTATGGACAACTTAAAAAACGTAGCGGGTTGTGGTGACACAGGCTAACTTCCACTCTTGGTCAGACAGGCTGTTATAGCCTACATATTGGTGCTACACACATAGAAAAAAGATTTTTTGGCTAATTACTAGTAACATTTATCTCCTCCTAAAATCCGACATCGACACCATGGATGGCTGACGTCCGAAAGGGGTCTGCCTCCCAGTATGTCGTCCATTTCCGTCTGGTACGCGAAATTGGCTGGGCTTGATGCGCTTTTACCATTTTGCCTTTTGGCATTGTAGTAGGCAGCCGATCATCTTGACTTAATCTGGTCAACGGACCGGTCAAACCCTGCCTCTTTCAAGGCTGTGTGGACATCATTAAAGATTTCCGAGTTCCTCATCTTCCTCCCGTCCAGTTTTGACATTATATTTTGCTCTTGCAACGTTTTCAATAAAACACTGTTTCGTCCCCCGACCAATTTTTGTTCTTCTTCACCGTCGCCGTCATTTTAACTTCGATATCTTCCGTTATCTGCCGTTTAACTAGAACTACACAGTCTTTATTAACTTTATCTCGCGCGCCCTTACACTTGCGCAGTAACATGAAACGTGTTCTAATTATCGGTTTATCCAGGTGCGCCTGTATATATGGGGAGTTTCCTCCTTCAATCGGATTAAATGAACGGTCCAAACCACCTATTGTAATCGGTTTAAATATTTAACCCGTTTATATTTAAAGAGATTATTTGACTGTTTACATGACGCATATTTAATCTCTTTACACGTGTAATCAGTTTAAACGTGCATTTAATCAGATTAAACGTGTCCATATATACGCACCTATTGACTTGAGTCAACATCTCTGAAAGAAACTAAACAAACTGACAAAGGCTCTGTTCTGGGGAGTACTCTGGAGCCCCTGGACCTGACTGTAGAAAGAAGAATTCTGCACAAGTTGATGAACATAGTAGATAATAATTCCCACCCTCTTGATAAAATAGCGCTGAGTGTGTTTAGTAGGAGGCTTCTTCAGCTCTGCTGCAACACAGAATGGTACAGAAGGTCATTTCTGCCAGCAGCAATAACCCTGCATAATTAAAGCTTATAATGATTGCTGAAAAAGAAATACTGCAACTTTATAATTTAACTTTAGGATAAATAAATTATTTCTGTATTCCATTTCATTTGAGTATAGACTTACAATAACCTTGATCATGCCCAGTGAGCCCTGATTACTTCCACCAGCTGCCTGCAGTAACCACCAGTTAGCACTGCAGCAGGGTTTTATTGGTTTCTAGATAAATAAAACATCCTGATGATGGCTTCAGAATCAGCTTCTAAAAATATAGTTCAAAGAGAGTAAAGAGTATGCTTAAATGTTTTCTCCTTTAACTGTGGTGTATCACGGTATTTGTGGAAAATTCCAACATGTACAATTCCAACAGTACATTTATGCCATTTATCCAAACATATACATCACTATTTGCTTTCCGACCAAACCATTGGGATTGAATGGCATGTACCTTAGAATACTTTTATTCATGTCTCTGCTCAGTTTCAGCAGAGAATACATTTGTGCAGCACTTATTCACATCTGCACGACAGATTATTGTTAAACTCACTGCTCTGTGTTTCTACTTGTTTGCGCAAAAATAATGTTCTCTCTCATGACCATTTCTACTTTTTCAATTTTGACATTTCTGATCTAACTTTTCTATTTTAAACTTTATAAAATCTAGTTCCTAAGCCTCGGGATATATGTTGCTAGGCAACAGCTTTGCCTGTTTCCTCCTTGACTCACATATGCAATTATTCCCCAATTTCTCTTTCTGTAACTTCTGCCTGTTCCTCAGCAACTTATTGTAACACTGGATTTGGGAAATAAAGCATCTCATTTTTTTTAACAATTGCCCCCCCTTAAAATAACTTCTGTTTGAAGAATGTTACAGAAATGCAGAATTTGTCTCTTGAAGAGTCCTCACAGAGAATGAAAATAGAACACAAACTGAGACATATGTCGGAGGAGAATGCTGTACACGGCTATCATTAACTATCCTGACACCACTGTACCTTGAACTAATGTGCACACTATTAATACAATGGCTGTTAGCAGCAGCAGGACTGCGTTGACAACGAACCCCAAATATTGTTCTGATGCAGAACTGCCTCAAATCAAGTCTTTTGGACTGCTTCTTTGTTTTTGTGGACACACAGAGTGGTTGTGCATCTCAAAGAGTGTTGGTCTAATGGTGATTTAGGTCAGCAGTCTTTGTAAAATGACATACGGCTAAACCATCCTTATATGGTGTACCCGAAACACAGAACCATGTCTGTAAGCCTTGGTGGTTCTGAGTCCCGCTCTGCTCCGCTGTCATATGGGGTTCCACAGGGTTCAATTTTAGGGCCCCTGCTTTTTTCGCTGTACTTGCTGCCCCTGGGTTCCATCCTGAGAAATCCTGATGGTTCCATCCATCTCTTTCCATTGCTATGCTGATGATAGCCAAATCTATGTGCCCCTAAGGAAGAAGGATGCTTTCTCTCTTAAACCACTTCTTTTATGTCTTGAAGACATTAAAGCCTGGATGTCCTTAAACTTTTTAAAATTCAACGAGAATAAGACAGAAGTGAAGGTGTTTGGTCCCAGTGGCCCCTGTAAATCCCCTCCTGTTGACTTGGGCCCCTTGTTGCAATACAAGAAGCCAACAGTAAAAAACTTGGGTTTTAAGATGGACAGCGATTTTAAATTGGACCGGGAAATTTGTGCAGTAGTGAAGTCCAGCTTTTTTTATTAGGCAGCTGGCAAAGGTGAAGCCCTACCTCGCACACACGCACTTTGAAACAGTAATCCACGCCTTCATCACATCTCGGCTGGATAACTGCAATGCTCTTTATCTTGGAGTCAGCCAGTCCTCCCTTGCACGTCTCCAGTTGGTCCAAAATGCTGCTGCTCGCCTCCTAACTGGAACACGTAAGAGGGAGTACAATACTCCCATTTTAGCCTCCCTCCACTGGCTGCCTGTGCATTTTAGAGTTCATTTTAAGATTCTTTCATTTGTTTTTAAATCTTTAAATGGACTCGCCCCACCTTACCTCTCTGAGCTGCTCCATCCTTATGCCCCTGCCCGGTGCCTCAGGTCAGCTGCTCAGCTGCTCCTGGAGGTACCGAGGGCCAAACGGAAGCTCAGAGGAGACAGAGCCGGTCCTAAAATGTGGAACGACCTCCCATTTCACATAAGACAAGCCCCATCACTGCCCATTTTTAAAACCCGTCTTAAAACCCATTTTTATTCTCTGGCTTTTAACCCAGCATGAGACTCTGTTTCTGTTTTATTGTTTTAATATTGTTATTGTTTATTATTGTTTTTACATTGTTCTTATGTTTTATGCCTTATATTTCGTGTTGTTACTCATGTCCAGCACTTTGTTTCAGCCACGGCTGTTTTAAAGGGCTTTATAAATAAAGTTGAGTTGAGTTATATACATCGCAATCCATAGCAATGGAATACTATCACATGTCAGACAAGTTGAATATAATATAATAAATGATTTTATTTGTTTCTCTTTATATTCTTTTATGTATTTTTATTTTAATATTTTTAATGCTTCTTCCACTCCCTGCTGCAATGCTTTTATTTTATGTAAAGCACTTTGAATTGTTTGTACATGAAATGTGCTATACAAATAAATTTGATTTGATTTGATTTGATTTGATAATATGTCATCAATAATTCTGACATTATTGTTCCAAAAAGTCCAGCAAGTAAAGCAGTCAGTGAGCCTCACCTCCTCGTGTCATCGTCCAGTCCTCTCGCCCTGTGGGTGTGGACCCACTGCTCCAGCTGCTGTATGGAGCCCGTCCTGGACAGGCCACTCTGAGGCTCCTGGATTGGAGCTGGGGACTTCACAGGATCTTTGGCCAGACTGCCATCCACCTTCGCCTGACTGCAGTCTCCCTGCTGCTCCGCTGCCCCCGAGCTGCTGACCTGCACAGGTTTCTGTGTGTTGAGGTTGGCCTGGCTCTGGCGTGACGCAGACACTGCTGCTGCGATGGCAGCAGCCTGAGCCGGCTGTAGCTTGATGCTGCTGATTTTAGTCAGAGGCCTCTCTGAACTCAGGTCTCTTTGGAAGCCATACTTATTCCCATCCCGGACTGTAGCGTATTTCTCGGCATCTGTGTAAGTAGCATATCTATCCCCCTCTCGTAGCGTACTGTACTTCCTCACTTCCTTCAGAGTGCCATATTTGTCAACAACCTGTATGGTACCATATCTGTTCCCCATCTCCCTCATCGTGCTGTATCTATCCGTCTCTTTTAATGAAAGCTGTCTCCTCACTTCCCTTTGGGGAACACATTTCTGTCCATCGTTCTGGAGGGTGTGCCTATCGCCCACCCTCTGCAGAGCATACTTTTCTCCATCTTTTGTGAGCAGGTACTTCTCTCCATCTTTAGAAGGGGCATATTTATCCTCTGTTGATGCCACCGTGTACTTGTTGTCCACTTTCTGAACTTTCTCCAGATCCCTGTGAATGGCATTTACCTCTCCGTCTTTCTGCAGCGAGTACTTCTCCCCATCCTTTTGCAACAGGTACTTCTCTCCATCTTTGTGGAGGAGATACCTCTCGCCATCCTTCTGAAGCATGTAGCTCACACCGTCTTTCTTTAATGAGTATTTCTCTCCGTCTCTCTGTAAGGTGTAGTACTCCCGCTCCCTCTGGCCGTTGTGTTTATCTCCGTCTTTCTGCCATTTGTCGTCAGCCCTTGAGAGGGAGTTCTGTCGCACAGGTTCTCTGTTTCGTTCGTTGTTCTGGATCTCAGGCCTCGTTAACACTCTGTGGTTCAGCAAGTTGTTCAACTCCTGAGGCGTTCGCTGGTCCACTTTCAACTTGTCCAGTCTATGAAAAAAGAAAAAAGTTTGAATCCAAGATGAAGGGAAGAGATGAAGATGACAAAGAAAGGGACATAATAATTCACTTCAGTTGGATTAGCCTTCTCAGGAAGTATACCGTAACTTGTCCCTGGTCTTCAAGAGGAGAAAACTCTTAACAAGACACTTTAAGAGACATAAAGGAAGACTCCAGTGAAGTGATCAAATCTTCACTGAATTTGACACCTGGGATAAGTGGGATATATGTTATACACCGGAAAAAATGCCCCTCCAAAAATAAGTAAAAAAAAACAGCAAATACAAGACGTTTTGGCTTGAAATAAGCAAAAACTAGTGAAAATCGGCTTGTCAAGATTTCTTGAAATAAGATGTGATATTTGGGACTTTTGAGTTAAAAGTGATCTTGAAATTAGCTTAAAAACCTCTTCAAATGAAAAAAAAAAGCTTGTTTCATGTGAAATATGACTCAAAACAAGATAGTTTTCAAGACTTTTTCACTTAACAAGATATTCAAGATGTATTGTATTAAAACTAGTCCCTATATCTGGCTGAAATGGTACTTGTTAGGCAGTTGTGTCTTCTATCAAGTGTAACGAGATACTCAATGAGAAAAATATACTTGGTAAGATTTAGATTTTTTCCAGTGTGGCATTGCAGAGTAAGTCTGTGTCTCATGTTTAACGTCCATGACACACGTGAGATGGTGGGATTGTGTGGTGAGCACCGACCTTCTGACGGGTTCTGTGTGGACAAGGGCAGCATCTGTCATAACTTTCATCCAGGACTCCATCTCTTTGGCTGTGTCACTGCAGAAGTAATATGTCCGCATGTTGGGATGAGTGGCCTGGCAGTGGAGGGAGAGAGGAGACAAACAGACAAAAAGGGGGTGAGGAGAGGAGACACAACGGCTTAACTTAGAGGGCAAACAGGGAGAAAACCCACACGGTGAAACTGACTGTCAATGTAACTGTAGAATCAGCAATTGTGTGTGTATCTGTGATGGCCACACCTGCAGCCACACAGTCGGCAACCCCACACACCAACCCTCTTTCATTTTGAGTTTACATATACACGTTTATTATAGCACAAATATATTTGTTGTTTATTTTAATGTAGCGCGCACATTTAGTTAGCTTTTGTATGTTTAATTTTGTCAAATATTTAATTTGTTGTTCTCTCTTTTGTTGGTTCTGTGGGGGAGTACCTTGGACTGGGCTGAAACAAAGCACCCTGGCTGGCACACTCCAATCCCAGATGGATTGGGTGATACCATCTAGAGGGGGGAAGACTATGGAGTGTTCGTTTTAATTTTTGCATTAGTTCTCTTTGCTTTTGTGATTTGCTTATTTTGTTTAACTTTGTTTAGTTATTAGTCATTTAAGTTGATTCTTAAGCTAACTGTGTTTAGTTATACTGTTGTTAGTTAGATTTGTGTAGATGTTTCCCTTCTTCCTCAGTGTGTCACTATGGTCTGATCAGCCAATATTTAAGTCCCCTTTGTTTTTTGTGTGTCAGGTCAGTTTTGTTTGTTTTGAACCGTTTAACATAACCTTAAGCTTAAGGTTATGGTAAAATCTTGATTTTTGGCTTTGAGTTTAGTTTCCTCATTTGACCTCTTTTAAGGGCCCTGTAACTATTGTTTGTAGTTTGTTATTTTTGGGGAATAAACCCATTTTTGTGTGTTTTTTTCTTTTCTTTTTGGGGGGGGGGGGGTAGTGTTCAGGCATATCTTCCCAAACTCTTGATTTTAGAGACTATGTCTGAAACATACTGTAAATTAAAGTATCAGCAAACATCAACCCAAACATCTGAAAGTTTGAAAGCTAAGTTACTTACAATACCTTTCAGTGGTTTTAATGTTGTGACTGATACGTGTATATTATATTTTGAGCTTTGGTGGACCAGGAAAAGCTGTATTCAATATATATATATATATATATATATATATATATATATATATATATATATTTTCTAGATACTTAAAACAATCAAAACAATCTCTGCAATACAGATCATTTCAGGGAGGTCAGCGGCATGAACAACGTCAGACTTGATATCTTTGAGCACATTATCATCCTAGATTGTCCAGATCCATCATTGTCACTACTAATCAGCAAATTTGAGAAACACCTACTGAGGTAACCTTTAAACTGGATAATTGCGTTTTACCTTGAAGGCATATTTCCTGCTGATGTGGTCATCCACTGACAACATGGAGATGTGAAAGCTGGGCAACAGGATACTTCCCAGGATGCTGTCCTCTTTGTCATCTGCAGCAACGAAAGAGAAAAGTAGCAGTCCGTAGTTCAACATGGGGGGCTATTTGTATCCAGGGTCACATCTACCTTCTTTAACTTAAAGAGGCTACAGTAGACAGTAAGGATCCATCGGTTTGAAATTGGGCTTTACATCCAAAAATCATCTAAAGTTTGTTACACCTCTAGTTTAGTCTGTTAAATTCTCATGTACTTTTATCTTTGATGTAAAGATTATGTTATTTTTGAGACCTCTGAAGAGTCAGATCAGTAGTGAGAATTTTACTGGTGAGCCAATAAGGCATAAGACTCCATTTAGCGTTGAATACATGGAAACCTACGTGGACGCGGAGCTCAGTAAGACAACGAGGGCAACACTTTGAGTCGTGCAAGGTTGGATGGGGTAGTGGCAGCTGGAAGTCTTGGCATCGCAGTGAGAGTCATTGCTTTCAGATTAGGTGCTCGTGCTTCCTTAACTGCCAACTCACAGCTCACAGGTTTCTCAAGGTCAAAGCAAGGGAAAAACTCCAATCGCATCCAATGACGAAGAGTTTAGAGATTCAAAAAACTCTTTCAACGCATATCTGCATTGAGCTAAGAAAAGCAAAGAGAAACCCATGTGAGCGCTTATTGAGAGATTTAAACTGTTGCATTTCCGATGGAGTGGAACTCCAAGTATATTTGTCTCATTTATAGTCCAAATATCTCATTACACTTAATATAAGACACAACTGCCTAACAAGTACTATTTCAGCCAGATATAGGGACTTGTTTGAAGACAATACATCTTGAATATCTTGTTAAATGAAAAAGTCTTGAAAACAAATTGTTTTGAATCACATATCATATGAAACAAGCTCTTTTGACATTTGAAGAGGTTTTTCAGCTAATTTCAAGATCACTTTTATCTCAAAAGTCCCAAATATCACATCTTATTTCAAGAAATCTTGACAAGCCGATTTTCACTAGTTCCATTGGCAGATTTATTTACCTTATTTCAAGCAAAAAAGTCTCGTATTTGTTGTTTTTTTTTACTTATTTTTGGAGGGGCATTTTTTCCAGTGTTCAGACAACACAGGCTTGACTGTCTGCAGCTACTTTCTTTAAACAGTTTGAAGGACGATATTAACTGTGAATGAAAATCAGAACTCAGTCTCTTTTTCAGCCCTGCGGGATATATCCATACATCTGAAACCCCTGACCAACAAGGCAGAGCAGTCCTTGCTTCATACCATGCAATATAACTTCTGACTGCACAGGAGCATCTGAAGGTGACTCCGGTTAAGTGCACTGTTATCTGGTTTGATATTTTCTAATCTGGATATTTAGGATCTTAATCTCAACAAAGCAACATCAACTAAAATGTGTGAGTGGGAGATTTGTCTGAGCAGACTGGAAGATGGATGACAAACAGATGCTGAACAAATCAGCTGCAGCTTATCACATCGCGACATACGGAGGCAGAGCCAGACAACTGGACGTCCGTTTTCAGTGTTTAGGTAACCATCTTGTGTACCTGACTGTGTGAAACACACACAGAGCAGATGATAGTGATGCAACGCTTTATTTTTTTCTCTCACTTCTCGGAAATGATTCTGCTGCAAAGCACAAACAGCCAGGAAAAACAGCCAAGAATACATCACAGACTCCTCTGAGGAAACATTTCATGATGCCTCATGACAAAAAAAAAAAACAAACCTTTCATCAACAATCTGAGCTGATTCATGCTAGAATGGTAAAAAGTGTTTCAAGCTCTACACTTTTGTCTGTTGTACAGTATGAGGCTGATTTAATTCAATCTTACAGGATACAAACTGAAGGCGTGGGGTGCATGTTCAGGTATATCCACTTCACCAACTGCAGCTAAATCCCACACAGCCTCCAGCTTTAGCTGAGCTCTGCAGCTCCTCTGGCCTCATCCGTGCTGAATTATTGACATAAACAACATACACTCACGCAGAAAAGATTAACAAAGGCATAACAATATGTAAGATGGCATGCAGGGAGGTGTTGTGGGTTTGCAATGCTGTGGGAGTGGGTGTGTTTCTTTCAGCTATGCTTCTTTTGAATAACTGGCATTTCGAAGTTCTACCCCAGGCTTACAGGGATAATCCGGAGTAAAATGCACTTACGACATGATATGCCCGCGTCACCTTCAGGCTAACGACTTTTGGCTAAAAACGGTCAAATCGAAATTCTCAAAACACATCCGAATGACATGATTTTGATGTCAACTCAACGTATGTACTCCCAACATCCCGTAAATTGATCTAAAGTGCATTTTACTCCGAATTATCCCTTTACTATGGGTTTAAAGAGGCTGTGTGATCGCATGTGTTTCCGATGACAGACACCACCAGTGATTGTTGTAACTGGGAAGATTCGGATTAAGATTTTCAAGTTTCATTGATGGATAATTCTGGTTGATACTATGCAGGACTTTTTTTCAGAGAAAAATACAGAGAATACACTGGAAAAAATTCCCCTCCAAAAATAAGTAAGACAAACAACAAATATAAGACGTTTTTGCTTGAAATAAGCAAAACAATCTGCCAATGGAACTAGTGAAAATCGGCTTGTCGAGATTTCTTGAAATAAGATGTGATATTTGGGACTTTTGAGATAAAAGTGATCTTGAAATTAGCTTAAAAACCTCTTCAAATGTCAAAAAAAGCTAGTTTCATATGATATGTGACTCAAAACAATTTGTTTTCAAGACTTTTTCATTTAACAAGATATTCAAGATGTATCGTCTTCAAACAAGTCCCTATATCAGGCTGAAATACTACTTGTTAGGCAGTTGTGTCTTATATTAAGCGTAATGAGATATTTTGACTAGAAATGAGACAAATATACTTGGTAAGACTTTGATTTTTTCCAGTGTACACAGAAATACAGAGAAAAATACCGTAAGTCATAGCTGCCTCAGTGATAAACACAGTCAGACTCAATGAAACCTGTACGCTTTCAATTTTAAAAACCTGATGCTTGAAAGGTGGCATCAGGCAAAAGTAAATGACACAAAGACAATGATGTTTCATTCATTCCAAACGAAAGCAGAGGCTTTACCTGCTCGAGTAATTCTAATTTCATGCTCCTAGTTCCTTTAGTCTTAGATGGTTTAAAGTTTTCCAGAAAAGCTACAGCTTTGAGAAAACTTCTTTCAATGAGACCTTCAGTCTGAATGGATCATGGCCAGGATTTCCACAGAGTGACTTGGCACTATTTTCTCTCTCTTCGTATCACTGCGTGCTGTGTAGACCGAGCAGTCCCCTGCTTCCAAGCAGTAAACACAGTAACAAGCGCGGCTGTCGGCAGGTGGCAGCACACAGTGATACGAAGGGAGAGAAAATAGTGCCAAGCGATTGTGAGGTCTGACTTTTTCCTAGAGAACTATTTTGTGACACAAATGTATTACTCTTTTGAACGCATATTGTTTTGAGAAGCAAAACGCTTTATTTTTGTAGCCCCAGCCAACTAGCCGGACTACTTTCATCAACGCCAAAACGAGGCTGGAACTCGGCTCACAGGACGCAGTGTGGGGCAAGAAAATGTTCATGAATAATATTGCTAGTATGGGATGTCATACAGCTTCCAAAAGAGGCGAACTATCCCTTTAAGGTCCAGGTGTCTGACCAGAACAGTTTGGTCCTTGTTAAAACTCAGCATGTGATGAATGACAAACTAAATATCCGAGGTGCATTAAACATTGTCAGTGATAAAATCTAGTCATGTTCTGAGTCTGATATATATAATCTACTCAACATTTTGCTTTTATGATAGTCACAGTGGTTCACGCAACTTCAACATGGAGATGTGACGAGAAAATACTGTTTAATGACTTTAGATAAACTGAGATTATTCTAAAAAGGAAAAGTCAAGCTTCAAACCCAAGCTGCAGTACAACCAATTTAGAACTTTTTCTTCACAAAAGCTCATCTGTTACCCCTCTGCATCTCCTTAACCCCTGAGAGGGATTTTTCATTCTCCACAAATTGACAAATTAGTTGCAACCAGGGCACAATCAGCAGCCACTTTCATGACTAACCCAGGGGGAATTGAATTTTTCTTTGCTTAGGCACTTAGAGAGAAGAAAGAGGGAGCTTGCTTGTTCTATCTTTTTATTCTAAGGGCTTTCTGTCACTCAGGTTTGGAGGTGACTGCAGAATTTGGAGTTGTTGTGTTTTAATTCCCTGCATTTGGACAATGACAATAAGGATCCCTCGGACTGCTTTTTAACTGAGTTTTAACCAGAACAAAGAGATCAGATCACATCACCCCAGTTCTCAAGTCTTTACATTGGCTCCCGGTCAGATACAGAATAGATTTTAAAGTTCTGCTGCTCGTCTACAAATCACGGAATGGTTTAGGTCCAGAATACATGAATGACATGCTAGCAGAGTATAAACCCAGCAGAGCTCTGAGATCTACTGACTCAGGTCAGATAGTGGAGGCCAGAGTTCAAACTGGACCCGGTGAAGCAGCTTTTAGCTGTTATGCTGCACACAACTGAACAAACTACCAGCAGAACTGAAATCAGCCACAACTGTAAGCACTTTTAAATCCAGGTTAAAAACATTTCTCTTTCGGTGTGCTTATGGTTGAGTTTATATTTTTCTTTTTCCCCTCCTCTTTTATTGCTTTTAACTGTGTTTTAATTTGTATTCTATTTTTTTATTCTCTTTAAATTGCTTGTTTATGCTGTTCTTTTAAATGCCTTGTCTTTATGTAAAGCACATTGAGTTGCCTGTGCGCTATATGAATAAAGATGTCTTGCCTTGCCTAAATGCATCGATGTGAATTCACTGCATTTAATTACGATCTAATGATTCTGTTATTGACAAAGTGAGATGATAAACAGACGATTGCGGCTAATGTGTAAACATCTAAAGCAGGATGTCTTAGTTATTATAATGTGTGGAGCTACAGCTTTGTACAGCTTGTCACATAAAGCACAGTAAACAGTACCCATTAGTCTCACACCAATCAGCCACAGCAGTGAAATTAAATGGGCCCTATTTACGTCTAGAGCACTTTCCTAGTCTTGCAAACCCCTAAAAGTACTTTTACACTACAAGCCACATTCACCCAGCACCTCTTAATTTACAAAGTCTTTTTCTCTGTAACACACACTCACACACCTATGGACTGCCTTGCTCTAAGATGCTTCAAACAAATCTTTCACACCTTTCCTCACTTTACTCTCTTTTTCCCCTTTTTATTTTCTAAATGATATTATGTACATGTGACATTATTGTGGTCATTAACTCGTGTTTCCCTGTTCCGGCAGATATCCTTTGAATGGTGTTATAGTGGTTTTCCCCTTATTTTCTGTCTTCTCAAACCCCAGCTGGTGGAGGCGGATGGACACCCTTCCTGAGTCTGGTTCTGCCAGAGGTTTCTTCCTGTTAAAGGGATAGTTCACCTCTTTTGACATGAAGCTGTATGACATCCCATGTTAGCAATATCATTTATGAACATTGACTTACCCCCCGATATGAAGGGAGGCAAAAATAGCGCCAAGCGATTGTGAGGTCTGACTTTTTCTGGATGGACAATTTTGTGATGCAAATGTATTACTCTTTTGAACGCATATTGTTTTAAGAAGCAAGATGCTTTATTTTTTAAACCCCAGCCAACTAGCCGGACTACCAACGCCAAAACGAGGCTGGAACTCGGCTCACAGGACGCAGCGGGGGGTAAGTCAATGTTCATAAATGACATTGCTAATATGGGATGTCATACAGCTTCATGTCAAAAGAGGCGAACTATCCCTTTAAAAGGGAGTTGTTCCTTTCCACAGTCGCCTCAGGCACGCTCAGGACGGGAGATTGGACTGAAGACAAGTTTCGGTGCAATCTGTTGGTTTCCTTAGCTAGGAAATAGTTTTTTGATTGGCTCTATTTGAACGAATTGGATTATTTTGAAAATAATTATGATTACGATGAATTGAATTCTAACTGGCTTGAATTGGAGTTAAGTTTTAAGGATTATTTAAGTGCCTTGAGATGACATTTGTTGTATTTGGCGCTATATAAATAAAACTGAACTGAATTTAATTGAATTGAAACAAGGTTGAACCGGGGAGGCTGGGAACTGGCAGACAGCCGCGCTTCCACATGAGCGACAGATGTCCCGTAAGTGGCCCACCGACTGAAGTAAAGTGAGTAAGACTGCTTGTTAGAATAAAATGTTCTGCCAGCAAACCCAGCCCAAAGGATCTACTGCCAACGTCCCGTCACTAGACACTCCAGGATACACAGATTTCCCCACACCCTCCCTGGTGACTCTTTTGGTGGCCTACTCATTATGGGGTGGGCAGTCATAATGTTATGGCTATCGGCATAGCAGAAGACTGTGCTCTCCAGCTAGTTTTTTAACTATGATCATTTCATGCATGTAATCAAACAGCCTCGTATCTCATCTAAGATATGCTTGCGGTTGTCTGTGTGTTTGTGTGTGTGGGGGTCCTCACCGCGGTAGTAGAAGAGGCACATGTCAGACAGAACGAACCACCTCTTCTTCCACAGCTTCATGCCTGTGCTGTCCTGCAGAGGTCAAAGGTCACAGATCTTCAGACAGTAATAACAGCAACACTCTCCTACGCACACATTTTCCACGCTTTCCTCTCTCTCTCTCTCTCTCTCTCTCTCTCTCTCTCTCGGTGGATGTTTGCTCACCTCTCTCCTCATAACACCCCTCTGTCTTCCTCAGGCTATTTCTATTAAGCAGCCTCTATCTCCTCCGACGAGACGAATTGCTGTGTTTTATCTCCTCATAATGCTGTGACAAATTTGGGGCGTGTGTGTGTGCTGCTGGAGGCCGAGTCCCGTGCTTTGTTCTCTATGCTGCTGCTGTGGTGCTGTCATGTCTGTACTGACAATGAGCAGTTTTTCAACACCATTCACTCGCTTTGATTTTCGCACTGTTTGCAATGCATCGCACTTAGCCATTGATCTTGAGGCTAGGAGCTTCGGGTAAACATTGAAGGCAACTCCTCAGAAAGGAGGCCCTTGGTCTAATGGTTGGTGGGAAAGGTAGGGGGATTGATTTGAGCAGTGCTGAAGGGTGTGAGGCTAAGGGGAGGTTATCGACAGCAACTATAAATGTAGCAAGTTTAAATGGTCAGATGTCCACTAATTCTAGAGATCTGTGGGGTGAAAATATTGCTCATCTTGCAATGAGTGGGTGGAAAGCTTGTGGAAGAACAAGCTGGGCCTTAGGCTAGGTTAGATAATAATCAGTGTATCCCTCAGCAGCAACAGAAAAGTATTGTAACAGCAGGATTCCATGATTCCCACAAAAGTTGCATATGCATAATGAGTAGCATATGACCATAATAGCTGAGCTCTGTTGGTTGTAATGTCTATCTGAGTACTAAGCCCAGATTTCATCAGATTAGAAGTCAGAGACCTGCTCGAATGCGGGAAACTGGGAGCAAATGATGATATTAACCCTCCTGTTGTCTTGCGGGTCAAAAGTGACCCACTACCATGTTTAGCTGTAGAACAAATACCTTAAACTATCTTTTTCCAACTTGAAATGTTATGACTTTTCCTAAAGGGACCCCATCATTAGAAAAAGCCATACTTTATTTTTGTTTATGTTTCCATGTGGGCTGTACACCACTAGGGTACAAAGATTGTCTTATGGGTCATTTTTGACCCGTGAATTATAAAAGCATTTAAACACCAGAAAAAAGTTCAAAGGCAACGCAAACTCTCTCAAATTCAGAAGGAATTACTTCACATTTATATAATAGCAATAATAAACCTTTATTATGTAAAAGAAAACTGTTATGACAGTTGGTTTGTGGTATAAAAAAAAAAAAAAAAAAGTGTAATCCTGAAAACTGGTGATTATCTTTTTGTATTGTGTAACAAAAAATACACGATAAAAAATCTATTGAATTGAGTTGAGTAGATAAACAACAGGTGGTTTCAATATACAAAATAGATTTTGGATTTAAAATTCAATTAAGCTGCTTTATTTTGAGGCTTTGGTAGGGCGGGTCATTTTTTTCCAGTAGGACAAGGGGAGTAAACAGAATGTTAAGACCGCACAAGGGCTAAAGCATCAAAGAAGAAGTGCGCTTGATATTTACAGGATCTTCCCCATAGATGACCAAATCATTAAAAGAGAAACTGTTTGCGATCTTTGTAAAAAAAAAAAAAAGCATGTGCTTTACTCTAAAACTCACATCGAGTCTTGGAACTGCTTAAACCAAAGAAAAAGAGGCTATATAAAATGTTCAGTCTCAGACTCTTTACCAAGGTTTTGTAAGACAGTACAATGTACACACTGATAAGCAGCTAATTTGGATGCTAACTCAAATTTAACTTTGGCTGCCCTAAGACTAAATGACAAGGTCACAAGCTGTAACTGTAGAAGATTTTTTATTTTTTCCACTTTTGCATTAGTGAAATGAAGTGAACCAGAGACGAAGAAAACATATGAGCACAAGACAGTGGCAGGATCGGACAAAACACGAGACAGGTGTATTTTGGCCACCTAATGACTGTCTTTCCATTGATTCCAGTCCCAGAATTCCACAAACTCCAACACATCACACAGTCTTGAACGGCCTCGGTTCACAGTACCTGTTTGTAGAGCCAGCTGCTCATCACCACTGGCGCCCCCAGGTTCCTCTTGATGGAGTTAGACCTCTTCCCAAAGTTATGGATCTTTTTAGACGGCCTAGAAGGCTGTTAATAGACATCAACACATAATGAAAGAATTAATAGATTTACTCATAAGGACTTTTTCATTGCAAGAGAGGAAAATATTTATACCGAAATGCTGACCTTTCAGAAATAATCACACAAATAAATGCCTCTCAGGGTTCAAAGTGTACTCTCAGCCTTGCTTCTGCTGTCTTGTCCATTTAGTCTGCACAAACTTCTTCTCAGCTTACTAGTTTCTCGTTTAATTAGTCTACTTACAAAATATTGAAATTAGCTGTGTAGCCCCAACAAACAAGAAGTCAGGATCGGTTGGTTTGGTCTTCCAAACAGTCTACATAAAACATACCTCACCTTTTCATTCTGGGACTTCTGATTATAGGAGTATGCCAAATGGATAAACATAAAGCTACGAATCTGAAATTGTGCACAAGAGACGTCTCTTTCTGTTAAAGGGATAGTTTGCCTCTTTTGACATGAAGCTGTATGACATCCCATATTAGCAATATCATTTATGAACATTGACTTACCCCCTGCTGTGCGCTGTGAGCTGAGTTCCAGCTGAGTTTTGTTGGCTGGGGTCCTGAAAATAAAGCGTCTTGCTTCTCAAAACAATATGCGTTCAAAAGAGTAATACATTTGCATCACAAAATCGTCCCTCCAGAAAAAGTCAGACCTCACAATCGCTTGGCGCTATTTTTGCCTCCCTTCATATCAATGCGTTCAGCCACCTAGCGATAGCCGCACCTGTTACGGTGTTTACTGCTCGGAAGCAGGGGACTGCTCGGTCTGCACTTCGGTCTGCAAGGTTTACACAGCCCGTAGTGATACAAAGGGAGAGAGAAATAGCGCCAAGCGATTGTGAAGTCTGACTTTTTCTGAATGAATGATTTTGTGATGCAAATGTATTACTCTTTGGAACGCATATTTTTTTGAGAAGCAAGACGAAACTAGCCGGACTACCTGCATCAACGCCAAAACGAGGCTGGAACTCGGCTCACAGGACGCAGCGGGGGGTAAGTCGATGTTCATAAATGATATTGCTAATATGGGATGTCATACAACTTCATGTCAAAAGAGGCGAACTATCCCTTTAAAGCGATACTCCGGAGTAGATTCAACTTGGGGTCATTTGAACCGTGACATCCAGCCAAGTAGCCCACCCGCAGTTTTTTCGATATCAGCTGAGTTACTGAGTTATCCCGAATAGCTTCGTACAAGCGCTACTGGATCCTGGCAGTATCTCCAAAATTACCACACTAAAATCACATGCCATGACACCAAACTTCTACAGTAGTACAAATATGGTCTGTACTCACAAAACGATGCATTTGGAAGTTTGTACATAGTCCAGGAGTTTATTATTATCAACACAAGCCTGATAGCTTCTCTGCAGCTAAAGCTGCGTCGACGTCACTTCTGGGAGCTGGGAGCTTCAATGTAAGATGAGGGTTGATCTACTACTGTAGACAACAAAGTATATGCTATATTCTACATGTTTTTTTTATGAATTTTCATGTTGTAGAGTTGTGAAATTATTTTATCAATGGAGAAATTGAGCAGCCTTGCTTTGTTGTACAATAGTAGATCAACCCTCATCTTACTTTGAAGCTCCCAGCTCCCTGAAGTGACGTCGACGAAGCTTTAGCAGCAGAGAAGCTATCAGGCTTGTGTTGATAATAATAAACTCCTGAACTATGTACAAACTTCCAAATGCATCGTTTTGTGAGTACAGACCATATTTGTACTACTGTAGAAGTTTGGTGTCATGGCATGTGATTTTAGTGTGGTAATTTTGGAGATACTGCCAGGGTCCATTAACCCTTGTACGAAGCTATTCGGGATAACTCAGTAACTCAGCTGATGTTCAGCCAATATTGAAAAAACTGCGGGTGGGCTACTTGGCCGGATGTCACGGTTCAAATGACCCCAGGTTGAATCTACTCCGGAGTATCGCTTTAAGAGCGCTGTGCAACAAGCAGAGACTGTCAAATTCTAACTTTACGTGCTGATTGGAGGATGTGAAACACTGACACAATTTGTTTGTTTAATGCTTCATGTCTGTACCTTAACAACACTCAACATTTGTGTTGTGCTGTCAACTTTCTTTTCCATCTTTTCCATCTCAGGAACCCGTAGCTTGTCACGCCCAAGGGATTATCCCCATGTTTTTAGTTCTATGTTTTATCATGTTTTAGGTTTATGCTTTGGTTTTTGAGTTCATGTTTTAGCCAGGTCTTGTATTTAGTTTTGCCATTGCCTTCCCCACAGTTTCTTTTTGCTCATTAGTTTCACTCACATCACCTGTTCATTGTCCCCAGCTGCACTCATTCAGTCACCCAATTCCCTATTTAGTTTCCAGGCTCCCCTGTCTTTTTGTGAGATCTTTTCCTGATTTTCACCCCTCGTGCCACGCTACGTCATCACGTAAAGTTAAGTGTTATTCCAAGTAATGTTCCTTGTTTTGTTTTTCCTTAGTCATGTTTTATTTTGCACAGTTTAGTTTTTTTGTCATCCGGCTCAGCCGCGCCTTTTGTTTAACTTTTGTTTGTAAAATAAACCAAATTTTGCTTTTTACATCTCTGAGTCCGCATCCGTGTCTTACCAACCCACCCGGCCCTGACATAGCTTTGAATGAATGCATCATCGTGCTTGTTGAGCTTATCGTGGTTAAGTGGAAGTACCCCTCCAAATTTTTTGGAAGAAAATTGTCCTGTCAGATTTGATTATTCTTTTGCACCACCACAATTTGGGGATTTTGTGTCAAAGACTCAAGCTTAATGTTTTCTGATAAACAGTTGGCGCATTAAGATTTCCCGACATTGGAAACTTGTGAGTCAGACCCTAGATCCACGAAGAAAGCGGTGACCATATTTTGATCTCTCTGTTTTTGTCATGAACATGGGGTTTGGTGCCATGTTTTTAGTTTTGTGTTGTATCATGTTTTAGTTTCTCATGCTTTGGTGTTTAGTCTTTAGTTTTCTAGCTCATGTTTAGTTATAGTTTTACCATTGTTTTCCCCACAGTTTCTCTTTCCTCAGTCACCACACTGGAAAAAATCAAAGTCTTACCAAGTATATTTGTCTCATTTCTAGTCAAAATATCTCATTACACTTAATATAAGACACAACTGCCTAACAAGCATTATTTCAGAAAGATATAGGGACTTGTTTGAAGACAATACATCTGGAATATATTGTTAAATGAAAAAGTCTTGAAAACAAATTGTTTTGAGTCACATATCACGAAACAAGCTTTTTTTTTTACATTTAAAGAGGTTTTTAAGCTAATTTCAAGATCACTTTTATCTCAAAAGTCCTAAATATCACATCTTATTTCAAGAAATCTCGACAAGCCGATTTTCACTCGTTCCATTGGCAGATTTTTTTTTGCTTATTTCAAGCAAAAACGTCTCGTATTTGTTGTTTTTCTTACTTATTTTTGGAGAGGCATTTTTTCCAGTGCATGTTCAAGTCATTAGTTTCATTCACGTCACCTGCACTCGTTCTCATCAGCTGCACTCATTCACTCATCAGTCCCCACAGTACTTAGGTTCCCTGTTTGCTCTCAGGCTACGTGCCCACGACAACGCTCTGAAGCATAAACACAGATGTCCGTTTTTTTCCTCCACAATTTATCTGCGTTCTCACGAGCGCTTGGGGGTGGATATCTGTCTATCCATGGGAACAGGGAAAACGTATAAAACTCATAAAACTCGCAGTTTGCCTATGTAGTATGCACGCCCCAGACGTAGGTGGCAGTAGCAACAATACCTTTGGTATTGTTATATGAGTTATTGTTATATATTAATAAATATGAGAAATGCCTGTTTTGTGGCTACTTCCTCCGCGTCAGTTGGAAGAAAATGGCGAAGCGCGGCGGCAACAACAGTACGCCTTCAAACTTTGTTTGGACAGATGATGAGGTCCAGTTGCTCCTGAACACGACACTGAACTACAAAGCCAGGAAGGCAGTGGATAATGTGGATTGGGAGAGTGTCCAAAATAAATATAGTGAGATATGGGAGTCGTTCATGGAGAACTACCCACTTAACGTGTGCAAAAACCGCACTTCTGAGTTTTGAACTGTTCCTACGGCGACGAGAGGTTGGATCGTTTTCAAGATCTCCACTCTGGAGGGCGTTTGCGTTTTCTCCGTTTTGAACTCCTAAAAACGCCGTCGCCGTGTGCAAGATAGGCACATCTGTCGAAATGTTCTGCGTTTATCTGTCGTTGCCGTTGTCGTGGGCACGTAGCCTCAGTCATGGTGAGATCCTTGCGCCATGCACATTTAGCTTTCACGCCACGGCTTTTGTTTTTTCATGTTCTTTTTTTTTTTTGTCTTAGTCAAGTTTTGTTTTCATAGTTCTAGTTTTGTCATCCGGCCCAGCCGCGTTTTCGTTTAACCTTGTTTTTGATTAATAAATCAAGTCTTGTTTTTTTTTTTTAAGTCTGCATTCGTGTCCTTACGCCTCGCAAACCAACGCAACATAACAGTTTTACTGTGTGAACACGTTTACTTTGGCTCAGGATTGTTTGCCAGCACAGATTACCTGTAGAATGTATGCTCACGTTCGTTCTTTACATTGCAAAATAGCCTCAGATTGTTGTTGTCTTCTTCACACTGACTGTATCGTCCCTTTTTACTAAAAATACACCCACAGGAAGTCTGTGTGACACTAACAAAATGTTTCTCATGTGAGGCACGGAGCTGGACTCCTACAGCTGTTATAAATAATGACTGCTCATGAATATGTGAAGATAGGCAGTGTTATACTTTCTTTTAGCTGCCGTAAGAAGAAATAATGCATCACTTATTCATAAAAGCACTAAAGCTCTGATCTGATCTAGCCATAAATATTCATCCCGAGTGTTTGTGTGGTTTTAACCATTTATAAAAGAACACCCTGTTCAGTCTGTGTGCACGCTGACCTGTGCAGATGACTCACTCACTGCTAACACAGCTGTTAGCCTGCATGCTCCTTAATCCAACCTCTACAGGTTGAGACGAGAGGTAATGACATAACAAGGGCACATCTCAGGGTGGTCAGGGGTGTTGGTTATAAATGACCGGAAATTGACCAGCAGAACACTATGGGACAGCAGCTACACTGATGGCTTAATGCTGGTGCTTAATGCTACAAAAAATATAATCTCATGAATGTGCGCAGCAGCTTTTTTGTATAGTCTTACACTAAGCTGACTGGTGAAGCCATTTAATCCTTACATTATGAAAAAAGACAAGTAAAATCAGATGGAGACAAGGCGATGATTAGGAGCTTATGTCATAGCAAATGAAAACATACAGTTTAATCTATATTTTAAGTGGTTCTTTTGTGTATTTTAATTTCGAAAAGGCAAAAGAAAAACACATCTATCTCCAGACTATAAACCTGGCTGTGTTCGAAACCGCATACTTCTCCTACTACTCCTAACCTTTTGAGTTAGTAAGTGAGAATTTCCTGAATGCATACTAGATTTGCCAAAATGTTGGGTATGCATCATGAGGTTACTACTCATACTGAAATTACCCAGGATGCAACGTAACGTGACGTCGCCGATCGTCATTTCCTGTCAAAACGGCAGTTTCAAGCTAGCTACAACGAGGGTAGGTTCACTTCCTGTTTTCAAAACAAAAGCACCAATTGTATCGTAATGACTTTCCCTATGATAAAAGGCAACGGGAATTTTATTTTGTGAAAATAACCAGAAGTGCGTTGCTCACTACGGCTAGCTTTAGCAGCGCCGAATTCGTCGGAACAAAATTGTAAATAGCCGGTATTTTGTCAGATTTTCAACCCGTTGGGGATCTAAACGACTACTTTCTCGCCTGAAAATGTTTCAAATGTTGCTAAAGTTTACAGAGTTTAGAGCTTAAGCGAAATCAGCTTCAGGCCGGCTGATTTCGGCTCGGGCAGGAGCCAAATGCATTGTGGGTAAACACTCTGCATACTGACTGATCAATGAGTATGCCGTATGCAGAATGGAAGTATGCAGTTTGCAAGTATGTAGTATGCGATTTCGAACACAGTGTTTTAATGCAGCCCTGTTGCCTCGTCATGGCCAGCTGTATGTGATTACAGGATGTGAGTGGAATGAGTGGTCAGCTTCTAATCTCAGACAGTATGTGCTGCTTGGAAAACAATTGAAAGGAATTCAAAGCAGGGCTAAACGGCAGGTACTGTGCGGGTGTTCTGGCATACACCGGCCTGAAGCTGAAAAGCCCATGACTCCTCTGTCTCTCAATCTAATAAAAGAACACTCAGATGATATTAAAAAGTGTCTTTGGGGGGCGGTTTGTGGCATAGTGGGTACAGCAGGCGCCCCATGTACAAGAGGCTATAGTCCTCGCTGCAGCTGGCCCCGGTTCGAATCCCGCATCGGACGGCCCTTTGCTGCGTGTTATTCCCCCTCTCTCTGCCCTCTACTTCCTGTCTCGCTTCACTGTCGTATATAATAAAGGCATAAAAAGCCCCAAATAATAATAATAAAATTTTTTAAAAAAACGTGTCTTTGGAAGAAAAGCCCCTGGTAATACATAAGAATTAGAAAGCGCTGAGTGGGAGTTAGTGTTTGAATTAACTTGTGTCGTTACTTTGATAGTAGGGAGCACTGTTGTTCATCATCATTTACAATGCAGAAAAGAATTATGTATCGGTGCAACTGGAAATGAGAAGTTACCGAATCATCTAAATGATTACATTTAAATCCAGATGACAGTGGTTCTCTGACACGTTGAGCCAAACTATTCAAACTGCTTGTGGCATTTCATTTATGGGCTCACAAAACATTTCACGGTTCATCGTCTGGTGACTCCTACATAAGACTCTGCTGTCGCTGGGAACTCTGACCAGATGGCTAAACAGACTTGATAATCATTAAGAATTATCTGCTGGGTAACATCTAATATTTAATCTAAAAAATCAAAAAGATGCCAAACTCTTAGAGCTGCTGAAGAGACAGTCAGGTGATCATTAAGTGTAGGATTCATCCACTTAGGATAATGAATCAAACAATGTAAATCCTGCTAAGGCATTCCAGTCTAATCAAGTGTGGAGGGAAGATGATCTGAAAAACCAGCCAACTGTCTCCTGCATAATAAATGCCCACCAGCCTGGCCCATGTCAGTTGATGTTTGTGCTGACGACACTTGATTCAATTCCATTTGTCTTAGAAAATGCTGATGTCGTAACCACATCTACCAATTTACTTATTAGGAATGTTGAGTGAGCTGCTCATCAGTGCTGTGTTTTGAAAAAGACTGACCCTTGTCGATGAGGTGGAAATGGTTGTGGCAGTTGTGATGGTGGTGGCCGGGCTGCCAGGGAAGGTGCTATAATCGGAGCCACCGGTGTAATTGGAGGCCTCGCTCATGGTGCTTGTGGGACGTTCCTTCTTGTCAGTGCTGCTTCCCTGCTCTGACGAAGCCTTCGGAGCCGGCCTGCCAGAAAGCGTCAGACACAGAGGGACAGAGTGGGACGGAGTCAGGCAGTCATTTCACTGATATAAAAAGATACAGGAACAAACAACAACTATTACCTTTTTTTTTTTCTTTTTTTAGGAACAAAATGGTACAGAAAAACTGCTCAAGGCCAATGTTACACGAGGCGTCACACACTGATGGTCTGATACACAGATCTCTGATAAATCCTCGACACAGTGACAAACAACAGCAGCAGGTGGATAAAGAAGGTGGTCAGCCATCTGACTTGGGCTAAGCAGCAGACATGGAAAACACAATGAAATAAGTAAGCACATCCATGAGTCTGAGTCCAGACTGTAGTTTGACCTCAGTTCAGTCATGAGGAGACACTGACTGTCAGGTGATTTATATTTTTTTTTATATAATTTTTTTTGGGGGGGGCTTTTATGCCTTTAATGGACAGGAAAGTTGAAGAGAGACAGGAAGCAGGGGCAGAGAGAGGGGGAATGACATGCAGCAAAGGCCCGTCCGATGCGGGACTCGAACCTGTTAAAAGGGAGTCGTTCCTTTCCACAGTCGCCTCAGGCACGCTCAGGACGGGAGATTGGACTGAAGACAAGTTTTGGTGCAATCTGTTGGTTTCCTTAGCTAGGAAATTGTTTTTGAATTGGCTCTATGAATGAATTGGATTATTTTATTAAATAATTATGATTACAATGAATTGAATTCCAATTGGCTTGAAGTGGACTTTATTATTTAAGTGCCTTGAGATGACATTTGTTGTATTTGGCGCTATATAAATATAAATGAATTGAATTTAATTGAATTGAACTGGGGCCAGCTGCAGTGAGGACTGTAGCCTCTGTACATGGGGTGCCTGCTCAACCCGCTACGCCACCGACCACCCCGGGTGATGATATATTTACAGATGTACACGAGACTTTGAGCTGCTCTTAGTATGTGTGAACTGGCTCAAGAAGATGAAGGGCCAGTTTCTGTTGTCTACTGTGTATGACCATGACTTTTGCATACAGCCCAAACTTGGGGTTGTGCTAGATTGGATCTGGGTCAAAGTTGAATAGAAGCTCTCCTCGGATTGGTGAAATGATAGGTCAGCTGAAACTTTTAACAGCAACCATGTGTCTGCTCTCATTGTATGCACTGGAATAACTATCCTGTCAGAGCGCATAAGTGTGTTCTAGGGCTACATACGAGTACCCTGATGGTCTACTCATTATAGTGAAAAAAAGCACAGATATATCTCACACATCCATCTCTGTGCGAGCCATTAAAACAGGGAGGATAAGGATGAGAGAAGGAAAGAGTATCTTGAATGAACACAAGGAGAGAGGGAAGTGATAAAGAGCAGAGCTGGGAAAACAGAGATAGAGAATGTGAGACGGAGTTAGTGTGTGAATCACAGCTTTAATTCTCTGGCTGTCACCTCGGACATACACCTCTGTGTCCAACCAGTTTAAATGGCCTGCCAACATGCTCTGGCGAACTGAGCACACTCGGAAGTTTCTTGCTCTCTGCTCTTGCCGGCTGTCTATCTGTGATCTTAAGGTCAGCAGAGTGCCAGCAGAGTGCATTAAAACTGTTTTCACAAACATGAGCAAATGGAGTTTCCATTCAACACATTTAAATCACAAAGTAACATCGTCAATATTGTTTTTCTTGAAGTTGTTGAAGGTTTTTTTTTTTTTTACGACTTGTGCTCAGAGTTTGGTGTTGGGTTTACATTGATAAAACCTCTTGTTTTAACTAAAGCCAAATCCTTCAGGCAAGGATTTGTTCGTCCCATAAAATTCTACTTGATTGTGCACCACTTCTCACAGCTATCAAGCCTGTTTAAAATGTTATCTGCTCCAAAACAACTGATTTTTATAAATGTTTCTCAGTGACAAGCTGACACATTCACGAGCGTAGATGGTTCATGCTAAGCTCAAAAAGAATGTTAACTGACTCTCAGAGCATGACAGGACTGTATGAGACAAATTAGGTGGTGGATCTGGATATTTGACTGGATATTGTTATTTTGGATTTGTAATTGATTTTCATATTGAGATTTTTTTCATGTGGAAGTACAAGCCGTCTGAACTTCAACACGTTACATTCCGCATTCCTCCTGACAACCAAATGACTGTGTTGCTACATTTAGTAACTCTTAAGACTTAAAAAGGGTGTCTGACAACCAATTTTGTAACTTTCAGGCTAAAGAGTCAGCAGCACTCAACCATGGGAGTGAGGTCCTGCTTCCCTGCTGCTAACACAGCTCACTTTTCCACACACAGCTCTTCTATGCCGTTGAGTCAGTGTCAGAGAGTAGCGAGCCTCTGCCTTAAAGGGATAGTTTGCCTCTTTTGACATGAAGCTGTATGACATCCCATATTAGCAATATCATTTATGAACATTGACTTACCCCCTGCTGCGTCCTGTGAGCCGAGTTCCAGCCTCGTTTTGGCGTTGACGAAGGTAGTCCGGCTAGTTGGCTGGGGTCCTGAAAATAAAGCGTCTTGCTTCTCAAAACAATATGCGTTCAAAAGAGTAATACATTTGCATCACAAAATCGTTAGCCAGAAAAAGTCAGACCTCACAATCTCTTGGCGCTATTTTTTGCCTCCCTTCATATCAATGCGTTCAGCCACCTAGCGATAGCCGCACCTGTTACGGTGTTTACTGCTCGGTCTGCACTTCGGTCTGCACAGTTTACACAGCCCGTAGTGATACGAAGGGAGAGAGAAATAGCGCCAAGCGATTGTGAGGTCTGACTTTTTCTGGAGGGCGGATTTTGTGATGCAAATGTATTACTCTTTTGAACGCATATTGTTTTGAGAAGCAAAACGCTTTATTTTCGGGACCCCAGCCAACTAGCCGGACTACCTTCGTCAACGCCAAAACGAGGCTGGAACTCGGCTCACAGGTCGCAGCAGGGGGTAAGTCAATGTTCATAAATGATATTGCTATTATGGGATGTCATACAGCTTCATGTCAAAAGAGGCGAACTATCCCTTTAAGAAATAACCTGTGTGCACATGTGCAGTGTTGTTCTTGTAGTTAGCCAGATGATGGCAGAGTACTGTGCTTGAGAAAAAAGAAAGCTAAGTCATTCTAACAACCACTTCTAACATTTTTCTCTTAAAGATAATCTCACATAGAAATACACGAATATAAGTGAAAGCTAAATTAAGCTATGCTCTTGAAGTTATGTGTAGGTTGTTCTGCATTTCCATGACAAAAGGCTTCATTGATGATGAGAGCTTCATCGTAGGGGATGCATCTTAAGTGCTTAGAAGTGCTTCCCGTCTTCAAAAAGTATTACAGATTTGGGATAATGAATGTAATCTTGCAATCAGGGTTGTATTCAGGACAAAAAAAAGTTACTTGAGTGCAAATTAAGGTCAAACAAAATCCACCTTAAACCTTGACTCATCAGGAGTTTGTTTCTTTGCCCTGTCCCTGTTTCAGAGGTACACATCAGCCATGTTAGATGGTTCAGATAAACTTTTTGGTTTGCTCAACACTCTCCTTCTCTACCTGCTTGTCTCATTAAGTTTTTATCATTTCACTCCTTAGCCGCCACTGCTTCTATCCTGAAAAGAAAAAACAGCTGACCGAATGTAATCACCATACTGTGCTGAAGTACCGCTCCCCACTGAAACTCGTGCCAATCATTTCAAAGCCTTGGAGCGCATTAGGACCTCATTTATATTCCGCACTGACTGCTGTTATATGTCCTGTGCAGCCTGTTAATAATGTATAGTTCACTCAAGCCTAATGGAAAACACAATCTCAATAGCATATAACTAAATATATGCCCTCGGAATCAGTGGCACATTTTTCAGCAGTCAAAGTCATAATGGCATGAATTTGTAAAGAAAATTCTTTGGAGCTCTCGTTACAACAGAAATCCCTTTTTCAGTTAGACAACAGTACTTTAGGCAAGTTAGCATGGCACATTTATTACTGAGCATATCAAAGGTGATAAATCACTACCATTAAGGGGGATGTAGTGGGGAATTGTACTCAAATATTACATTATTGAGTGACAAAACTCTAAAGTGATGACTCTTGTCCATCGCAGGGAGAGGGAGTGATTGCTCTAGAGTCAGGAGGGGACGTTGAATAAGGAAAGAAAGGACTTTCAGCAGTCAGCAATCTTCTTTGAAACCCCAACGATGATAAGTCTCTGACTTTCAAACAACTCTACAACTCCACTAAGACATTTCTTTGTAAAAAGCAATCATTTTTAACTATAGCTGGTTGATGATAACAGCCGATGACCCATTGGTACAGTTACATTACTGAAAGACAAATATGCCATACTTGGATTTTGGTTTTGGTCGTGCTGATTGGCTGCCTATTTGAAAATGTGTGCATGGATATAAAGTCCCAAACTCTATCAATACTTGTGATGTAAAGGACCCTCCTGGTCTTTTTTTCTCTTCAATTAAAAGCAAACAAACAAACATTGATTCTTTTAAACTCACTGATTCAAAGAGCGATTTGTTGGCTGTGGTGCATCTACTTGTGTTAACAGCATTTTCTTCTTCTTCGTCTCCTTTTTTTTTTTTAAAGCATCAAGGTAAAGCTGCATTAATTGGATTATTAAAGCCTTAAATCCCACAGCCCTCACAATACAGCAGTGGATCAATGTACTGTACTATGCTGAAGGTGTGATTTGAGTGAATAAAAGCATTGAGTCTATAGAAGACAGCGATGGAGGTTCAGAAACTGCTCCTATTATGAGCCTCTGACAGTGAAACAGACATCTGGCT
The DNA here is from genome assembly GCF_027942865.1 of Odontesthes bonariensis. Taxonomy (NCBI): domain Eukaryota; kingdom Metazoa; phylum Chordata; class Actinopteri; order Atheriniformes; family Atherinopsidae; genus Odontesthes; species Odontesthes bonariensis. The sequence goes on along the minus strand of NC_134513.1, from coordinate 19,794,179 downwards.
CACTGACTGTGAGTTAAAAAGAAGGCCTTCACTTTCCTCTAGAAGTGTGTCTAACACACACACATACACATTAAATGCCCCACTGATCACATGGCCAATCCTTTTGTCTCTCTTCAGTACTTCCTACTGTCTCATTTCATCTGCTTTTTCATCTTTCAGCTGCACAGTTATTAACCTTTCCTCCATAAACCCTCTTTTGACTGTTTCCTCTTCTCCCTTCACTGACTTGCTGATGAAACCAGCTTGTATGTGTGGCGGTGGTGTGAGGCGTCTGCTGCAGACCATTACTCAGCCATCTAAACATGATCGGAGGCCTCTGAAATTAAATAAAAATGTGTTTTTGCCCCCCTGATCTGTCGGTTTGTTTATTTCCCATTGAATGTGACTGATTCCTCTGATGAGTCCGCTCCCTGTGGAACACTTTCGTTCTCTCTGTTATTTGTGCTATTAAACATCAAACTGGTACTTACATTTCTTCAACTACAACATATTGCAGTTTAAAAAAAAAAAGTTGCCAATTAAAAGACTGTTATTCCATCATTCTTCAAACTGAGGTGAGGACAGAATGAAACCTAAACACCAAATACTGTCTTCATTATTTCAGTGGAAATTGTCCTGATATGACACCACATGCTATTGGTGTGTTTCAGCTGAACTTAACTTACTGACTTTGTGGAAATTTGTGCTACAATATGACTTCACTGTCACATGACCAACATCTCTGATTAAACGCGTAAAACATTGACAAGTACATGTATGATCAGTCAAGAACATTCAAGGGAAAAAACTGTTCGAAACCGCATACTTCTCCTACTACTCATACTAACTTTAACTTTTTTTAAGTTCTCGGATGCATACTAGATTTGCGGAATTGTTGGGTATGCATCATGAGGTTACTACTCATATTCAAACTACCCAAGATGCAACGTAACGTGACGTCGCCGATCGTCATTTCCTGTCAAAATGGCAGTTTCAAGCTCGGCTCGGGCAGGAGCGAAATGCATTGTGGGTAAACGCTCTGCATACTGTCTGATCGATGAGTATGCAGAATGGAAGTATGCAGTTTGCAAGTATGTAGTATGTAGCAGGAGCGAGGCTAGGGTATTTTTAGTGGTGCCAAGGCACCACCGTGAGATAGCTCGGCACCCCCTGGCTCAGCACATTTTTAAAATATTATATTATGCAAAAACACAGGGTTTTTTTGCTCAAGGATGCATTATTTTAGTGACCATTTTATTTATTTTCTAGCGTTTGTTTTTGTTTTAACTCTTTACTCCCAAAATAAATGTTGAGTTATCTTCAATTTTTGTCTCAGGCTCTCTGTTATCCCTGTCGAACCACAGTCTTTTGAAATGAAGAGGTCAAAATTGAATGTTGTAGGGGAAAACACTACTCAAAGCAAAACTAGTACGGCTCCAAAATTTATAAATGTATTAGTTTGTCTCAATTAGTGAGAAATAATGTTCCTCTGTGAGCACTGGGGGGTGGGGGCCCCTAAAGAACAGATCCTAAAATCGCCCCTGGTATGTAGTATGCGGTTTCGAACACGGACAGAAACATCCCTACTCTGTAGCCACAAACCAACAAACATAATAACAGCCCAGTAAATGTGAGGCCGGGGGCAAAACAGAGAGTAGGGAGGAGGAGTTTTGAACGATTTTGATATAGAGAAGGTGAGATTACAGGAAAGTAGTATTACGTGTTTCACAGAGACACGTGAGAGTTGCAGTTGCATTTACAGGACTGCAATGCCTCTACGTGGCTTTCAGACTGTATAGGCAGGCAGAGATTGCAGACAGAGAGGTAACAATAAAGGAAGAGGGATTACAGGCTTTCTTAACAACGGATGGTGCAATCATGGACATAAACTGAGAAGGAGCAGGGTCAAAACACAGCAAATAGAAAGGCGCAAATAGTGTTTTTTTCCAAATATTAATTTCATACAAAAAAAAATTCTAATTATTTGTATTGTTTGACACTGATTATTAGCAATTGGTAAGAAGAAGAAAAAACATGTCCAACATGTGACTGTGCACACTCATGTGAAAGCTTGTGTGTAAGTTTGAGCTGACAGTCTGCTCAGCTCTGGAGGGAATACAGAGTTTAAAGTGACTGACTAGGGTGTATTAAAAAGTTTCGTGTGTCTGAACCTCAAAGCCAGTGAACCATTGCTCATGTCAGTTTGTCCTGCCCCTTTGTCATGCTGCCTCCCGTACGGGGTATACACCTACATCACTGTTCTACTTAGACATGCCCCTTCACAGGCTAAACATTTAACATGGTTGCCGCCACAATTTGCGAGACTGGGAGTATAACGTGGTCTCTTTGTGATCTGTGAGAATTGATTTTCTGGATTAATTAAGCATCAAATTCAATTCCATTCCATTTGATTGGAGGAGTTGCCAGATCTTGAACTCTAAATGACACCTGTACATTTCTTATCTTAGTTGTGAGATTTACCTGCGGTAAGATTCTCTGGAATATAATCTTTTTTTTTTTTTTAAAGAAGGTCATCTATGAGTCACAGTTTAATTTGTCGTTTGACAATGACAATCATCGTGAATATCACTGCACATAGCCCATTCATCTAATTCACACAGGGTTAAAATAAAGGTAGCATTTGCAAGGCAGAAGAAGAAGAAGTAGTAGTAGTAGTAGTAGTAGTGGTAGTAGTATTGTTGACCAGATGAATGAAGCTGGGAATTAAAGCTTTCTGAAAGAACATGCTGACATTTTGATTAGTGAGTTATGTACTATGTGCTTGCAAAGCAGTGGAAGCGCTGGTTGTTGACTGAAATAAAACGTTCTACTGAACAGCGGAACAGCGGAACTAGCGGAACAGCTGGACTTGTGGGTTGTCTTACAGTCACATGAGAAGATCTAGAGGCTGAGCTTTTCTTAGTGTATTAGCAGTTTGTGATTAAGTGCTCTATAGCATGTCATTTCTCTGTTACTGTGTTTATATATTTTATTTTACTTTTCTTTTTTTAAACTGCTGCTCGATGTGTTAGTGATTGGCCAAAGTAATTTTGGTTGACTTACTGTATGTCAATTACCAGGAGCATATCAGACAGGTCTGATCCAAATGTTCAAACTGATCAATGCACATTTGTGATGGTAAGCTGTTGCCAAGGTTATGCTGCTCCATTTGACAGCAGTTCAGTTTGGTTTAGTAATGCCCTTCACATCTTCAGCTTCTTTACAGATGTTGGGATGTTTGCTTTCAGACTTGAATCCAACCTTCCTTTCGAACAAAAGAAATGTCCCGGTGTCACAGATTGCAACAAAACCCCAAAAAACTACAACACAAACCAGTAACTAGCAGATGCTGTAGATGTTGGGCAATAAATGTTTGCCATGATTTTTATTTCATATACTTTGTGTGACTATCAGTGCTGTTTCTGCAACCTTATATCTAGAGATGTCGACACCAATCATCTCATGTGACTGGTCAGGAGGTCAACTGAGCGTTGGGTTATTTGGACATAGCCAGAGTTAGAAGACTCCGCATGCTTCTGATTTTTAGGCAATGACGATAAACAAACAAAGTCTGTGAAGCAGAGAAAGAAGCTGAAGCCAAAGCAGCTCTTCCTGGAAGACAGTGAATCATTACCTGGTGAGAGCCTCTTTGTCGGCTTGGACAAACTTTCCACAATTCACACTAAAAACAGGACAAGGAAGGGAGACAGAATGACAAAATTATGTGAAACCAAATGGTGACTCAAAAAATGAAGGAATGAATGAATGAGTTTATTTAAAGGACAGCATGCAATACCATAAATCATTGCCATTTCATGAACAACAACAACAAGATGGTTACATCGGATTTAGCAGAAGTGCTATTTTCCATCCGTAGTCCTTAAAGGGGGATGGGGTAAGGAGTACAATTATTATCATTTTTTCCTTTCTTTATTTAAAAAAAAACAACCTAATTACCAGTGGGTCTATTTTGATCATTTTAATTGGTTCATTTCCGAATTTATACATTTTGATTCATTTTTTTTTTAATATTTTCTTTAAAAAAGTCTTTAAGAAGCCTGATTTAAAAAAAAAAATAAAAAAAATGAATCCCACACATGCTGTCTGAAAGAAATGATGACAAAATTAGCAATAAGAATGAAAAACAATTGAAAACAAAACGTGAATGGCATGAAAAAAAACACTTTTGTGTTTAAATCGCGAAACTCTTTGTTCTCCTAAACAACAAAGTATCAGTCCCTCCCTGCAGCAATTAGATTAACTTACAGTAGTGCTGCTCCTCGATCAGCCCACTAGTGTGACACACTTCCGCGTCTCGTTTTTCCTTTCACATTTTCAGTCAGTCTTGCACGTCTATTATAAATTTTTCACTGCTTTCACATCCTGCCTTTTGTGTTGCTTTTATAATCAGGCAACTGGATCCATGCAATAATAATCTCTTAATGATTAGGGAATGGAAGACAGCAAAATCAGGATGAGGGAAACAAAGACAAAGAACAAGAAAGGTTCACAGCTCAATCTGACGAGCTGAACATTTTATACAGTTTGGCTAAATCTAAACCTGTTAGGAAGGAGACGGCAGGAGGATGTTAACAAAACATCAGGGAGAAAAAGAGAGCTCGAGGTTAGTGAGTTGGATATATCATTAAATAGGAAAGAAAGGTAAAAACCAGAGGCATTAATATAAGTGAGGTGCAAAATGGTGTATGGTACATTCTAATGAGATGAGAGGAGGAAGACTTCCCCCAGGGGACAAATGCCTACTTTCTGGATGTGGGTTTTAGGAAACTCTTAATTCAAATGTCTCCTCGGTGAGAGACGGATGAATATGTGAAGAAGTGGTTCTCATTAAAAAGCCTCTGGCAGAGCAGGAGAGCAGATCGAATGGTGATCTGGGATAAGACGATGAGGATGTGAGAGATGATTAAGTACGACGGGAAAGAAAGTGAAATCCATTGCCAGTGAAAGGAGGCGTGGAACCCTAAAGTCGTCACAACCTAAAGCAACATTTTGGATGTGCACCTTCACCTTTAAAGCCTTGAGCTATGCTCAGGGCCGCTGATAGGGGGGGACAAACGGGTATTTTGTCCCGGGCCCAGGAAGGGGGGGGGGAAGGAATATGCGCATTAGTCCGCAAATATGTCCAAATGTTTCAGGCACGCATGCCAATCAGGCTGAATTGATTTGAGAATCATCCCAGGTCAGCTGAATGACAGCCAGTGTAACGCGGCTCTGGTTTAACCGTATTTTGTTTAAAATAAGCCAGTATAGACATGGCAACGTGTGAAATTGCCATTTAGATAGAGTTGAATGTAACGAATGGGTTATAAACGTGATGTTTTGGGGTAGCCTGTAACTTTCGTTTAGACTGATTTAACTTGACACTCGCCAGATGAATGGGCTCTGCCTTGTTCCCTGAACATTCTCAGAAAGTTCAGCGGACATACACGCGGGTCTGGCGATAAATAAAAGTACCCTTAACATGATTCCCTTGGTCAAGTGAAAAATGGTTGATGAAATGTGCAGTTTATGAGCTCTAAATGAATAAAATAGCGTGAGTTTTATTGTGGTAGGATTTTGAAAGCCATAACTCCACTCAGTCCATATCCATATCCAGGCAAAGTGGTAAATAATCCTTTTGGTTTATCCGCAATAAATGAGAGACTGGGAAAGTAGAGGTGGGTGTGGGTGGGTTGCTACGGGGGGGGGCCCATTTAGAGAATTTTGTCCCGGGCCCAGCCAAACATGTCAGCGGCCCTGGCTATGGTTATTTTAACACACATTGACACTAAAAGCTGCTGTTTGAGCAACTCAGATACTTTTTATTTCATGTTTCTGGTTGCCTCCGAGGCTGAGAAGTACAAGGTGAAAGGTTTTAGTGAAAAGTTTGAAGATTTTCCAAATAATTCTCAGGTTTTAGGAGGCTTTCTTAAACAAAGGGTTAGACCTGAATGGGTTAAACCTAAAATCAATTATCCCTTTTTAATCTTTGGAAGTGACAGAAAAAAATATTAGGCAAACAAATTTATTTGGCGATTACCAAGAAGAAAACAACAAACTGAGGGAGGAAGGTCCTAACAGATGATGGGTTGGTGAACGAGTCAGTAAAGGCACAGATGATGGAAATAAATGCAGGATGCTAAAGGTTCCAGGTTACTCAAACAGGAGAGCTTGACAAGTAAAAAGGATGTAAGGGTTATTGTTTCACAACAAACCTCGCTGGTTGTGGCAGTTTGTTGTTGGTCAATTAAAAGGTGTCCTTGTTAGCAGATAAGAAGCAATTAGCTTTAATGCTAATGTGGTTGCAAATTGGGTATTTTCCTGCAGACTCACCTGGAGACTCACTACAGGAGTTAAATGGTTTACTGCTAAGATTGTGGCTTCAGATATGGGTCCACTGGGTCCAATTTATCTTTTTTCAGAATGACTCGCAGCATGTTAGCCAGACGTGGTCACAAGGCTTTAGCTGGTCAGTGTATGAGGCAAAGAAAAGTGAAATGAAGTGTGAAGAATCTAGAGTTCAGGGTATCCATGTCAGCCGATTGCAACAGACTGTTCATGACATTCACAGAAAAGTCGAAAGTCGGTATACTGGAAATGGTGACAGGTTGACATTAAAAGCCTGTAGCCTACGGCTTTTTATAACACTATCAGTGTGTGATAGCTGAAGTTAGCATTCCTCTACTGAAAGGAGGCAGGAGGGCATCAGCCGGAGTGACAAAATTTGCTTTTGGTTTATTTTGCCCATAGTTCAGGTTAAATTGACGATAGCAAGTGTAGCGTTTGACACATTCTCTTACATGTGAGGCTTCAGCTGACGCGGTTGTCTGTTTTATAAAAGACTCAATGTGTAAATATGTTTGCATATCCTGTTCTAAATGTGGGTCAATAAGATAAGATGAAATATATGCTTTTATTGCCATTGCAGGTAAATTAAATCTTGATGGAAAAGTATGGAAGCCCATTTCTGCCATGATAGAAAAAGTAAAAGACCAACAGGAAGTCATAATTTTGACTTTGAATCTCATAATTATGACTTTCTATCTCATAATTATGACTTTGAAAGTCGAAATTATGACTTCCTGTTAGTCTTTTATTTTTTCTTTCATGGCGGAAATGGGCTTCCACAGAAAAGACTCCCATAAGCAAAACATATAAATAATCAAATATAATGAGTAGTAGAAAATGTACATATATGAACAAGGGTACAGGTAAACATATGAATAAATATAAATAAAACTAAACAATTATTTATATACAGATGGCACTATGAATTATATTTAACTATCACATTAGGGACAGGAGAAAGACAATGTAGGACATTAACAAAGCTGCTGTTGGGGGGTTGTTGCACAAGAAGTTATTAGTAGTTGGAAGGGGTACAGCTACTGTCTCTAAGACTGACATTAAACCAATTTGTCTCTGTAGCAGTTCCTCAGGAGCACCACTTGGGAGTCAGAATTTCTGTTTAATGATGCGTTTAACCGCAAGATTGGGCCTACTAATTAAAGTGCTCACTACCGCCCATTGAACCTGAGGAACCTCCTCTTGAACAAAAGCATAAAAGCCTTGTTCAGGTTTGTAAAGCAGTGTTTGTGTGGGGATGAAAGATAAGCTTTCTGTGTAAGAGAAACTTTCAGTGCAATGGATGGAGCAACATCTATAAACTTAAACCTCCAGGCCTGCAGTAGTCTGCCAAGTTTCAGCTCAGTATTTTTTGGAGTATATATGTTTATGCCAGAGACACTTCAGTAGTGCTTAAATGCATTGCTCATGTCTTGGATTTAATTAGGATTACTACAAACAGACATGAGGATCAATTAACAAATCTATGAACCCTTTTTAAACTCTATGTATACTAGGGGTGTGTATTGGCAAGAATCTGGCGACACGATACGTTTCACGATACAGGGGCAACGATGCGATATATTGCAATATATTGTGATACTGTAGGAACAACGATATATTGAGTTTCTTTGAAAGAATTTAATTGTAAGAAAACTGTAGCACATAGCACACACAATGCTGTTACATGCTTAACATCAGCTTGCTGAAGAAATACAAGCATTTGCAGGATTGAAGAAAAAAAATATGTAAACAATGTTATATTAAAGGTGTAGATATTTTAAGATATCTGCTTAGAGGTTCACAACCAGTGAGAGGAGTTTTCGATTTCAAAGTAGTTATTATCAAAAGAAAATATGGTCTCTATACCTTCAAATGTCATAACAGTTTTTCTGGCTGTTACCATGTAGAAATTAGCATACACTCTCTCTATAATCAAATATAAAAGTGCTTGTAGGGTTCTTAAAATATTAACAAAAAATGTAAACCGTTATTGACAGTCAAAGACACATAAAAGACAGTACTGACTGTGTTATCTTGGCTGCGCGAGTTGAGGTCGCTGATAGTTTCGAAAAAGTTAACATCTTGAATAGTTCGTTGAGCACAATCCACTCATTTCACATTAGCCTGTAATGCTACATTGTCGTGGTGTCTCGCCACACGTGCTCGCAAATTTGTAGTATTGCCCGAGAACTTGACTCTGGCGTTGCAGAGTTTGCACGCCGCATGGCTCTTGTCGTAGTCGTAACTGCCTTCCTTTGTTTTGAAACCAAAATATGCCCAAACATCAGCTTTAAAAGCTGCTGGAGCTGGCTGTAGCCTCTCGTCCTCAGCCATCGCCGGTGAAGTGTTATATGTTTTTGTGAGAACTGATCTCGCGGGATTTCATTGTTCCTTTGGCGCGGAGGACATAATGACTAGGGATGGGAATTGATAAGATTTTTACGATTCCAATTCCATTTTCGATTCTGCTTAACGATTCGGTTCTTTATCGGTTCCCTTATCGGTTCTCATTTGGAGAAAAAGGCCAACAAACCGGTCGATTAGCATCAACTTTGTCATGACCTTACAAACCCAACATCGGTGAGGTCCACATTTGTCTCTCATGGCCTGGGTAATTTAACTCTTCCCTGCTCTGGTGAAAGGAGAAGCTGGAGGTAGAGGTGAACTGGGGGTAGTACCACCAGCCTCTGGCTCTGAGCCAGTCAGGCTCTGTCTCTCATGATTTCATCTAAATGTAATGCCTGAGAAGGCATTCATTTGACCTTAACCGTTACTAACAGCAGGTTTTACAATGAGGCAAATGGCGCTAACATGATAGGCAGTGTTTGTTTGTTAGTTAGTTAGTGACCTGCAGTGTTAGCCGAGGACATGCTAACGTTGCTGGGTTCAGATTCACCGACGTTAATCATTCATTCATAGTTATTGCATGTTGGTAGTATTACCTCCCTTTGGTGAAATATTCACTTTACAAGTTGCCCTGTTGTCGTCTATTTTAGGGATGTGTAATCAAACTTTCGAGCGTTTGTACCGCTTGGGCGCCATGTTTACTGTTGACTGCTGGCTGCACTGGACAACGCCACGCAACGTTGCGTGGTGACGTCATTCGCGCCCACTGGAATTGATAAGGGAATCGTTTGCAAAATCGCCAAACGATTCCAAGGAATTGAAACACTGGGAACCGGTTCTCAACAAGAACCGGTTTTCGATTCCCATCCCTAATAATGACTGCTGCCGACTAGCAGCCGGAGGTTTAATTGCAACACAAAAATTAACAAACACCGTGAATATTTGCATGTTAATTGTTAAAAAAAAAAAAATCGATACAGCGCCGTTGAATATCGATACGGTATCGTCAAATAAAATATCGCAATATTTAAGTGTATCGATATTTTCTTACACCCCTAATGTATACACTCTGATCTTACTGAATGATCTGGTATCCTATGAGCTGTAATGAATGCTAGCAAGCTGTGAGAGTGTGCACGTACTAATCTCGCCTGCAACTTTCTTGGATTCAACTTTAAAGCAGACATTTTGCTTTCACCCGTCACCGCGATGCCAGCTGAGGTAAAGGTGCAATCACAAGCCCCACTGCAGTTAGACACCTTCTGTTACTTGTGGCTTCTTTTTCACCTCAGTTCTGCTCAGCGAGTTTAAAATTACAAGCCACACACACCTCATTTACATAACTTACATATATACACACACCCTCTGCAAGGATAGGTGTGACTGAGGTGATAATTGTGATGGGAGATGAATAAACTTGTTAGAATGGAGGTGTGTGTTGTGGAAATTGTGTGGGGGGGGTTCAGGATTCAAAGAGAAGAAACAACCTTGGTTAATCTTTTGAGGTTTACACTTACAATCTGACACTTGGGTTCTATAAAAAATTCATTACAGCCTCATCATCGTGATTTTTTTTCTCTCGCTTCCCACTTTGTCTCCAATAAAACATGGCTTATTTTTAAGAATCTCATTTTGGGACCAAGTGGACAACAGACAGTTTAGTTCTTTGTGAGTCTGTGGTATGGCTGCCAAAATCCAATCACAAAGAGCTGCAGATACAGCTGCAGAGGGAGCAAAAGGAGAGCAAAATACAAAGATGGACATAATCAACATGCAGCAGATGATGATGTAATAGTGAAATCAGTGGTGGCTTTGACATTCTGATAAACCCACTGTAAGTCACATATAAAAATCCAGTCAGTGAAAGATCAAGTCCATCTCTGTCAGTAATAACAGTGTCCAACAGTCTAGTGTGTCTGCAGCTGAACCCAGAACAGCAGCCGGGAGGGAAACATGGACCTTTTTCTCTCCAATAGAACACTGACTCAAAGATGACTCCTGTTTATTTCACCACATACAGCTGGATCATGTCTAATTTCACACCACAATCATACAATTGTTATTTTTTCCCCTCAAGGATTCATATAATAGTGTTGAATTTAAGTGAAAAGTTTTTAGTAAACTAAATAAAATATTGGAATATTTTGTACGCATTCTTAATTCAGCCTGTGATGCAACACCACTGCAATGGTGCGTCTCAGTTTGCTCAGCAAAATACTGTATGGAATATTACATACCAGTCTTTAATGTTCACATCAGCAGTTGCAAGAAAAGTTTGTGAATTCGATGAATTTGAATCAAAATCATTTGAGAGCAACAGAGCAGAATTTCTGGGAAATCAAGAAATTCTGCTAATTTCTATAGCTCATATTGTTGAAACCTCTACCTATTTTAACTTTCCTATTTTCTTTTCCTATCTAGAAGTCAAACTGTAATTCTGGAGCTTGAAAATGTCCTTCATTCTGGATTTCTCTGCAACAGCAACCAGCTAATCAGAAAGAGTCTCACAAAGCTCGGCCGGGGATTTCAATTTTCTTTTTCTCTTTTGAAATTGTCTTCCTGTGTCTCTATAGTTGTTTCAGACTGCTCCGTTCAAAATCTATATCATTCAAATGTCTGTGGTTCTTACTGAGAAGCTTCTTGTTAGTTGTTGGTTGTAACATTAACAGCCATAATCTAAGCTCCTCACCTGCAGCCTCATTTGGAATAGCAAACATGCTGACATTTGTCAAACCAAGGCTTCTTTCATGACCTGTTTTACTTTGACTATGGGTTAAAGTATATCAAAACTCCACAGTGTTGTTCCTGCAGGCTAAAATAATTACAGTTCCACTTTTTGTCTGTTCTCCAATCCCGCTGAGCGAACTGAAGTTTCATCTATCTAAAATTTCTCTCTATTAGTGATATCTTAGTAGACTTTAAAGGGATAGTTCGCCTCTTTTGACATGAAGCTGTATGACATCCCATATTAGCAATATCATTTATGAACATTGACTTACCCCCTGCTGCGTCCTGTGAGCCGAGTTCCAGCCTCGTTTTGGCGTTGACGAAGGTAGTCCGGCTAGTTGGCTGGGGCTTAAAAAAATAAAGCGTTTTGCTTCTCAAAACAATATGCGTTCAACAGAGTAATACATTTGCATCACAAAATCGTTAGCCAGAAAAAGTCAGACTTCACACTCGCTTGGCGCTATTTTCTCTCTACCTTCGTATCACTAGGGGCTGTGTAAACTGTGCAGGCCGAAGTGCAGACCGAGCAGTAAACACCGTAACAGGCGCGGCTATCGCTAGGTGGCTGGATGCATTGATATCAAGGGAGGCAAAAATAGCGCCAAGCGATTGTGAGGTCTGACTTTTTCTGGCTAACGATTTTGTGATGCAAATGTATTACTCTTTTGAACGCATATTGTTTTGAGAAGCAAGACGCTTTATTTAAGCCCCAGCCAACTAGCCGGACTACCTTCGTCAACACCAAAACGAGGCTGGAACTCGGCTCACAGGACGCAGCAGGGGGTAAGAAAATGTTCATAAATGATATTGCTAATATGGGATGTCATACAGCTTCATATCATAAGAGGCGAACTATCCCTTTAAAGTATTGTACTGCGTATATCAAAACTCCACAGTGTTGTTCCTATTATTAATAATTACAGTTCCACTTTTTGTCTGTTCTCCAATCCCTCTGAGCGAAAATCTAAAATTTCTCTCTATTAGTGATATCTTAGCAGACTTTAAGTTAAGTTTTATTAAAAGCTACAGTGCAACAGCAGAAACCAAAGGAGGAAGAAGGGAAATCAATGATTTTGTTGAATCTTAAGGCAATGAGCAGCACTGTTACCTCTGTTATAGACTCGTCTAGACTTGTCATACAGTGGGTCACTCTATGTTAAAGCATCAACTACATATTTGAAGAGATCTTCTGTTCATCCAAACACATGTTGCCACACTGTGCATTCACTCTGTCACCCAGCTGCACAACACAGCTGGGACAGTTGTTCGTCGAATGAATCGGTTTATAGATTTCCTTTCAGATCAGAGCAAGACTTGGAGGCATTTGAAGCTGCCGGGGGGTGTGTCACGGTACACGGAGACTTACTGTTCATTTACGACAAAGATGCAGTTGTCTTGGGAGGGGATGCCGGACACCGGGTGCTTACAGGTCACCTTTCGCTCATTGTGGCTGCAAGGAGACACAGAATGAGAAAAGAACGTTAGAAAAACCACACCGAAGAGTCCTAAAGTGATGTGAAATGAGCACAGAGATTAAGACGAGGACACAAACGGTTAGAAACAGCAGAAAAAGCTCTCTGCAGACACGCAGAGTAAAAACAGGGCAGCACTGCAGAACACTCAGCATCACAACACACCTGGAGCTGTGGCTGACGCTAAACTTCAGCATGATGTCCTATTTAAAAAAAGTTGTTGCAGAGATGACGCAATCCCACCCTTCCTCCAGGAAACTTAAGTCTGAGTAAGTCTGTAACTACAGCATTTTTTTCCCTCTTTCTCCCTTCCTTCCTTTCAGAAGTGGACGGGCAGAGTGAGGGAGCATAGACAGCAGCGACAGGGGGCACACAAGCCAATGTTGTTGCTGCTACTGTCACTTTAACAAAGAGCACTGAAGCTCAGAGAAGATGAGAGGATGCTACCTGAGCGTTCTGAACATTTTGTACAATTTGATCGGCTTTATTTGATCTGATTTCAACCCAATGAAATGTATTTGCATAAGCTGCTTTAGTGATCCTTAGGATTGGCCCTTTACGTCTATACAGACAGTATTACTGGAAGTGGATTACCAGGAATTACTGTATCGCTTAGCTTTTGATGGTAAAACTGTTATAAAGCACACACCGACGCAAAATAATCATGAAGAATGAAAAAGCGGAGGCAACTTTGTGTCATTGGTGCTCAAAGAATACCATGGTGACACTAATGCGGCGGTATAATGGGGTCAGCATGTGTCGGCAGCAGAAGGAGTGTGAGCATTAACAGTGTTTTCACACCCACATCTGGGGATGCCAGCTGTGCGGTAGCTGGGGAAGGACAGGGGTGGGCTCCCCCGGGGTCTGATCTAACCAGCCGTGCAGCACCACAGAAGGGCTGCTCCGCTCCCTCAGTCAGCTGCAGATGGAGGACGGCCCAAACGGCAAAGGTCAGCTGACACACTGGAAAAAATGCCCCTCCAAAAATAATTAAAAAAAAAAAACAACAAATACAAGACTTTTTTGCTTGAAATAAGCAAAGAAATCTGCCAATGGAACTAGTGCCCTGCTCAGCGTGTCTGTGTCTTTTGGAGCATCTTTTTACATATCAGACGAATTCAAGTAAGATGGATCTGGTCAGCTGGTGTCTCAATGCTATTGATCATATTTTCTCCAATGCAAAGTTGGGGAAAGGAGAACCCTCATGCCCCGACGGGACATTCTTCGCTGGATACTCAATGGACGCCCGGGGGAAGCGCCGTATCGTGTGTTTGGCGTTGTTGGCCGTCGAGGACGCAGAAGACGTCTATATATTCGGATTTATGATACTCGGATTCCTGCTGTTTGGAGTTGGAGGATACCTGGGCCCTCATTTATCATTAGTGCATAGAATCCCTTCTAAATCCTGTCGTATGAGTGAAATTTAGAATGTGCCCAAGTACAAAAAAATCGGCATTCATCAAACGTTCTTACACAGGTCGTACGCACACTGGTAGGTAATCTGCAATGATAAATACCACACCTGCCAGTTCACCTTGCGTGGGCACGATCAGACTAATTTGCATCATGGAACGCCCCCAAGTAACCATATATGGCACCAACTTTCCCTTTAAAAGCCACTGGAACTTGCTTGCGCTTGACTCAGAGCGCGGATCTCGAAAACACATGAGAAGCAATACAGAATCATACGCGGCGGACAGCACAGCTTTATGCCAATTACGCACACAGGCTCCACACCTCCACACACGCATCGCGTCTGCAATCATAACTCATTAGGGGAAATCACATTTTGCCAATATTTTAGAGACCCCCCAACATTTCCCAAATCATGTTTTCGGGGGGTCTCGTGTCAGTTTCAGGGGGTCTCAGATCCCCCGAGTCCCCCCGTAGTTCGAACACTGAATATAACCAATGTTGCAAACATGCTGCGCAACACTCACCAATAAGCCATCCATCTTCAACAGCTCCTTCTTGTAAACGAAGGCCCACGGAGCTGTTCTGCAAAATAAAGGAATCGTGCGTCCCCCCTGGCTATCGGGCAACGACATTGAGAAGCAGCATATCACTGTCGCATATAAGCTGTACATTAATGGAGTGCTTCCCCTTCCAATTCACGAGGTTGTATTCGTGCTGTGATGGTGCTTTTAGTGCGACGTGAGTGCAGTCTATTGCTCCTATGACGTTGGGGAACTGCGCGATACCATAAAACCCTCACTCAATGTCTGCCTGGCGTGGACCCCCATAAGGGAATCGAATGTAAGTCGGGGCCAAAGAAATAATCGCGTCCAACACTGTGGGCAGAATTCGGCTCATGGACGGCTGAGAAATGCCGCATCGATCTCCTACCTCGCGCTGAAACGTACCTGTAGCCAAAAAGCCCAGAGTGGACAGCACCTGTATATGCACAGGTATGGCTTGCGTGCGCTTAGTTTCTCGCTCGAGAAATGGCCCCAATTCACGGCAGAGGTCGAGCAATATATGTTTTGGAAATCTGAACCTGCTTAGAAGCCACTCACTACTTTCTGCCAATAAATCTGCACGCTCCCTAAACACGCGCTCCCTCCGTAGCGCACGGTTTTCCAGATCCTCAAGCAATGCAAGATGGGCCATGTTGCGTTCTGAATGGCATGTCCTACATGTGCCTTTTATACCCATATCAATTAAACTAGGCTGATTATTGTCAGGTCTTCTGGTGAAACAATTATTGTTACACTCTGAATGAAATGCAATGAACGGCAGGTAGGTCTAATGCACCGTGCTTTGGAATTGCATAGGCTACACGGACCCAAATGCCGTCAGACATACTGTAATGCAACAATTGAATGAACATTGTAATATTCCCCTGTGCAGCGATCAACACCATTTGCAGTTTCGTAATTCTACCACTAGGCAATGTGCGTAAGCATGGTCAAAGCTGTGCGTAGATTTAGGCACATTTCTAAGTTCAAGTACATGTTCATAAATCCCACACTTTGCTCAGGAATGATCGCACGCACGCTTTACGCACAGATCTGTTCCTAAGAACGCTTGATAAATGAGGGCCCTGGTATTTCACGAAATTAAGAGAACGTGGACAGCGTTCGATGGGGTCACAAGAGCAATCAACGCTCAGACTGAGATGCTACGTGAGCAGAAACGGAAGCTGGATGCGATCCTTACGCATGTTCGCAAGCTGGCTGAGATTCCTGCACTCAGAAGAGAAATGGATTAATCTGGGAGAATGGTTGATTGATCACTTGGACCAGGCGGAAAGGGTCCACATCCCACAATTCAGCTGAATTCGGGACTTTCGCCATGAGACACACCAGCAAAGACACGAAGACAGGCACAATCAGTTGTCTGTCTGACCTAATCAATTGTTATTCCAATCCTGGCGCCCCACACTGGACTTGTAGCCAGCTGCAAAATCGTTCTCCATGTTTGTTATGAACACATGATGCTCTTTTCCCATGTGCTCCCCCCCCCCCTCCCCTTCCTGAGGCTCCAGTGAGATCTGTTGGACTGGCTGACATATTCCAACTTTGTCAAGGACAAATCGCCTGATAAAACACTCTGTGCAGACTTATTGAACACACACACATGCACACACACATATGCTCATTGATAACATACGCAACTCCTCACGTCTTCACTGTCCCATTGCTTAATGATGCTGTGTGTATGTGTTGCTTTTTCTGATCTCTCTCCTCCTCTCCCCAATGTGTTATTCCCTCTCTCATTCTACCCCTATCTCATTAACGCTTCACTAAGAGGAAAACTTAGTTATATTCAAATGGTTTATCTTATTAATGAAAACTTAGTCATATTCAAATAGTTTATTAAGACCTATTATCACTGTATAAACCTTAATATTTCCTCTCAGATGAAAGTTTTTTACCCAAGTCCCTTTTAATTTAATTTATGGACCATTGAACGCCCTCTTGCTCCCTCTTAGAGGAAAGCTTATCCATGTTTCTGATCTTATTAATGCTTAATGCTTCACTAGGAGGCGAACTTAGTCATATTCATATATTGAAGATCTGTTGTCATTTATTATACCAACCGTTCTGTTATTAGCTATATTTTTAATTGCTTCCTCTTAGAGGAAAGTTTATCCATGTTTGTTAGCTTTTGTTAGTTTACTCAAATTACCTGCTCTGTATTTCTGTGTTGTTTTTTCTTTGTCTGTTTTTTTTTTTGTGTGTTGTATTTTTTTATGTAAAGCACATTGAGTTCCCTGTGGTATGAAATGAGCTATATAAATAAAGATTGATTGATTGATAGTGAAAATGGGCTTGTCAAGATTTCTTGAAATAAGATATGATATTTAGGACTTTTGAGTTAAAAGTGATCTTGAAATTAGCTTAAAAACCTCTTCAAATGAAAAATGTTCAAATGTTTTACGTGAAATATGACTCAAAACAATTTGTTTTCAAGACTTTTTCACTTAACAAGATATTCAAGATGTGTTGTATTAAAACAAGTCCCTATATCTTGCTGAAACGGTACTTGTTAGGCAGTTGTGTCTTATATCAAGTGTAATGAGATACTCAATGAGAAAAATATACTTAAATATACTTGGTAAGATTTAGATTTTTTTCCAGTGCATGCCACACACAAAACTGTGTGCTACAGTCCTCACGGGGACACTGTATTATTTCCTTCGGTGTCTGCCTTGTAAAGTTATATACGAAGAGACTGAATGTGCTCAGTCATATTTAGTGTTATCAGGGCAACGTTTGAGTTAAATAAAACATGAGGGCTTTTACATCAGATAACAAGGTGCTGTAGAGATGGATCAGAATAACACACCAAATAACTAGTTGTGAATTAAACCATCCTGGCAGGTTCAAGAGGCTTTCAGCTCAGACTCAAGGACGCTTCGCAAACCACAAAGATGAAGGAAACTCTGCTGCCCACCATGTCTAGAGATGGCTTCACTCAAAAAAGTCACCAGCAACAGTCCATGCAGTTGTTGCACATAAAGTTAGCAGAAAATAACATTGTACACAGCACTGTGGAGATCACCCCGTTCATTCTATTGAATGGAAAAATGAAGCACAGCTCCTCATGGAATTGGGGAAAATTGTAGGCCGGAAGAATAGACGTATTCTCCTTTGTTGACTCAAATTCACTGCCTCCCAATGCACTCGTCTTCATCTCCCTCCTCCCACTCATCCTCTCATCCCATTAGTTTTTAATGTCATTGCATCCAGGTTGGCAGTGCTTGTTCACACACCAGGAAGCTGCAATTAACTGGCAGCCTTTTGCTCTTTGCCTCGTCTGCCTCAAGGCTCTAGCATGGTTGCCGCGTCTGCTCGCGCGAGCGGTGTTGATGACGTCACGAGTTCGTGCCCGCCATAGGACCCTATATAGTGGCGCAAGTCGTTGCGCGCCAGTGGTTGCAATTTTCTCCGTCACAGAGGTGGCGCTGCTACGTGAAGGTTACCGCTACTCTACAACCATGAAAGTCGAGAAGAAAACAATGCCGCTGTCAAGAGCAAGAATACTGTAATTAATGATACTGCTGCAGTTTTCGGATCATTTTAATTTTTTAATTCAGTTAAAAGAGGTGAAGGTTTGAAGCCCCCGGCATCACCACTTGGAGTCTCTGCCCTCTTCTTTGCCTTCACGTATCTGTCCCGTAGCTTCTTCCACACATTCTTACAGAACTCTCCCTCTTTCCCCAAAGTTCTGCCAATCTCTGTGAGCTCATACGTGCTCCCTGTACTGTTTCACTGCAGTTTCGTACAGCTGCCTGTACAAACGCACCTCCTCACTGAGCCGGTCTCACATCTGTCCATCCGGTTCGTTGTGCTCGGCGCCGCCAAGTTACAAAAATCGACTGGTGCACGACAACGCGCTGCGCCGTCTTTTCAAGGGAAGCGCCAGGCCTGAAACGTCATTTTGACGTCACGGTCCACCACCGCCGTGACAGACGCGGCAACCATGCTACCGCCTTCAGCCTCCATCCTCTACTGTTCTATCACCTCTTTCCTTTCTCTTTCCTCCTTCTTCTTGTATTTCTCTGTTTTCCCTTCTCCGGCTCATTCCGCATAGAAACACTTTGGTTTCAACAATTTTTAGTGATTTTTCACAATGAATTATCGAACAGACACACAGACAGCAATAACAATAATGAAATAAAATAAGTACATTCAGATATCTTAAGAAATACACATATACAGTATATATTTAAAAAGGATAAATAAAATAAATAAATGTGTAATAACAATAATAACATTAGTAGTAACAATAATGATGATAATAAGGGTAAAATAGAATAAAGTAAGATTAATTAAAAGATAAATTAACTAAAAATAAATAAATAAATGAATAAGTGAATAAATAAAATAAAGTAAATAATAATAAGAATAGTTTGAAGAGGGAAGGGGGGGGGGCAAAATTGCAAATAGTCAAACATGTCTTCATATGCTGTTATTATAAGGTGATTGACAGGATTCTTCATCTGTAATTGTTCTGGCTCCTCAGTGTTTTTTTTTTTTTTTGTCCTTTGCAGAAGAAACATACGGCTGTTAAACTTGAGGGACAGTTTCTGCCAACAATAGTAAAAGAAGCTTGATAAGCTGGCAGCTTGACTGGAGTGACAGCAGCTTCAAGCATGACATTACATTTGATTATTATGTGGACTGTTTCATTACAAACAGGGCTGCAGAACTGGCATCAAATGGAACTGTAGAGCCTATGTAATGGTGGTGCCTGTTGCTGTTCATGTGCGAACATCTGTTTTGTGATTATGAGCAAATGAAGTGGTGTCTTTTATGACTCAAGGTGACTCAAGCAATCCTCTTACGGTTATCACAACTCTGGCTTGCTGTGCAGCAGCAGATCTGTGACTTAAGTTCAATTTGGACAATGCACAGGCTCACCGTGCCCTGCTCGCTCCACGCGTCGCTGTGATTCGTCTCGCCTGAAACCGATTGTAATGATGCACTGGAAAAAATGCCCCTCCAAAAATAAGTCAGAAAAACAACAAATACAAGACGTTTTTGCTTGAAATAAGCAAAATAAATCTGCCAATGGAACTAGTGAAAATCGGCTTGTCCAGATTTCTTGAAATAAGATGTGATATTTTGGACTTTTGAGATAAAAGTGATCTTGAAATTAGCTTAAAAACCTCTTCAAATGTAAAAAAAAAAAGCTTGTGTCATATGAAATCCGACTCAAAACAATTTGTTTTCAAGACTTTTTCATTTAACAAGATATTCCAGATGTATTGTCTTCAAACAAGTCCCTATATCTGGCTGAAATAGTACTCGTTAGGCAGTTGTGTCTTATATTAAGTGTAATGAGATATTTTGACTAGAAATGAGACAAATATACTTGGTAAGACTGATTTTTTTCCAGTGTAGGTCTATTAATACTTAATACTAATTGATACTATTTCAGCCAGATATAGGGACTTGTTTGAAGACAATACATCTGGAATATCTTGTTAAATGAAAAAGTCTTGAAATCAAATTGTTTTGAGTCACATATCATATGAAACAAGCTTTTTTTGACATATGAAGAGGTTTTTAAGCTAATTTCAAGATCACTTTTATCTCAAAAGTCCTAAATATCACATCTTATTTCAAGAAATCTCAACAAGCTGATTTTCACTAGTTCCATTGGCAGATTTATTTGCTCATTTCAAGCAAAAACGTCTTGTATTTGTTGTTTTTTTAACTTATTTTTGGAGGGGCATTTTTTCCAGTGTATTAAGTGTAATGAGATATTTTGACTAGAAATAAGACAAATATACTTGGTAAGACTTTGATTTTTTCCAGTGTGCATATGAGAACAAAATGTCTGCTCCTGACTTCTTATGGATTTGACCAACCAGCAGTGTAGTGTGGAAGATCCTGGTCTATATGAGCACGTGTGCAGGTAAGAGTGGCTGCTTCCTACTATTTTCTGCTGACCTGAATGTTGCTTTCCACTCACTTGTCTATTTTATGCATGCATACACCTACAGTATGTATTATTAACATAAATACAAAATCAGCAAAAAAAAAGAAATAAAGTGGAAGCCTCATACTACGGACTACGATGTGCAGCAAACAAAACACAACGACTTCTCTGAAAACACTTCAGAAGCTGCAAAGAGAGATGGACATTGCTTTATCCACACAGGGGAATTCTCACATCAAATCTTGGTTGTTGTTTTACATCCCTCCCTATGTCAAAAACGCAGCCCCATGTGAGATCATCGACTCTGGTGCATGTACCTGCAGACACTGCTGAATTCTTACAGCTTTCCAAACACAGACTCGCTGTTTATAAAGATGCAACGTCTCCTAAAAGGCAGTGCATGTGAATGTTGTATTGGATGAGGTTATGTTTTCCACCTGATTTGTATTTGTCTGTCCTCTGAATACAATTTATTTACAAAACTTAAATCTAACTTGAAAGCTGCAAGCAGCTGTATGCGGGACCGAGATGTGCGCACGTTGGGGCATGCGCTGGACGCTGTCGTCGCTCAGCTCTGCCCACACGCACGATACCCTCTGCGTACGTACGAGCACATAATAACCCCAAAGCGGAGGGCTTTTTGAAAATTTCTAGGGGCGCCACTGAGCCATTTTGCTCCGCCCACAGACGATACCCTTTACATACGTACAAGGTCGCCATCACACAATTTTCACCGCCTGGCCACGCCGACACCGTTCAGAGTTTGGAAAGGTTTCTCCATGAGTTTTTCCCCCCATGTCTTAAAAGTAACCTGGTCAAGTTAGGAGCTGTTACCATTAAATCTGGAGGAGAAGTTCGCTCAAATGCGAGGTGTGGCAAAAAAAAAGGCGTTTCCAACCACCAGCAGATGGCGCTATAGGAAGATGTCACTATGTTATATGTGCGCGTTCAGGCTGGGTCCAGCATTCACCGTATGAAGTTTGGGACAGATTGGATAATGTATGTGGGAGTTATAAGCGACTTCATTTTTTGTGGCGAGTGATGGCGAGTCATAGAACTTTGAGGCGTCGTTTTGAAAAAGTTTCCCCATGAATCCCCCCCCCCCTCCATGTCTTAAGAGTAACCTGGCCAAGTTTGAAGTCTGTAGCATTAAATCTGTAGGACGAGTTCGATCATATGCAAGGCGTGGAATCGGTCAAAAATGGCACGAAAACGCACCTTCCATCCAAAATGGCCGCCTTCCTGTGAATGTGGGACCATGGCGGCATAAGACTTTTTTGTGCGTCTGGGCATGATGAATGAGTGTACCGAATTTTGACGTTCCACGCGAAACTAACCCCAGTGCGGGGACCATTTTTAAGCATGGTAGGGGGCGCTACAGAGCCAATGAGCGACTCCCAAAAATATAAAGTTTAGAATCTTTCATGTTGTCGACTGGCAGGTGGCGCTCGCAAAATTTCAAGAGTTTTTGAGTACCTTTTGCAAAGAATAAGAAGAAAGAAAGAAAGAAAGAAAGAAAGAAAGAAAGAAAGAGGAAACCTTACAGATACAATAGGGTCCTTGCAGTTTCACTGCTCGGTCCCTAATTAATAGTGACCTGACCAAATGGATATGGTAAAATCTCCAGATAAGCACTTCATTTATCATCAACATAAAACCGTCAGGCCTTCATCAAGATCAGAGCTATTAAGACAAAATCTGTGTCACACATCTGATGGTGATGAAATAATCACATTCCACTGTTAGGATAAAGAAAACCATAAATCTTTAAAGCAGTGAAAACACATCTATCAACATTACAAATGTATGCAAAACACATGCAAAATGAGACTAAACCGTATACATCATCGATTCTTTAGTCTCTACGGGAGACAAAACATACAACTCTTTACCTCTTGGAGAAAGTATCGCTTTCTCAATCCCAATATATCTTAAAGAAGAAGTGGTGTGATTAAATTCAACAAATGTGCTGCTGCTGGATTATTAATGTTTTTGCCTCTTAAAGTGTGCCTACGTTCATCTTTTTTAATCCTCTAAATCACATGTAGGACTTTCACTCGGAGAAGGGGGTTTTTGTGGTTACTTTGTTACGTTTACAGTAATCAGCGGCTCATTACAATCCTGGCTACACTGTTCAACTAAAAAGCCCCAAGATTACCCATTGCACTATTATAAACACCAGTTAAAATGCTAATGCCGTTATACATGTAGGTGAGGACAAGTATGCGCTTTAAAGAGAAAAACACGTTTGGTCCGCTGAGAACAGTTCCATCTAATGAATGCCTTAGATGACTCTGTTCTATAAGTGGAGTTTTTGAGTTACACTGGCTCTGCTGTAAAAGAGATAAGCCAATTGAGTTGTTCCACCCACCCAGCATGCCTCACACGCACACACGCACACACGCACACACGCACACACACACACACACACTAAAAACTCTGCATGATTAACATCTGCAGAGAGGGAGCTAACTGCTGCACAGCTGAGAATATTTTAGAGGCACGCTTTCCCCCACAAGCTGCAAACACATGACGAAGCACAAGGTGCAATACACTCTCTCTCACACACACACACACACACACACACACACACACACAGCCAGTCATGTACTGCCTTTGAACAATAGCTCTGATACGTCCATCTATGTGAAATGTCAGCTAATGTTTAATGTCATTAGTCCTCATTGTGGACAAACGTGCTTTGTTTTAAATACCATGTGAGAAAGACGCCCTGTGGTCAGAAAACTGCGTGTGTGTGTGTGTGTGTGTGTGTGTGTGTGTGTGTGATGTAGCCACAGCTTTTCTCTCCTCCCTGTGGAGCGGCTGCCATTCAGCTTCTGTCTCCCTCTGGCCGGGCCACTAACCTTTCAGAAAGGCCACCGGCACTGACTGGCCTGCCCCCCACCCTTTCCTTTCTTCCTACCTTCTCCTCCTTTCCGTCCGAACCCCCAGCTCTTGGTTTCCACCTCATGTCTTTCTTCACATTGCCCCCGCCCTGACCTTTTTCTCTCACATTTTCTCCTTTACCTTCATACTTAAGTGTCTTCCTGCCTGTCAGCTCTCACTCCCCTCTGACCTTTCATTCTCTCCCCTTCCGCATCCTCTCCTGGCTATTACCCAAATACACATGAAAACACACCTAACACAAGTAACAAAAGGACTGATATTAAAAAAATAATTAAATAAATAGACGGGAGAGTTTCAGTTTTGTGTTTAGAGGTGAGGGTGTAAGTTAAAATGTGTTCCTTAGCAAGGTGAAGGTGTTGGAGTGCTTTCCTGATTACAAAGACAGGTGTCCAGCACTATCTCCAGATACCTTAATAAGTTGACCTGCCCTACAAACTGAGCCTGGATACTGAGGGATACTGATTTCTCTGTCCACACAGCATAACTCCTTTGTCTTTGTAACATTGGGCTCAGATGAGTGTTCTCTAAATGTCTGGTTGGCAGCTGGCTGCTGGTAACTGGTCAAAGCAGTGGTGTGGATCAGGTGAGAAAAGCAGAGGCATCTGCATATAATAATAATAATAATAATAATAATAATAATAATAATAATAATACATTTTATTTATAACGCACTTTACATTTACAACAAAATCTCAAAGTGCTACAGTGGGAGAAAAGACAAATATTAAAGGGATAATCCGGAGTAAAATGCACTTTAGATCAATTTACGGGGTGTTGGGAGTACATACGTTGAGTTGGTGAAGTTGGTTTGATATTGGTTTAAAAAAAAAAAAGACACCTTATTTCCTTATTGTGAATATCTGTCGAATATCTAATATCAAACCAACTTCACCACGGTCTGTAGCGGCAGCTGCAGCAGACACATTTCCTGAAAGATACTGGCTTGATTAAATTCATTCTGGACTCTCTATCCGACCACATGAAGACCTCGGGACACTTCGGTTTGGCTTTAGGGACCCTCTACTCACTACCACGTAAGTGTTATGTTGTTTAGAGCTGTAGAAGAGGTATAAAAATAGCGTTTTGTAGCGGTGACATGATATGCCCCTCTGACTTCCAGGCTAACGACTTTTGGCTAAAAACGGTCAAATCGAAATTCTCAAAACACATCCGAATGACATGATTTTGATGTCAACTCAACGTATGTACTCCCAATCATCCCGTAAATTGATCTAAATTGCATTTTACTCCGGATTATCCCTTTAAGATCAAAAGCAGGGACAGTAAAATGCAAATAAAATACACAAATAAAAGTAGTGAGTCCTTTAAATGCAAAAACGAAATGAAAACAGGACGGAGTATTTAAAGGGAGATCATTAAAAACATTGGGTAAAAAGAAAGGTTAAAAAAAATTTAAAATATAATAAAATAGCTTACTCACGTCACTATTACATGGGAAATTGTTAGTGTAAAGAGAGAAAAGATTGGGAGAGAAAATGCAGCCTTAGGTGAAGTCTACTGGATATAAAACCATTCAAAAATACCTGTTGTTGTCTGTCATGCCTGGGATATCCCAGGATTAAAGCGTCTGCCAAATGCATAAACATGCAAAAATTCACATTCAAACATAGGATGAAGCAGAAGATCTAACCTCCGATGCTGTGTACAGAAGATACACACCATGTCCCACACACCATTGTGGCATCAACATTGGCTGCGTGACAAACAAGGTCTGCCGTCATCCGGTTCAAATCATCCTGAATAAGCAGCAGTGAACAGAGTCACCACTGGGCACAAGTGCACACGTTGAGCCTCTTAGTGCATCTCACAAATATCTGTGAGTTATGTAACAGCACACAACAACCCCGCGGACTGGTGGTGCATAAAGGACATCGCTCACTGCCTTATCACACTCTCACATTGGCCCTTACGTTGCTCGTGGTAATGACGGGATTGAAGGTCACAAGAGGTGAGAGCCATCAGTCAGGCAAAGATTTAATCCAGAAGACTGATGGAGACGGGATATCTGGAAAGGAACCAACGCCATATTTTGCTTCATATTCTCTCTTCCATATTTCCTCTCTAACCATCATCATTATGATCACCATCATCTCTGTCTTCTGCAGTCAGCTCTTCAGTGCATAAAAAGGCCCGTGGAGTCATTCTCCCTTTTTAGCCTTTAGCCTGTACAAACCTGCCCATTTTACATACCCACACCTCAAGTGTTTGGCTTCAAGTAATTCAGTGTGAAGGCTGACAAGGAGTCAGCGCTGAGAACTGCTAATAATGATCCATTAAAGGAAAAGGTGAGCTGGCTTCAATATGAGCACTTAGCTGCTGGACCAAGTCAGAAATAGTGTAAATAGCACTTAAACCTCACGCATATCGGCAACATTCACATTCATGTAGTATTAAGATGCACTTAATGCCACAGAGAAGAAAATTTCATACTCATACATACAAGCAGCCATCAGTTCCTGCACCCATTGAAGTACTTCAGAAATCCGGTTTTAACTGGATGGGCGCATGCACAGTAAACATTATGAGCTACATGCACATACAGAGCGCTCCTGTATGGATTTACTGAGTGCACAAATAGGCAGCAACAAAAAGAGGCCACAAAAACAGGCACTGCTCTCTCAACTGCGTCACTAATATTTGGGCTCTTCTTTTAATTTGAACAAGTAAAGATGGAAAAAATGTTTGCTGTTTGTTCATTTGCTATTAGTCACACCCCTTTCGAAATTTGTTGTACATGTCAAGACTTCTATGCGGGTCAAATTCTATCACCAGAACTTATGCCAGCTGCCAGTTTGAGAGATAAAACACAAAAACTTACTCTGAAAAAAAAAAATAATAAAAATGGAGATGCTGCCAAACATTCTCCAGCCCAAGAATCCCCGTCCTTCAGCCGTCGTACAGCCACCGGGACCATGATGGAGCCATCCAAGCTCGGAGCTGTGCTGTGGACCTCACTATGGTCCCTGCAGCCATGCGTCTGCCAGCACATGTATGTGCAGCATGTCGATGGGAATTTAACATCTAATCAACCAGAGATGCGTATTTTTTTAATGTTAGCCAGATTATGTGACTTTTCGGTCTTTTGTGAATACAGAATTAGTGATATTTCCACTGTCAATTTAGAAGAAAATTGTATTGTGTATAGTCTTCTTCCTCCCTGAAAACCACAAATGAGACTTTTTTTTTCTTGCAACACCAGGTATGATGAAAAATGTGTTTTTATTTTTTTATTATTATTTTCTAGATAAGGAAATGGTACATGGAGTATACTTATATAGTGCTTTTCTAGTGTTGTCGCTTCTCAAGAATGAAGGCTAAAAAAAACTACACTTCGGATTTTCTGTTGGGAAACTAGAAAATTGTGACACCTTATACACACAATTTAAATTTTTTTAATAAATAATAAATAATAATAAAAAATATATATATATATATTTTTTTTTTTAATTTTATTTTATTTATTTCGTCATTTTTTTATTATTAGTTAGTAGTATTTTTATTAGAATTGGTATTGTTGTTGATGTTGATATACAATCATTGTAAATATTAATAAATTTTTGAGCTACTTGACTAATTTGAATTTCCCCCATTGGGGGATGACTAAAGTATTTTTCTATTCTATTTCTATTAAAAAAAAACACTGAGAAAGAAGGACTAAAGTTTAATTTGCTTAACCAGATATATAATGAAACAGAAGCATTTTATAGACGATATGGAAAAATGGATCCTGTGATTTTACATTCACAATTTAGAAAAAAAGTACATATTTTACCTTGATATATTCACATACATTTTTTTTCTGAATTCCCTATCCACACAGAGTGAACCCTAAAATCCATCTCGAATATCAGTTGATGCGAGGAAACAAGGCAGCGCTCTCATGTGTTGCTCTGCTTTTATTTCTCGCCAATGATTGTTCTGCACAAGCCTGAGCAGCCAGTGACAGCTGTCAAGCAGTGGTAATCACATTAGCTGCTGTGGGGAAATCACAACTCTGAATCACCCAGCAGAAACACTACACACACAGCTCAGAACTATGTTTTGCGCGGCTCCGCTATGTTGCTTGTATCTTCAAAGAAAGCCTTGGCAACAGTACGTGTGAATCTTTCATCGCAATCTCCAATGCCAATAAAAAAAAAAAAAAAAAAAACGTCTCAGCATATGCCACACTGCATGGCACATTTCCCAGTGCCAGCATACCGCTCCACACACAGCCAAAAGACACAACAGGGACAAAGCTTCTTGACTTACCCAAGGATTGTTATGAGGTGTTAAGGAGGCAGGCAGAGCAGGAGGAGGATGGCTGCTTCTTTCACAGGCTTTGCCCAGGGTGAAGGCAGCAGTGTTTCTTGTGTGAGCGCCGCTAAACAGCCCTCCCCTCTTTGCTTTCTCTCTCCCGGTCTGCCTGCGCCATTTCTGCTCCAGTATTATCAAACTGACGCGTCAACGTGGCGCGGCAGCCTGAGGAATAAGCCCACAAGTTTCCCCTCTAAAGATGAACTGAACAAGGAAAGAGCTTTTCATCCTTTCTCAAGCTTAATTCAAAGGCACAAACAGAGCAGGATGTTCTCATCCATACACACACACCAAAGGGAGACATCGAGGGACTCAACTTTTTCCATTTTCATGGAAATGTGACCCACACAAGAAAAGCAGAATTTGACACTTTCTTGAGGTTATTTCACAAATTTTGAGATATCACTACGTAGAACACTTAGCAGCAGAGATGGGGACTCAAGTCACTGTGACTTGGACTCGAGTCGACTGGAGTCGCTGTTTTGATGACTTGTGACTTGACTTGACAAAAAATAAAAGACTTGAGATTCGACTCGGACTTGAAAGTTAAAGACTCGGCACTTGACTTGACTTGACTTGAGACACGATCACTTGAGTGTTAAGCATCTAGCATAACTTCGAATTTTGTTCGTCATTTGAAGACCCATTCTGACCAGTAAGTGCTTGTCAAATTAGCTAATATTATCCTGTTAGCGTAGTCGGTAGTTAGCTAACGTTAGCTTGATATGATACGGGGTGGACAGGTTGGACACATTGGCCAATGATGTTTACTGACAGTTACTTATATCTTGTCTTTTCACTTTATTAAGATCAGATTCTGCAGGTAAAAGTGCTATAATAAGGTGACTTGACTTTGACTTGCCCAAGAAAAAATTACTTGGGACTTACTTGAGACTTGAAAGCTAAGACTTGAGACTTACTTGAGACTTGCACATGTGTGACTTGGTCCCATCTCTGCTTAGCAGCAACGAGAAGTACCGCAGTGGAAACAAGATTTGGACTTTCAAGACTTCTTTCCACAATTTAACTGAAAACATCGATTTTTCATTGGCCTCGTTCTGCCACTTATGTATTGTGTGACCTTCTTCTCAAACAGCCGCCTTTTAGCACATCAGACACACACAAACACGATGATTCAGTTGTGAGTCAGTTCGTCAAAAAGCGAACCGTCAGAGGTGGTCATCAGGACCGCTGGGAGTCTCCTTCTATCTGTTTACATTGGACGGCACACGACCTTACAGTTACACCATCAAAACGCACGAGCATGGAGCATCCAAGGCGAACACTGGAATTGTGTTGCTTTTTGGAGTTCATGTAAACGAAACAACAAGTGACTTGGAGTGAAGTTCTTTTGTCTTTCACGTGTCACATCATCATCACTCATTTACATACACTGGAACAAATGCCCCTCCAAAAATAAGTAAGAAAAACAACTGTAGGAGCTATTTGTTATTTTGTATATTTGGCTCACTTATTATTTAGTTATCTTTTGGGGGTTTAGTTTGGGGAATAAACCTTTTTTGGTTGTTTATGATATTTAGTATTGTTTGAGTTAATTTGGGTATTTAATTATGCTTTTATTTTGAAAGCACGGGTTAGCTGGGGCGCACTGGGAGAGTTTATTTAGATGAGCAGGCAGTCACAGGTGAGCAGGCACCTGGGAGGGCAAATAGTTTTTTTTTACCAGGGCAAGAGAGGCGGCAAAGGCCATTGTTCTTTGTTTGTTTGCCTGTGTTTGGAGAAATAAACCTAAAGAAACCTAATTTTTTGCTTGGACAATGGACTCAATTTACCTGCGTAAATTCACTCCCTAGGTGTCTCAGTGGCCGTTTGATTTCATTTAGTTTATTATGGTTTTGACATTTGTTTTAGTTTTGATTATTGACACAAGAGGACGAATAGCCACTACAACAACAAATACGAGACTTTTTTGCTTGAAATAAGCAAATAAATCTGCCATTGGAACTAGTGAAAATTGGCTTGTCAAGATTTCTTGAAATAAGATGTGATTTTTAGGACTTTTGAGATAAAAGTGATCTTGAAATTAGCTTAAAAACCTCTTCAAATGTCAAAAAAAGCTTGTTTCATCTGATATGTGACTCAAAACAATTTGTTTTCAAGACTTTTTCATTTAACAAGATATTTCAGATGTATCGTCTTCAAACAAGTCCCTATATGTGGCTGAAATACTACTTGTTAGGCAGTTGTGTCTTATATTAAGTGTAATGAGATATTTTGACTAGAAATGAGACAAATATACTTGGTAAGACTTTGATTTTTTTTCCAGTGTACAAAGATAATTAGAAGATTAGAAGATGCCAACTCAGATGTGGAGTTTTTGGGGTTTTATGACGTTAGCTGGAAGTTAACACTCAGTTGTCTCTCAAACACCTTTTTCTTTTATGAAGCAAGACGCACTTCTCTGGGTGGTGATCCGACTTTGATGCCACATCTCCTGATCTGACCCAGCACTTATTTCTCCAGCCCGAGCATCCTTTTTTCTTTTAGCTGGGATCATTTCCTAAATGTTCCTTTATGCTGTTTCCGCCACTGAGCTATTTCTAGAACAGCCACGGGTGTGAAGCTTTCGCAGTTCAAAGAACGTGTCACTCCTTAAAATCTGTTTGCTCCGAGCTGAAACCTTTCCAACAAATAAAGGAGGTAACCCTCCACTTCCACACCGTTTGTCAGATCACAGAGCCTGTAGTGGATATGAAGGCTCAACATTAACATTCTTTTAAGTGACTTTGTGTTGACATGTTGTAGTGTGTCTATGCTATTTCAAAGGCTTCTCTTCACTACTCAGTGTAACAGTCAAATGAGAGTTTGACTGTGATCAAAGGAGGCCCATGTGGGAACAGTAACATCATCATATTCTGATACAGCAACTTGCTCTGAGTAGAAATAAACGCTATAATATAATCTTTGTCATCCACCACAACCACCTGCTCACAACGCTCCAGTCTATGAATTTGAAGTCCCTCAAACGCAGGCGGTTTATATGCTTTATTCATGTCTCACTTTAATAAAACATAGTAAAACCATTTACTCTACATGCCGCGATTATGGTAGTGGAAAACTTGTATGTGCTCACATGAAAGAAAATTGTAAATGCTAAACCTGATGTTAGGTTTTAACGGGATAGTTCGCCTCTTTTGACATGAAGCTGTATGACATCCCATATTAGCAATATCATTTATTAAATTTGACTTACCCCCTGCTGCGTCCTGTGAGCCGAGTTTTGTAGCAAACCCTAGCAAACTAGCCGGACTACCTTCGTCAACGCCAAAACGAGGCTGGAACTCGGCTCACAGGACGCAGCAGGGGGTAAGTCAATGTTCATAAATGATATTGCTACTATGGGATGTCATACAGCTTCATGTCAAAAGAGGCGAACTATCCCTTTAAAGAGCCACTATGCTGTTTTTACTCATGCTACTGACAGAGGTGATCTGCTTTGGTTGCTGGGTTGAAGGCACAAAGGACGAAGAGATGGCTGCTATCACAGCTGAAAAGCTGACTGTAAATGGCCTCAATACGTATAAGAAGTAGAGACGGTAATACTAGAATAAGACCTCAAAAGATGAGTTAAGAGAAGATATCTAGGATACAGAACAAGAACAAAACTGAGAAAAGGGGGGAGGAAGGACGCAGCAGGAATATGGCGCTGGAACAACTCTAACACCATTCTACTGAAATGCAGACTCCGGGCAGACAGAGACTGCAGACGGAGGGATTACAGTGATGGATGAGGGATTACAGTGCTTGTTAACAACCGATGATGTAATCCTGGACATGCCACTGAGAAGGAGTGTCTCACCACCCCAAGATCTTGAACATATCTCTGCTACACTTCAACTTTCTACACGTTTGTCAGCTTATTTCTATTATATTTTGGTATGTTATATATCTATAACAAAAGCATATCTTTAATAATTCAATAATAAAATCCAACACAGCTGACAAAGTCTTACAGTACGTCATATATCGTTTCAGCTCTTTTTTTTTTTTCTCCCCTCTCACACCTGCAATGTCTTGACATTAGGTTGCTTTACTTCTCTCTTTTTAACTCTTTACATTTGGACCCCCACTTGACGCTGATTACTGAAAGACTTTGACTTTATCATTATTTGTGACAAAATGCATCTACATAATCTACTGAAGGAGACAGGAGATGAGAGCACGTGAACACATAGTCCGTGTTCGAAACCGCATACTACATACTTGCAAACTGCATACTTCCATTCAGCATACTGCATACTCATTGATCAGGCAGTATGCAGAGCGTTTACCCACAATGCATTTCGCTCCTGCCTGAGCCGAAATCAGCCGGCCTGAAGCTGATTTCGCTTAAGCTCTAAACTTTGTAAACTTTAGCAACATTTGAAACATTTTCAAGTGAGAAAGTAGTCGTTTAGATCCCCAACATGTTGAAAATCTGACAAAATACCGGCTATTTACAATTTTGTTCCCACGAATTCAGCGCTACTAAAGCTAGCCGAAGTGAGCAACGCACTTCCGGTTATTTTCACAAAATAAAAATACCCGTTGCCTTTTATCATAGGGAAAGCCATTACGATACAATTGGTGGTTTTGTTTTGAAAACAGGAAGTGAACCTACCCTAGTTGTAGCTAGCTTGTAACTGCCGTTTTGACAGGAAATGACGATCGGCGACGTCAAGTTACGTTGCATCTTGGGTAGTTTGAGTATGAGTAGTAATCTCATGATGCATACCCAACATTTCGGCGAATCTAGTATGCATCCGGGAACTTAAAAAAAGTTAAAGTTAGTATGAGTAGTAGGAGTAGTAGGAGAAGTATGCGGTTTCGAACACAGCCATAGTCTTGGGTGAGGTTTCAACTCCTCTGTTCAGAGACCAAAATAGTTTCATTTTTTTGGGTCAAAGTACGTTGTGTTTTCCTGCATCCATTTCTTCAAAAAGGCAATAAAAGCAAGCTCTTAAGGGACAATAAAAAAAAAACGTTGCACTTGGTCAGAGGTCAGTCTCATATAATGACTTTGGGTCCTTTGCAGAGTGCCATGCACTTAGGCAACCGCAGTATTACAAAGGATGGTGCACGTGCAGTGCATAAAGGAAATAAAGGCCCGAGCCAGTGTCATGCAGCAGGGGGACATGGAGAGTGAAAACGCGCTAACAGAGATATTGGTGTTTCGGTGTACATGAAGAGCTGGTGGTACGTGTGTGTCTGTGTGGAGGGACAAAGAGGGCATCAGAAAATTCTCACAGGAGCACTCAAACACATTTGCAGCTCTGCTAAAAGGGCTTCCATTTTTTATGCCCCGTTTTTCTAAGGAATAACAATTCCTGCAAGGCAAACTAATGGTACCATTAAATAGTGACAAGCAGACATGACATGAACTGCCACCTCCTGAAACTTTCATCATTTTGACACAAAAAAGTAAAAGTTCCCCCTCCAAATCAGTCTGATTGTCATTTTAAGGTCCCATGGCATGTTTTTTCATGTTTTCTGGCATATCTGCAGGGTTAATGCAATGTATTATCACAAAAAAAAGAGGTATACGCTGTATGCATTGTATAGGTATAGAAATCTTAACATCGAAAAGAGACAGTTATCTACTTTCTCAAAGTTTTGATGAGGCATCAGTGCAGTATCTAGAAAGCAACTCTCTGGAAACAGTAGTCTCACACACAGGAATCTCACCAGATTATCTAACACCAGTGCCCTATACTTCTAAAATAGGTTCAATATACCCAGGTTATCTTTAGGTGATCTAATTTAACTAACCCTAACAATGGAGATATTGCAAGGCAAGTACTATGATGATGGTTATCAACTCGGTAAGTCAGTCCAGGTTTTTCTGACCTGGATATGCACACCTTCATGTAAAACAGGTGGAGTTGACATCTGCTGACCAATCACACTCTATAATTCCATCAGACCGAAAATCAGCAGCTTGCTGCAGCCAAAGAAGGAAGGAAAGAGAGAATGCCGACTGTGTGAGGGCATAATTCAAAAAGCTGATCGATAGCACTGCCATGTCATTATAGCATGAGTAGATATGATCAATATGAGATGGTGTATTTCATTAAACGAATGTAATACTGGTATAATCATGTCAATTCAAAATCTTTACAAGTCATCAGGAACAAGCTTTAATTTTAAAAATTTTAGGCCACAGTAACATTCCCTTTGGCTGACACATCCCTAATAAAGATGATTCTGAGTCAAACAGTCATCAATCTTTGACTCCAAATGGAGTTGGACAGAGACTCACAGTAATGCAGACATCTATCTTATCTATCTATCTATCTATCTATCTATCTATCTATCTATCTATCTATCTATCTACCTATCTATCTATGAGAACTGATTGGTCGCGAGACTATGCATTTACATGTGTTGATTTGTTATCTCAAAATCGAATCTGCTCCGAGGCAGGTTCGGTTTACAGTAAGGCAAGGCAAGGCATCTTTATTTATATAGCGCATTTCATACCACAGGCAACTCAATGTGCTTTACATAAAGACAAGGCATTTAAAAGATAAAAATTAAAACACAGTTTAAAGCAATCAAAGAAGAGGGGGGAAAAGAAAAATATAAAAAATAATCATTAATTAATTAAATTAAGAGTGAAGAGTGCAGATAAAATACTTTCAGGTGTCATATGCACAGCTAAATAGAACTGTTTTCAGCCTGGATTTAAACATTGTCAGAGTTGAGGCCTGTCTCACATCTTCTGGAAGACTGTTCCAGATTTTAGGAGCATAAAACTGAAACGCAGCCTCACCTTGTTTAGTCCTGACTCTGGGCACCAGCAGGAGACCCCTCCCTGAGGTTCTCAGATATATATAAGTTGGCATGGTGATACACCCTGGTAAGAAGTGAATCGGCTTCATGAGACTGAACCTGAAGTCACCGTGCTAAGCCACTAATCCTGCTTTGGAGTACAGGCGCTGGTGGATCTTAAACACAGGTAATAAGGGTATTCACTAAAAAGATGTCTGGGTTTGATCTTTGTTGGGTGTGATTCTGAATCAAACATGTACGGCTGGATTTGAGTTTCTGCTAGTGCTTGTTCATGAGTCACCAACATCCTCTGCCCTGCCGCCACGAGAAACCTCCAGTAATTCGACCAATCAGAAGGTTTTTTCCTCCACTTGTCCAGGTCTCAGGGCTTCGACCAGGAGAAAGAAAACCGGCGGTCAGCAGAGACTCTGTGGATTGATTTTGTGTGCTGTAAAGAGTTCAGGACCAGTGCCAAGACCTGTCTTAATTTCACCTGGTACTTTTACCAGAGATAGCTTGAAATACACTTGAGATACACAGATACACTGCTGTGGCTTGCAGGTCTTTTAAGTTCCATATTAAAACATAGCTGCATATTACTGCAAAACAACCAATCAAAACATTTTTTTTATATGTCATTCATAAAATACAAAAGAACAAGTTTGATTATATTTTCCTCAGTTCAAAGTGATGTGTTTAATTAAAGGGATAGTTCACCTCTTTTAACATGAAGCTGTATGACATCCCATATTAGCAATATCATTTATGAACTGTCACACCCACGGGACTCTGCCCATGTTTTTAGTTTTATGTTTTAGGTTACGTTTTGGTTTTCAGTTCATGTCTTGGTTTTGAGCTCTTGTTTTTAGTCTTGTCATTGTTTTTCCCCTCACTCTGGTCATTAGTTCATTCCCATCATTAGTTCATTCAGTGCACCTGTTAGTCATTGTCACCAGCTGCACCCTGTCTCCAATCAGTCCCAGCCCTCTATTTAGTTTCCAGTCTCCCCCGTCAGATCCTTACCTACGTTCCTACCCATGTTACCCGTCTTCACCCCCGCATGACTTGCTACGTCAGCTTTTGAAGCGAAGTATTTATTCCATGCCATGTCAAGTGATTTTGTTTTGTTTTGGTTACAGTTTAGTTTTTGATTCCGGCTTAGCTGCGCTTTTGTTTGAATTTATTTATTTTTTTAAATCGAACTACTTTCGTCAACTAGTGATGGCAAAATGAGGCTTTGTGAACCAATGAGGCTTTCCAGCCCAAAGGTTCGCCAAAAGGTTCATTACCCGAAGCCTCATCGAAACGTTCTCTCTAGTGACACCTGCTGTGCAAAAGGAATAGATGACAGACTAAATTAACCCTGAGTTAGAGCATCCTGCAATATAAAATAAACAATTGTTGTCACTGTGTCTCAATGAAAATAAATGTGTGAAAACTGCATATATGGAAGTATTATTGAGTGCTATGGTGTTGATCACTCAAATGAAATATATCAATGATGTACACTGACTACAGTGCTAATGGAACTGGGAGTATGAAAGTGCTTATGGGACCGGGAGTCAGGAATAAACTGCAACCGAGCAGTATGGGCAACAAGACAAACATAAGTTATTGGTTTTTTATTTAAAAAATGTGTGTCAATAACGTTGCGGTTTAATATGCCCAGGAGAAAAAAGAGCGACAACAACTACCGATAACTGTTCTTCTCTCGAAAAAACACACCTGCACCGCGGGCTTTAGAAGAAAAAAAACGCTACAGAGTCAGGATGCAGCGGCTCAATCAGAAGAGCAATGAAATGCACGCGAGTCACTATTTGTCCTACTGTAGCCTACTTTGATTTTTTTTTCATAATCATTTTTCATTTTCTCCCGTTCTAATCCAATGACTCGGGTCGCGGTGCTGATCTCCGCAATTTGAAGCCTTCAGTTCGTATTGATTCAAATTATTATTTTACAGTAGGCCTACAGTAGTTATTTGTAAAAAAAAAAAAAAGGTTACTACTTCACGGATTTCGCCTATCACGGGTTCTTTTTGGAACGTAACCCCCGCGAAAAACGAGGGTTCACTGTATATCCTATATAACTATTCTAACACTATTCTAACCTAATTACGATATATTCTAATGCAGTATAATAATAATAATAGATGATATGACTGATATAATAACTGAACTTAACCACTAACTCTGATACAAGTGCCGCAAGGTTCAAACCCTTTTTATGCGATAGTGACGCTCAAAATGAATCAGTGACGTGTACACTGAATCCGAGGCCTCGTTTGTCATCAGTCACGTGATTTTTATGGAAACGATACAAGCCTCGAACCAACGCTTCATCTGGCTCGCCCCTTTTTGCTCGACACATGCTCCGAGGCCTCGCTTCAAACGCCACATCACTATCGTCAACACCAAAACTCAGCTGGAACTCGGCTCACAGGACGCAGCAGGGGGTAAGTCAATGTTCATAAATGATATTGCTAGTACGGGATGTCATACAGCTTCATGTCAAAAGAGGCGAACTATCCCTTTAAGTGATTGGGGGTCCAGTCTTAAAATTCCTTGCTTTCATCGACACGCTCCAGCTGCATGGTGACATGGACCAACAGTTAATGAGTCTGGTTTTGAGCAGGTGCTGCATTCAGCCTGTAGATCTATATTACCTGCATATGGGGCGTAACCCATTACAATCTGATACAACTAAGACATGCTTATATTTTTCAAGCTTAAAGAGACGTGTGTGTGATGACCCCTCCACTGGATGTTGCCTTCAGGTTTGTTTTGCAGATGCTGGAAGGTGATTAGTGGCGTAAACTGCACCTGGGCCCGGCGTGCTCTAAGATAATTCACAATCTGCAGCCCAGCGTCCCCCAGGTTAGACGGGGGGAGATCATTTTGCGATTGATGGGTTCAGCTTGTTGTTTTGCGTTGCCTGCTACATAAACATCCAAGCATCCATTTTTGTTTCTTTATTACACTACTGACACTAACTTCGACATGTTAAGAGTTATTTTTGTGAATAAACTAATTTTTTTTTTTTTTTTTTTTTTTTTTTCCAAGACTCCTACTTGTGTTGCCTTTCATGTGACATGCAGTCTTGAACCAGCAATGTCACATAAAAATATATAATCCACTCAGTTCTATCTTTTAGAAAATACTGACATGAAGACCATAGCTACCATGTCCCATAAAAGCTTCAGGTTTAACCTCTCAAATGTGTGTTTTTTTTTTTTTTTTAACTCTTTTCAGTTTGAGAAATAAAATGTTTTAGTAGACGGCTTGAATTATTTTAGAAAAATCTTAGATTTCAGATGTGTTTAGCAAACAAAACCTTCAGTTGTAATATGTTTGGTGGTGGGGGGGGGGGGGGGAAATCAGGAATATCATTTCAACATGGGACGTATATTTGGAATGTTTAAAAATGTGAAACTTGTGTCGACCCATTTTGTTCAGCTGCATTCTCACAGTGTCAGAGAATAGTCACCCTGCAAAGATACATTTTGTTGAGTGATAAAAATGAATGCTTTTATGTTTGTGCTGACAGGAGGAGCCACAGCCGCCAGAGCAAAAAGGCAGAAACTGTAAGACTTCAGCTGTGAGACAATAAATATTTTCCACTAAATCTGTGAGATGTCACAATACTTTGTGATATACTTTTTTACTGGTGTACATTGTAGCTGTCAGAACACAAAAATTGAACATTAAATTAGCTTGAAAGTAAGGTTGGCACATCCTCAATCTGAGTGCACCTTAATGTGTACACACTGCAGTGCACCTGCTGCCCTTTCAGGGCTCGGCTCTGAGCTTCAGACTTCTGACACGAGGTGAGAAAGCAGATGATTCACTCTCTGCTTGAGTTCTTCACACACAGTAACTGTATTTCAGGACTGTCATGTTTAACTGTTGTTACCAAGACAACAGGTGA
The DNA here is from genome assembly GCF_027942865.1 of Odontesthes bonariensis. NCBI lineage: Eukaryota > Metazoa > Chordata > Actinopteri > Atheriniformes > Atherinopsidae > Odontesthes > Odontesthes bonariensis. Next base: position 19,755,495 of record NC_134513.1, on the reverse strand, counting down.
AACGTCCTCTATGCTCATCGATGTGTGCACAAGAGTCAAAGGAGGACGGTAGCTGAGTTTACCCATGTGAGAAACTATTCTACCAGGATTTTTAAGGATGCTATGCAGTATTTTCCGCATTAGGATTTTGGTGGCCTGACTGTAACTATGAAGAGTTAAGATTAGATTCTGTTTAGAGCCACCAACAATGATAAAGCACCTGTGTTCTAGAACGATTCCTTAGCTGTTTATCATACAGTAAGATGAGAGGCACCTAAAGATTTTACATGGAGGTTGGTTAATAAATACTACCAAACCACTTTCACTGAATCCTGTCAAGAAAATGTGCAGGTGGTATAAATTGATGGACCCAACTAGGAAGCTGGTGTTTTTTTTTTTTTTTTAGGCTTGTCTTATTGCATAGCTGTATCAGGATCAACCCTGTCTGAACAGCCAGCTAGTATGAGGCATCGAGTCCTTTGTGTCAGGCCTAGTTAAAGTTTTATCAGTCCAGGAGAAGTCATTTACACTAACACACCTCCCTTACTGCCTGGTGTTCAAACGAGAAACAACCTGTGAAACAAAGACGACCACAACCTGCCACAGAGGTTAATCTATACCAGAGATGGGGACTCAAGTCGACTCGAGTTGCTGCTTTGATGACTTGTGACTTGACAAAAAATAAAAGACTTGAGACTCGACTCGGACTTGGAAGTTAAAGACTCGACACTTGACTTGAGATACGATGACTTGAATTACTTGAGTGTTAAGCATCTAGCATAACTTCGAACTTTGTTCGTCATTTGAAGATCCATTCTGACCAGTAAGTGCTTGTCAAATTGGCTAATATTATCCTGTTAGCCTAGTCGGTAGTTAGCTAACGTTAGCTTGATATGATACGGGGTGGACAGGTTGGACACATTGGCCAATGATGTTTACTGACAGTTACTTATATCTTGTCTTTTCACTTTTTTAAGATCAGATTCTGAAGGTAAAATTGCAATAATAAGGTGACTTGACTTGACTTGCCCAAGAAAAAATTACTTGGGACTTACTTGAGACTTGAAAGCTAAGACTTGGGACTTACTTGAGACTTGCACATGTGTGACTTTGTCCCATCTCTGATCTATACTATCAACTTTTAATTGCAGTTAAGATGTAAACACAGAGGGTTACTTCTTTTACCCCTCATCTAATCAGTCAGACCTGATAATGATAAGACTAGTAAGCCTCTGGAGAACGTATTATCTCCTTGGACAAAACATGGGATCTTCCCAAAACCTTCCTGCAATCCATGATCAAGGACCTACCTCTGCGTTACCTCTCATGCTCTTTGGAATTTGGACTGAAAGACTGCTCCAGGCCCCCCTGACCAATCATATTAAGAATAAAAACCAGGACTTGACACTAACCTGGCTGAGTGTATACTGATCGATGTGTATCTCATTGTGTAAACTGGTTGATGTGAATGTAGGCATGTTTTCAATGAATCTTGTCTATCTTTGCAGTTCCTTGTAAACACGAAAAGGAAATGTCAGCGTCTTAAATAGATGCTGCAGTGTTCAGTCTTTTTCAGCATGGTGTTGTTGAGTCATGTCTCCATGCTACACATAGAAATATGTTCAGATAAAGTGGAGGGATGTGTTTTTGCGCACACAGGTCTGGCAATAATAACTTGATTAAAATCTTAAATTTGATATCAACTCTTTGTCTCTTGGATATCTGGATTTTTGGACCTGTTCCGTTTTTCCTGCTCTTCTTGGAACGGTGTATGACCCAGCTTTTTAAATTGGACTTATTTTCAAGGATTTTTGGGTTTTCCTCCTACCTCGTCCTTCCTCTGCATTAACCGACCTGATCTCCAAGCCTTTCTCCAGTTCAGCCATGTCTGGTCCTGCAGCTCATCCAGAACGCTGCTGCTAGAGTTTTAACCCGGACTAAGAGATCTGAACACATCACACCAGTTTTAAAATCTTTACTCTGGCTTCCAGTCAGTCAGAGAATAGATTTTAAAAGCCTGCTGATGGTTTACAAATCCCAGAATGGTTTAGGCCCAAAATACATCTGTGATATGTTCAGAGAATATAAAGCCAGCAGAGCTCTTAGATCCAAGGACTCAGGTCAGCTGGTCCAGTCCAGAGTCCAGACTAAACATGGAGAAGCAGCATTTAGCTGTTATGCTGCCAACAAGTGGAACAAACTGCCAGTGGAGATTAAACTTTCACCAAATGTGGACATTTTTAAATCCAGGTTAAAAATATTTCTGTTCTCATGTGTCTATGCCTCAAATCTGCACGATATCTTTTAACTTATCTGGACTGTTGCTTGTTTTTAAATTCATTTAAATTATTTTATTTTTTTGTTTCTCTTTATATTCCTTTATGTGGTTTTAATGCTTCTTCCACTCCCTGCTGCAATGCTTTTATTTTATGTAAAGCACTTTGAATTGTTTTGTACAAGAAATGTGAGTCCTTCTGGGCAAATGCGTTCCACCAGTCTGGTAGTATCAGACCTTGTGGTCTCCTGTAGTCTCGTCCCATCTTTTTGCCCTGTCTTGCAGCCTTGTTTCCCTGTTGTTAGCACCAATGTACCCTCTCTGGTACCTTTTTTTTTGTCTGCATTAACTTTTTGTAATCTGCCAAGTAACTACATTAACAAGCATCTACAGCACGGCCCTATTGAGTTGACCAAAGTTGACTTCTCTGCGACCTTGTGCAGAACCATGGCTTTTCTTATTCCTCAACAGCCCTGAGCTGAGGGAAAACGTAGAGGCCCTCATTACATCCTGCAATCCAATGGTGTAGTCCAAACGTGTGGAGACGTCTAACCAACAAAGCCAACTAAATCCAGCTGGAGACACGCTGTTCAAGGATGAAAACCATCCCAACTTAGCGTGTTCACCTCTACGAGACCTAGGGGTCATCGGAGTTCAAGCCACAATGTTCCACCACCACTACACATTAGGAGGAAAGGCCTCCAAAATGCCTATGAGGTTTATGTTGAAGTACAAATCTGGTCATTTCATGTCTAAGTTACAACTTCTCATATAATTGTTCATGTGTTTTGGGGTTTTTTTGTTGCAAAAACTGATTTTAAAACTAATCAGTGTGTTTGCCCTGGTCTATAGCTGCAGACTCAAAGACTTGGAACACTTTACTGTATAAGGCAACACTGTCGGTACAGAAAGCCCCTAACTGCCCTCAGTTTGTTATAATTTGGTGTTCAGAGAAGACATAACATATCAGCCTTTTAACGCTGTCCAAAAAATACCTAACACCTGTTGTCACCTTACTTTTGACTGAAATGGCAAAGTGTGTAATCAGCATCCAGCTTGTGCACAGTTGCCTCAGAAGAAGGTTCCTGGTTCAAATCTCGGCTGGGGGCCTTCATGTGTGGAGTTTGCTACTCCAGATTCCTCCCCATCATCCAAGGTGATGGAGGACTGGTAGGTGGACTGGTAATTCTAAATTAATCCTAGAAGTGAGTGTGAGCATGCCTGGTTGTTTGTCTCTGTTGGCCCTGTGATGGACTGGCGTCCTGCCCAGAGTGTACCCCCCGCCTCTTGCTCAACGCCAGCTTAGATCGGCTCCAGCCCTCCCCCTGCAATCTTAAATTGGATTAAGCAGGTATAGAAGATCGATGGATCAAATAACAAGTAGTCTCAGGTATTTATCAGCTCTGGCTAGGCTCAGCACACCTCCATACGTAGGTGCGAATGCTAATTTTTACTGTGGATGCTTCAAAAGTTAACCCAGCTGACTTTCTCGGTTCAGAAACGCAGACATACCGACCAAACTACTCAGATTGAGGCTGAGAAACTGACAGCAACCATTTAAAGATAAAGACAGGCTAGACTAATTGATTTCACTGTCTGCGAGACAGTAAAAAATATCATGCAAACCTAATTACGTCAAAATGTATCAGAAACTGGATACAGTGTGATGCTACCCAAGCTGAAAAGCTTGTCTTCTCAAAGGTGGATGTAACATATTTTTGCGAAGACTTTTCCATCTTCCCTCCTGCTAGTCCTGCTAGCTTCAGAACCGCTAATCAGCAGCCAGAAAGTTTACTGTAGTGACACGCATGATTTTATACTTAAGTTCTCACACTGCCTTTGTGTTGCCTGGCAACAACGACAGAATCTGTTTTCTGTGTTTTCTTGACTGGGTTTCAAAGCTTGGATAGCTGAGTGGGGGAAAAAAAAAGAGGTGGTGGTAAAGGAAGAATATAGATGGACTATATAATATAGTCCTGTAAAGTCAGTCATGTGAGCATTGGTTTGCCATGACACTTAGGGCATATAAATAAGAAATAGTTATATAATTGAACATGTCTATGTAGTATATTTCTTTTCATTTAGTACAACAGAGGTTTCTATTCAATAGGTCAATGTGATTTTGCTCATTTTGCTCTCTATGTAACTGAAAATGAGTTTGCTTGATTATTTCCTCCTTTTTACACTCTCTTCTCCACTCCACTTTGGATGAATGTGTTTCCCCGCATCTGCTCGCTTGTAGCATCCTGGGAGGTGTGCAGTATTTTTAAACCCTCCTGCTACCCAGAGAGGGAAGATGTGAGCCATAGATTCATCTCCATGTGACATGTTAACAGTCCACAGGGGGATTCCAGACTCATCACCAGCTGCAAAATAAGACACTGCTAGAAATAAACGGTATTAAAATGGTTTTAAATGCCTGCTAACATATCAAATAAAGTCAGTGTTACAGCTGTTTGAAGCAGAATGTTCAGTGTTCAGTAGTTTAAAAACATTTTCACACATCACACCCACACTGTGTATCTCTTAACCCTGTACAGGATGATCCAGGAATGAACGAATGACAAATTAACATACGTTTTCCTCTGAGAGTCAAACCTCACCGACCCTCTGCCAGTCTGCTGTTACAAGTTATGCTTGGCCTGAATATTAAAGTGCAGACTTGGACTTGTTTTTTTCATATACATATGGGTCATGTTCCTGTACCTTTTAGCAGAGATGGAACCAAGTCACACATGTGCAAGTCTCAAGTCTTAGCTTTCAAGTCTCAAGTAAGTCCCAAGTAATTTTTTCTTGGGCAAGTCAAGTCAAAGTCAAGTCACCTTATTATTGCAATTTTACTGACAGAATCTGATCTTAATAAAGTGAAAAGACAAGATATAAGTAACTGTCAGTAAACATCATTGGCCAATGTGTCCAACCTGTCCACCCCTTTTCATATCAAGCTAACGTTAGCTAACTACCGACTAGGCTAACAGGATAATATTAGCTAATTTGACAAGCACTTACTGGTCAGAATGGATCTTCAAATGACAAACAAAGTTCGAAGTTATGCTAGATGCTTAACACTCAAGTCATTCAAGTCATCATGTCTCAAGTCAAGTCAAGTGCAGAGTCTTTAACTTCCAAGTCCGAGTCGAGTCTCAAGTCTTTTATTTATGTCAAGTCAAGTCACAATCATCAAAACAGCGACTCGAGTCGACTTGAGTCCCAGTCACAGTGACTTGAGTCCCCATCTCTGCCTTTTAGTAAACTGAAACCAGCAATGAAAGATTCGAAAGTGGTGATCAGAGTCTACGTGATGTCTGCACATAAAAACATGCAGGAGCCATTTAGAACACAAAGCTACATGTAGAATGTCACATACAGTGTGCACATGCTTCTCTACGACAGGATGAGTGTGAAGTTGGACTGTGCAAACTTACTATATCTTTAAGGGAAACAGGGACAGTTTAAGCGGTGGCAACACTAGAGCTGCTCAAGTCACACTTTGCACTGCTCTGTATATTCAAAGACATTTACAGTACATGTGCATTCTGTGCTGTACTCCAGTAGAGCTGAGCCCGAGAGCTCAATGGTGTTTTTCACCAGTCTGTTCACACCCTCCTCCGTCCGTATGACATGAAACAGCCTGTCACCAGGACACTCAGCTGGCTATCTTTTAAACGTGTACCCAAACACACACACACAAGGACAGAGACACATCCACTGTGCTGTGGTACTCTAATGTAAAATGACACATTGTTAGATATGGGAGAATGGAGGGGCAGACTGTGTCCTCCAGGCTGACAGATCATCTTCACCTACCTCTGAGCCACATATACAGGCATAACACAAATCACAAATACGTTAGGTCAAGAACTTTGACATGCACATGCACACACACATGCAAACAGATGTCACGCCAAATGACAAACCCTGCCTGTCATCCTGCTGCCTTTTTGCAGCTGATCTCTCACATTCAGTGGATGAAGACATAACACATCCCAACACATAAAGGCACATTGGTGTGCTTCCTGTTGTGATTTATACGCAGGCAGAGAGTCACAAGATTAACATTTCCACACAAAGTCGAGGCTAAAATTCAGAAAATATGACAGTACCTGTTTTTTCAATGAAACCGTAGGAACATGCAAATTAAATATTACCGACATTACAATGAAAGTGGTGCTTTATCAGTGTAAGTCCACATTTAGTCCATGTGGAGTTCCCCAGGGGTCAATTCTTGGACCTCTTCTGTTTAACTTGTATATGCTCCCTTTGGGTCAGATATTGCAGAACTTTAACATCGATTATCACAGTTATGCAGACGATACACAACTTTATGTGTCTCTGTCACCGGACGACTGCAGCCCAGCAGACGTATTGTGTCAGTGTCTGGAGGAAGTAAACACCTGGATGAGAGAGAATTTTCTACAATCAAATGAAGACAAAACTGAGATCATTCTGTTTGGTAGCAAAGAGAAGAGGGTCAGCGTTGGTAAATATCTTGAGACTCGGGACCTTACAATCACTGACCAAGTTCGTAACCTCGGAGTGTTGATAGACTCAGATCTGACTTTCAGCAGCCACATCAAAGCTGTCACCAAGGCAGCTTTTTACCACCTCAGAAACATCAACAGAATTAAAGGTTTCCTCTCCCAAAAAGACCAGGAGAAACTCATCCATGCATTCATAAAGCACTTTGAATTATTTGTACATGAAATGTGCTTTACAAATAAATTTGATTTGATTTGATTTGATTTAAAGATACATTTAAAGGTGGTCTGGAGAACAGGAAATCATTCTGGAAATTGATTATACCAATGTGTGCACGTGTGTGCTTCTGCAAAATGTTTCCGTTATGCAATGAATCACTAAGTTAGTAACATGTATAAGTATATATTATAACCAAAATCTACCAAAAAAGAAGCCATGATTGACATGACAGGGAAATCACTTGACAGCATTTCATTAATGTAATTTGTGATAATTCAACAGCAGCAGTCGGCACATATTAAACCCTTTATTAGCATTTAATGTAAGACACGGAAAGTAATAATACAAACGTCAGCAATGACTGACAGCAGCGATGTTGACGCGTTTCTAGTTTCCAAAGCTGAGCAGCCAGGAAGCCTCTATTTCCCATGTCATCATGATGGCTGGGTGTTTTCATTAAACCTCACGCGAATTAAAAAAGATAAATTATGGCCCCAAGCTGTAGGGACAAACCAGCAGAGGAGAAGAGGGAGGGATGAGATAATGGAAGACAGGGAGGGAGAGGAGATTATTTCCTCCACAGAAGGTAGCACAGAATATGGGCTGACTTCAGTCACAATGCCGTGCTTCATGGTGGTGTTCTGCGAGGTGGATGGCAAAATTTCCCGCTTCGTTCCGAGTTTGTAAATACAAAGATTACATACCTAGGCCATGTCTGATCCCAAATCTTAACCATGATGTTTAAAAATAACAAATATCAGGTCATATCAAAATAATAACTGACTTCCAGTGCAGATGGCTGGTACAAATGCAGTTTGGGTAAACTCATGTCGAGGAAAGCAAAAAAACCACGCTTGAATTCCTGAAAGTCCTGGCTTGGATTGTGAGGCTCATAGCAGTCGTTTCTCATAAAATGACATAACACCACTTGCAATATACTGTGCAATAAAACAAACGCTCCGAAAAACCATCGGCCACACTGCGACAATATGATGATCGTCGATAAGTCATGAGTTTGCGTACGAGAACTCTCACTTAAATAAAGTACAAGAGCTCCAGCAACTACAACCACTTCTAACATTTATTGGCGACGGAAGAATCTGTTTCAAGAATACGCCCGAGGGCACATTTTCAGTGGGAGTTCATCTGAAGTTGAAAAGCCACTTTCAGTAGCTAAATTAGATCTTCTCTTTTAACCTTAGTCTCTAAAAGAAGATCAAAGGCTCCGCACAATCAGATTTGATTTGTGTTTCAGAGATCAAATGTTCAGTAAGTCAAGTAAAAAAAAAAAAAAAAAAAGGGCGATATATTGCGATTTCTAAAAAAACAAATAAAAATGTTGTTAGATTCCATAAAAAAACCCAAAGTCCACTTCTCAAACTTCAAAGTACAACGTATGAAAGCATAGGAAAGTCTGGATCTTTGGCCATACTTCAAGGAGGGAACTGTCAATGAAAATGACAATGCAGTGGCAAAGTCGCAAATCAACCTTCTGAATGTATATGGACAGGCGTGTACAATTTTAGAATATAATCCACAATGCAGCCCAGGTTATATCAGAACACAGTGAGACGGTTAAAGTGCTTTGGGGGCACACTTTTTGCTGCCTCATTGTGGTCTCTAATCAGCTTTAAAAAGCCCCTCGATTCACAACACTGGGAAACATTTGACCAGAGGATCAGTGTTAAAATGGCAGGTGTGCAGGTGCAATTCAGCCATCCATCACAATGTCAATAATAAACTCAATCTAAGCATATTTGGTGCAAAATGTTAAACATGAAGTCACTCTCTGTACAATTTCCCCTTACAGATTGGACGTGTTATTGTCCCTCTAAAGGTCATCTCGATCAAAGCCTCGTCCTCGATGCAAACAGTTAGGGGCGCTGTTAAACATGTTTTTTACCGACCATAAATGGTAGATGCTACATTTTTTTGTCATGTCTATGGTCGATATGATTGTACAAAAAAATATTTTAAACCAGAAATGTATCACATCGGACTCAAAATATTCATTTAAAATCCAGTTTTCTGAGCCTGGATTCCGGTTTTCTTCACAAATGGAAGAAATCCTTTCGGAACTTTGCTCTTCACGTTTTATAGTCTTTGTATAGAGGAAAATTCCTGAATTCCCGAATCGGTTGGAACGGTCGACTTTACAACAGCTCGTCCCTATTTTAAACGTGCTCTCTGTGTTTTCTTGCTGGTCAAAAGGTCAGCAGCCCTCTGAGACAGCTTGCATTTGCCATTTGCTTGATAGATGAAGCTCTCTTAAGCACCAAGATAGACTACAACTTATTTAAGGTCATTTGAACAGCTGCATTTCAGTTCAACATTTGCTTGAATTGGCTTATTTCATTTCAGAAAGCTCCCCAGTGTACATGAAGCGCATTAAATACACTGCAAATAAGGCAACAGCGAAGCTGTTCCTAGTGCGCCAATGTGTGATCACACACTTGATCCAAACTGACTGCCCTCCCTGGCTGAATAGGCGAGCAAAGGAGGAGAGGGTTGAGAAAGAAGGCATTTCACAGTGTGAGCTGAAAGTCAGGCTTGTGGAGCTGCAGCAAGCTGAGCTGTGTGACGCCGAGTGTGAGACTGATTCAAAGTAATCGAGATAGAGATGCACACAGTTTGACAAGAAGAGGAAACCAAGACATCCCAGTCCTGGGTTCGCTAAACTCATCCAGAACTGTTGTTGGAATTTGTCATCACCACATAACCACATCCAGCTCCTATAATCACACTCCCAGCAGAGTGGTGGTGATGGTTAGACATATAGACAGGTAGTGGATTAGAGCACATGCCCAACGTAAAGTCTCTTCCTTAAAGCTCTCTCTGTCTGTCTAGTGTGTGCTCCTAGTTTGATCATGATGTGACACATTTAAGCAAATCTTTATGTTTCTTTGCATCTCTCACCCCTGCCTCTGTATGTTCCAGATCTACGCCGCTTTTCAGTGAATGGTGAACAGGTTGCTTTGCTCTCTGGCTGCTCTTTGTCATGCTTATCTGTATGCCTGCCACACAGCCATCGACCTCTGGATAAAAGCCTGAGAATCAACTTGCACTGCATAACAAGCCGTCAGGATGCCAGCAAACAAACACATTTTACTTATTTAGCGACCGAGCAGTGAAACTGCAAGGACCCTATTGTGTCTGTAAAGTTTCTGCTTTCTTTCTTTCTTTCTTATTCTTTGCAAAAGTTACTCGAAAACTCTTGAAATTTTGCGAGCACCACCTGCCAGTCGACGACATGAAAGAATCTAAACTTTATATTTTTGGGAGTCGCATTGGGGTTAGTTTCGCGTGGGACGACAAAATTCGGTACACTCATTCCTCATGCCCAGACGCACAAAAAAGTCTCTTGCCGCCATGGTCCCATGTCCACAGGAAGGCGGCCATTTTGGATGGAAAGTGCGTCTTCGTGCCATTTTTGACCGATTCCACGCCTTGCATATGATCGAACTCGTCCTACAGATTTAATGCTACATTAAGAAAGCATCACCACAAACTTGGCCAGGTTACTCTTAAGACATGGGGGGGGGGGATTCATGGGGAAACTTTTTCAAAACGACGCCTCAAAGTTCTATGACTCGCCATCACTCGCCACAAAAAATGAAGTCGCTTATAACTCCCACATACATTATCCAATCTGTCCCAAACTTCATACGGTGAATTCTGGACCCAGCCTGAACGCGCACATATTTTTATAGTGACATCTTCCTATAGCGCCATCTGCTGGGGGTTGGAAACATCGTTTTTTCCCACACCTCACATTTGAGCGAACTCCTCCTACAGATTTAATGGTAACAGCTCCTAACTTGGCCAGGTTACTCTTAAGACATGGGGGGAGAGAATCATGGAGAAACTTTTTCAAACTCGGTGAACGGTGTGGGCGTGGCCAGGCGGTGAAAATCGTGTGATGGCGTTTGTGATTTGAAAGCCTTATCATCATCGCAAAGTCATGAAACTTGGCACACACGTCCACCCTGACGACCTCGTACATATGTAAAGGGTATCGTCTGTGGGTGGAGCAAAATGGCTCAGAGGCGCCCCCTAGAAATTTTCATAAAACCCCTCCGCATTGGGGTTATTATGTGCTCGTACGTAGGCAGAGGGTATCGTGCGTGTGGGCAGAGCTGAGCGACTACAGCATTCAGCGCATGCCCCAACGTGCGCACATCTCGGTCCTGCATACAGCTGCTTGCAGCTTTCTAGTCTATTCTTATTACTGTTATCATTATTACATATTCTATATCAGTGATTCGTCTTTTGCTGTGTAGTTAGAGGTAGGCACTAACAGCTTAGAACAGGGTTCTGGTTCATATGGAGGTAAACCACTGTCATTGTTACAATAAGTTGTGAAGGTTATGTCGTAATCTTGGTTTAAAGAGCAGTTTGAAACAGTGTCCAATGTTAAATAGTAATGTGTTGGCAGTCCAACCTTATTGTGTCTCCACATACGCCCCCTGAGTTCATTCATACGTAAATATTTATTCGTATATTTGACCTGCTGCAGTTACAAATTATGGTCGTTCACGCTCATCTTGTCTCGAGGGAAGAGGTGCCCAATCCTTACACCAGTAAACACCAGAGTTATGACTATTCAACACGAGCACATCCTGTGATCTTGGGCATCGCTTTTATATCCACCTCAGGTGATGAAATCTGTTGACTTTAAAGTGTACCGCGGGGATAGCTGTTACTGTTTATGAACACAGCGTTCAAAGTCAGATGCAGCTTCAATCAGCCGGGGAGATATCGGCACGCCACGGGCTGTGGTGATCGAGCAAGATCTCTAAAAGGGACAAGAAAGTGTTGAAACCTCTGATTGTTTCACAGCAGTTTCCCAGAATAAGAAACACCCGAAAGCCAACAGGCATGTGTAAGATGAGAAGTGAATGGAGGGAATTTATAGACTGCTTTCATCAGGCTGACTACCTCGGCTGCAGTGGTGATGTTAACAACGATTGTTTAGGGCAACGAAATGTTCATCTCTGATCGTTTCACAGCAGGTATTTTCTAAGGCGCCAGGAAAAACATGTATAACCTGTAGAAGGTGTGTAACATGAACAATTTGAGTCAGTACAGCTGGAGCAGACTTCCTGTTTAGATTGAACGTGGCAGTTCCAACAGCTGAACACTTCAGCACACTCAATCTGCCCAATCCACCCTTTACTTTAAACTTTAGAGGAAATACAAAAGACCAAAGGTCCTGGGTGCTGTTGGTTGAAATGTATCCTTTATTTTACTACAGGTGAATACAGTAGTTAACGGATTAAAAACATTTTCTGGCTAAACATATCTAAATATGCCTTAAGAATTTCACCTGAGAAAAAAATGTTAGCATTCCATTGCTTTGTGAGGCTTTAATGATGGTTAAGTGACAAAAGTCATCGGGGTAAGTAGTTATATGCCGACATCTGCAGATTCCTTTTGTGATTCTCCAGACTGAAAGCACTCTGCAGGTAACACTTTACCTAATGGCAAGTCCTTCACACAACTCTGCTTAAAAATAGAAAAGCTGCTGTATATGTTCTATGAAGCTACATTTCAAAGGTGTGCATCAGAATTTGCTTTCATCACTGGATGGTAAGACCAGCTGTGTGTCAACACATATGCACATCACATTCCCTTCAACTCTGCAACACACACAAAAAAAAACACAACTCATAAAGTACACCGAACGGCACCTCTCCCTTCACAATGCAGTTTTCTGTATTTCACTGTTATTTCAGTCTCTCCCGCAGCCAATAAATAGATTTCCGTCTTCATAAAGTTGCTGCTGGCGCAGACCTGCATCATTGCATCTATCCTCTGATGCTCCGTGCTGTTGTTGCGGTTTCTGGTCTCGGCTTGGATCTCTGCTTGTCTTTGACATCACCGCATGGCTGATGGAACCAGAAATCTCTAAGACTTAACCGCTGTTCATGCCAGTCAATCAGTGTATCCAACAAAAATGTATAAAAAGAAAAAAAAATGCTACCAAATGCTATCAGAGCAGGAGTGTCCCTCTCTACCTCAGATCATCTTGGGAGACTCATCCCTCTGCCTACACCTTAAACTATTTCACTTGTGCAGCAAAGAACACATGAATGAGCCTTTCAGTTCTGCATTTAAACATAAAGTGATTCCATCAGACTTCTCTTATTCTGCGGACAGCAAGCTGGAGAACACAGCCTTTACAGGATGGTATTTATGTGAAAATGTACTCAATTTCTGCATGTATTCAACATGTATGACGCTGTGTACGAGCAGAAAGTAGGAGCAACGTGAGAAGAAGAAGATACCTGCACATCTCCATACACAGAGATAAAGAAAGTGGAGAGACAGGGTACTGCCTGCCACAAGCGGTCCTACTTCAAGCTGCTGTTGTCATGGTTACCCATCTCCACACATACGATATCTGTACACACATGTATATCCACACCACAAGCACACACGGACAAACACACACCGTTTGAATGCAAAAAACACAGCGAGGAAGCCAGGAAGAAAATCCGAGATTTACAGAGTGAAACAGTAAATGACGAAAAAGAGAGTGATGCGAGGAAAAAAAAAAAAAAAAGACAAACTGCCAGGGCCAACCCACAAGCTCATCCATCTCACCATTCTGCCATCCAGATATCCTCCCATCAGTCTGTGAGACAGCACGGACAGAAGAAAAGCAAAGACACGCGCGCGCACACACGGCCCGTGTTTATTCAAAGAAGCAAAAGGCAACCTTGAGCGGTGGCTGCAGAGATGCAGAAAGGCGTTCAGCAGAGATGGATTATGTCACAGACAGAGTGGGGTGTCTCTGTGTGTGGGTGTGTTAGGCGGTGGGGGGGGGGGGCCTCCAGTTCATGACCAATGCAAATGTAAAACACAAAAAAATGGGAATACCATCCATTTAGTCAGAAGACAGACAGAGACAGACACACACACTCTAAATGAGACAACACTTTTAAAAGGTAAAATCAAAGCAACACTTCGGCCACCAAAGGTCACAGTTTCTCTCCCAGCATGCAGCTGGGCAGAGCACCATTGCTGTGGGGGGGGAAAAAAACAAACGTACAAAACAAGACACTGACTAAGGACTGAGGACTGAGGGCAAATGTCTTACCTGAGGAGACGAGATGGAGGAGCACAGCAGGTGCACATGGGAAGAAAGAAGAGACAGACAGAGCATGAGTTAGGAGGTGAGTGGTCTGGGTGAGACTTCAGACGCCTACACAAGTGTTCCCTGGACTCGGTCTACTCCTTGAAGAAAATTGAAATATCTGCAGTCCCACTCGGCTCAGTTTGATGCAATCTAAGCATTAGAAGGAATTGGTTTATAAACATTTAAGGGTGCACTGATTGACAAGAATTATTTATGTCTGGGTGCGTATGAGCGTTGAACTTCCAAAGGTGCTAACCAGACATTTGATTTTTCCCCCCCGGTTAGCACTGTAACCCATGTAACGCTGTGACTCTCCTGTGCTTGGCTGCAGCTGATTCATTTGCAGCTGTATTTGCTTGTTGAGGATGCTCAGGAGTTCTGTGTGTCAGGCTCTGTCACGAACAAAAGCAAAACCAACTAATGATGACGATGCTCAGATAGTAAGACCGATTCAAACATGGAATCATGTATCCACACTGTACCTTCACAATGGCAGCTGTGGCTCCGGTGCCAGCACTAATGCAAGTGTGCGCATGGGAAACATACAGCCAAGGTGCTATATCAATGCAGACCAACAACACTATCAATCAACAAAGTAACCCATAGCATAGAGTATGTTAAGCAGTAGTAAAACCACTATAAGGAGGTATAAAACATCTATGAGACACACCTAACACCAACATGTTCAGCATCTTAGAAGAAAACAGCCTTTAACATACCTCACACATGTGCGTCTGTCTCTGAGCCCCTGAAGCCACTGTCATGTGTACTGTGAGTGTAATGCTCCTCTGGTTGTGAACCAGCAACCCGTCAACGTCTCAAACGGATGAGCAGTGGACGAGTGTCACCCTCTTGTGGTCACTAACCAAAACAGCTGCCACGAACTAATAAATCATTCATCAAATCAGTGAGAGTTCACAGTTCTTACAGTCTTACGGCTTGTTGCGTCACCTTATCATTCATGTTGACAAAAGGCCAAGATTAAACCTCAGATGTCACGTTTTTAACACGGGACCCTCGAGACTCTCTTTGGGTCTTTCTGTCATTTTCTTGGTAAAAGAAACTCTGATACAGCTGTTGGTTTCTTTAAATAAAAAATGATTTGAGTGTGTGTGTGCGTGCACAGTTCAGTTCTGAGTTATAAAACATTTACTTTTCATGCCAACTTCTGCACTATAGGTGGAGCCGCATTCAAATCTAGTTTGTGTTTTTAGTAGGGCTTGGCAACAATTCAAATTTTTCACCTAATTAATCACATGATTTCCCTGATTAATCACGATTAATTGCATTTGTGCGCAAAATCCAAAAATGAATTCAAAAGTAGTGTATAGCTTTTAGCATTTAGTTTTATTTTAAATGTACTGCCATATGAATGAAAGTGCCATAACATTTGTTGTGCAAACACACTTTTAACATCAGCATCTTTATGTAGTTTTTATGTAGAAGCCTCGCTCCACTGTCTGTTTCCTTGAATGACTTGCTGCTATCAGTTGTGTGTTTTGCCTTTAAGAGATATTTTAGACTGGAACTACTGCGGTGATAAGACAATTCAACTTGGCAGCGTTTACAGATGACTTTGGTTCTGTTGACTCAGCTTCTGGAAGAACTTTAAAATGAAAATGGCCGAGTAAAAGTTCCGTACCCTTCTCCATGTTTGGTGGATCCGCCGATTACTTTCTTTTCCGGTTCCGCAGCAGACAGCAGCAGACTTTTACAAAATAAAAGCCTGTGAGCAATAGACTTTTACAAAATAAAAAAATGTATAAAATGGGTGGTTTGTGGCGTAGTGGGTTGACAGGAGCATGCTTCCTGTCTCTCTGATCTTTCCTATCCATTAAAGGCACAAAAGCCCCCCCCCCCAAAAAAAAAATAAAAATAAAATTTAAATTAAAAAAATAAATAAATAAAAAAATGCATTAATGAGCGATAAAATATTTATCAGCGTTAAGTAATTAACGAGTTCACGCAATAATAACGAGTTAACTCGCCCAGCCCTAGTTTTTAGGCATATTTATTAGACACTAATATTTTGCAAAGGATTTGTTTTAGGACAGAAGAAAAAAAGACAAATGTCATGTGTGTGCAGTTGGTAAGGTTGTGCTCAATACCAGAGGAAGGAGGGGGGGTGTTTGAATTGATTGGCTATCGTCTACCTCATAATCAGTTAACGTATGCCCAAGTGGGTTAGTCCCACACCTTTGTCCTGCTCCTGTCAACCAGTCTGACACAAAGCAAAAGAAAACATTTCGAGATGGTGGTGTAAAGTTGAGGAATAAATTAGAAGATGAGTCGATAATCAGCTGCATTGTTTGGGTGTATTAGAGCGTTGAGAACCTCCGTTTCATATCATTTTGGTGGACTAAGACGTCAACAGTTCTTTTTTTGTGTGTCATGTTAAACATGCTCAGTGACACGGTAAGGCTGTTTGGCTTGCTTGGTGTTCGGTGCAATCAGTCAAGGCAGTTAACAGCGAGGGAATTGTGAGACATGAAATAAATGGCTCTCTGTTTTTTGGTTTTACGAGCTTATAAAAACCACAAGACACAGAAAGAAAAAAAAAGGGGAGAGAAAAAAAATTCTCTTGGACAAAAACATTCAATTTAAAGAGCGGGCTCTCCTGGAACTAATTACCAGTCCAACCGTGCTGGTGTGCTCACTGTTGTGTGCAGCCCAGCCTCCCCAGAAATGGTAAAACTTTAATATGTGTTTCTCCACACGTCAAATACAAAGCAGTTTCACAATCGATGCTTCAGAATCGTTTTGTTCTGTACTGAGTAGCATCACGTCATATGACAGAAACCTTGGCAAAAGATCACAAAGCTTTGAGTCTGTGACAATGTCTTGCATAAGGGTAAGGAACAGAATAAGGGCATGATGACACTGCAGACATGGGCATTCAACACCACTGGGTGAAGAACTTATCAGATTGGGAAGTCACCCAACCAGAAAAGGATGTGTTAGCTGAATGACTCATCTTCGCCATTTCTCCACAACAATTGCCAGTGGTGGACCTCATTACAGCTGAATCTGCACGGAGGAATAACGAAATCTCTGAGGCGGAAGCAGAACAGCTCCGTATGAAGGTAACAGCAGCCCTCTCCAGCACTAAGACTCCCCCCTCCAACGTCACACCACAGGAAAGGAAGGCAGAGACCAAAACATCACCATTTTGCCAGCAGACAAGGGAAGATGCGCCGTGGTTCTCGATAGAGCCGATAGTCACAGAAAAATAATAACACCGCTGAGTGCTAACACCACCTACGAGGGCCTGAAGAGGGACCCCACAAACAACTATATGAAGAAAGTCACAGATTTTGCCCTTATTTAAGGTCTTATGATTGCAATGACTGAAAAAATGGATCTGCTTCCTAATTAAAAATTGTGGGTTTATAAAAATTTCAAGCGTAGAAGGAATCACAACTAAATTATTACAGCTACTTCAAAAAGGTATACAAGAAAAAAAATCTAGAATCTGAGAAACTGTGTCCACCTGTGCAAAAAAGATATAATATGTCTCCTTGAAAATGTAATGCCACTGATGCTAGAAACTGCCCCAACTTCTCTCTCAGTCCCTTAATAAATTGTTACAGTCATGGGACCTAGACTCACTCCCTCTGATCAGTGTGCCGGTGGTTTTTCTAATTCAACAGATATCAGGCCACATAGAAACACACTTTAGTTCAATCGCTTTTGAAGTAAAGCTTTCCAGTCAGACTCTCCTGTTTAAGTGTGGTAACTTCTGGCCTCAAAATGACCAAAATGACGGCAACTTAAATCCAAACTTTCTAACTTCAAAACAACAGTTTCTGGACTGATGAGTGATGTCACAGAAGGTCCATTTATTTAGTCCATGCCAATATACAATTGTGTTTATTCTGTAATTCTGAATGTGGTCTAAGGGATTGGATCTCAATGCGAGTAGGACTTAACTCGTTATCATCGCGTTAACTCGCTAATTATTTAACGCCGATAAACATTTTATCGCGCATTAACGCAGGTTTTATTTATTTAAAAAAAAAAGAATTTAAAAAATGTTTGTAAAAACTTTTTTGGGGGGGGCTTTTGTGTTTTAATGGATAGGGAAGTTCAGAGAGACAGGAAGCAGGGGGCAGAGAGAGGGGGAACAACACGCAGCAACGGGCCGTCCGATGTGGGACTCGAACCGGGGCCAGCTGCAGCGAGGACTACAGCCTCTTGTACATGGGGCGCCTGCTCAACCCACCACACCCCTGTTTGATTATTTATTTTATTATTGGAAAAGTCTGTTGCTCACAGGCTTTTATTTTGGAAAAGTCTGCTGCTGTCTGCTGCAGAACCTGAAAAGAAAGTAATCGGCGGATCCACCAAACCTGGAGAAGGGTACGGAACTTTTACTCGGCCATTTTCATTTTTAAAGTTCTTCCAGACGGCGGAGTAGACAGAACCAAAGTCGCCTATAAACACTGCCAAGTTGAATTGTCTTCTTACCGTAGTAGTTCCAGTCTAAAATATCACTTAAAGGCAAAACACACAACTGATAGCAGCAAGTCATTCAAGGAAACAGACAGTGGAGCGAGGCTTCTACATAAAAACTACATAAAGATGCTGATGTTAAAAGTGTGTTAGCACAACAAATGTTATGGCACTTTCATTCATATGGCAGCACATTTCAAATAAAACTAAATGCTAAAAGCTATACACTACTTTTGAATTTTTGGATTTTGCGTAAAAAATGCGATTAATCGTGATTAATCAGGGAAATCATGTGATTAATTAGATTAAAGATTTGAATCGTTGTCCAGCCCTAGTCCTGAGTGAGTTTACACATGTATTTAGTGCTGTGCACTTGTAACTGGATCTCGAGGGGCACAGCAGGTGGAAACAGTTAAACTGGGAGTTACAGGCACTCCAGTTCTCAGGTTTGGTGTCTTAAGTTTGCAGGGTTTTAGTTTAGCAGAGAGGTCTGAATCCTGTAGCGCACAGCTCGGCTGATTTTAAGCCTTCCCCAAATCTTGCTTGTCTTGGTATTGGTTCCCATCTCCAGTATAACTGTTTATCTTTGTAAATACATTTTGCATTAAACTTTCTTTGGAACTTTATATGCTATCTGTCATTTGAGCTTTGGTTAAACCACAAAGATAGAAAGAAAATCAGATTTGGTCAAGAACTTTTTTATCTGTAACTGCATCTTAATGTAAGCCATCTTGAGATAATGAGAACCAGAGCGATTAAGGTCATTAGAGCTGGAAACTGTGACGACTGAAGCTGTGCACAGTGCCATCTCTCTGCCCAGCGCAACGCTTCCCAGGCTTCAGCAGGCTGGGGACAACAACTTCCTTCCTTTTCCTCCAAGCCTTAAGAATCAAACAGCAGTGTCAGCAGTAAAGGACAGAAAGACGGACCCTCAACAGAGGTCACAACAAAGTAAGCACAGATCAGAGGTGCAGGCCAAAACCAGGGATCAACATGGTGGCTGGAAGGGAGGATAGGGGGGGGTGGTGTGAGTAGGAGACAGAGGGTGGGCCAGCCCCTCTCTTCTTCTTAGTGTCTGATGTGTTGCAGCCAAGCGCGCAGCCTTCATTACGAGTCCGTAATTAAAAGTAGACTAGAGTGGAAAAGTGCTTAATACCGCTGGCTGCTTCCCAGGAGAGCTGTGGGATCAAAGCCCGCCCTGATCCGCTGCACTCACACACCAAGCACCGACAGCACCCAGAGCAGCCTGCCACTCCACCCACGCTTCCTCCTGATGACTGCGATTAGTGGGAGGAGGAGGCTGGGAGGAGTTGAGAGGAGGGGGAGACACAGGAAGAAAACCAAGAGAGATAAGAGAGTTTGAGGGAGGACGTGTCTCAGAGATGTTTCTGCTGGAAGTCTGCTTACACACACCACACAAACTCTTTCTGAGTTCACAGCTCCACAGTAAAACATTACTGTTCATGTGATTCTTCAGACATGTAAAAAAAAAAATGAAGCGTGCCATGTCACAGATGAGTAATTTCAGCTCGACACAATTTACACAACCAGCACCCACATTTGCAACTTGTGGCAACTACACTATAACTGCTCAGTCAACCAACCCATTTATCAACCATTTTAGCTTTAATGTGCTGGTGAGTATGAGCATGTGTCATGCCCATGGGGTTTTCCACGTGTTTTGTGTTTTATCACGTTTTAGTTTATGTCATGTCTTAGTTTTTAAGTTCCTGTTTAGTTCTTAAGTTTTGCCATGTTTTAGTTTTGCCATTGTTTTCCCCTCAGTTTTTGGTTCCTCAGTCCCCATGTTCAGGTCATTAGTTCATTCACTTCACCTGTGGATTTTTCTCAGCTACATCCAGTCATTCATCAGTTCCCTCAGTATTTAGGCTGTGTTCGAAACCGCCTACTACATACTACATACTTGGAAACGGCATACTCATCGATCAGACAGTATGCAGAGCGTTTACCCACAATGCATTTCGCACCTGCCCGAGCCGAAATCAGCGGGCCTGAAGCTGATTTCGCTTAAGCTCTAAACTCTTAACTTTAGCAACATTTGAAACATTTTCAGGCGAGAAAGTAGTCGTTTAGATCCCCAACGTATTGAAAACCTGACAAAATACCGGCTATTTACAATATTTTTCCGGCGAATTCGGCGCTACTAAAGCTAGCCGCAGTGAGCAATGCACTTCCGGTTATTTTCACAAAATAAAATACCCGTTGCCTTTTATCATAGGGAAAGCCATTACGATACAATTGGTGCTTTTGTTTTGAAAACAGGAAGTGAACCTACCCTCGTTGTAGCTAACTTGAAACTGCCTTTTTGACAGGAAATGACGATGGGCGACGTCACGTTACGTTGCATCTTGGGTAGTTTGAGTACGAGTAGTAACCTCATGATGCATACCCAACATTTCAGAGAATCTAGTATGCATTCGGGAAAAAAAGTCAGTATGAGTAGTAGGAGTAGTAGGAGAAGTATGCAGTTTCGAACACAGACTTAGTCTCTCTGGTTTCTCACATTCATTGTGAGATCCTTTCACCTTACACAAGATAAGTACGTTCTAGTTATGCCACGTCATGTTCCTTGTTTTGCTTTGCCTCAGTCATCTTTTTTTTTTTTCACAGTCTTGCTCTTGTCTTCAGGGTCAGCCGCAATTTTTGTTAACCTTGTTTTTGAAAGTCCGCATCCATGTCCTTCTACGCATCGCACCCACCCCTAGTTGACAGTATGTGTCAGGAGGGGCACCAGCAACATATTCTAGCCCCCAGGATGCCGAAGAGACACATCACACTGGAGAAGTGGTGGGTTCGTCATGACAAGTCATCCTTTTTAGTCTGCTGTGTCATGTGTGCAACTGCTTCACGAGAGCCGTCCAGTGATGGTGAACTTTCCATCCATGTAACAGCAACACCCAGTTTACATCTGGTATTAAAATGTGGTATAAAGTGTAATTCTCTGTTATGTGAATATTTCATCTGAATGGATCATATTGGATTTCCACTTGTCTTTATCACTTTGCTGAAATCGAGGCATTAGGAAACTACTTGGTAAAGGTATGGGGAAGCATTGTTGCCTGCCTGCCTTCAGACAGAATATCTCACTATGTCTCCATTTTCTAATTGCATCTACAAACAACACTAAATGAGGCATAAGTTGCTCAAAAATTCATTCCGAAGACAAAACTCTGGATCACAATTCACAGCTTCATTTTTCACAAAACCATCTGCTGAGTTACTACAACAGCGTGCTCAAAACCATTACCACTGCACTGGCTAATTGCTAACAATAACCTGTACTCTTAGTAAACACTACCAGCAACAAATGAGCTCCCTGTGTACTAGAAACACTTCAGCAATAAATCCTTATCTTAGCTGAACCGTCTGCAGCATAACACAGTTATCGAGACAAATGACTGTGCTTCAGCTGGTGAAAAACGGTGGTTGAGATTTTGACATTGCAGAAAACGGCTCTGGTGTAGTTTTCACTCAAAAATGACAAAACCTCCAATATTTTTGTGTAGGGTAGTCTTTGTCCTAAGGGCAGGCAGAGGTGGAAGAGCTGCTAATGGGACAACTTGCTCCAAATACTCCAAATTTACAGCCAAATCAGCAGAGCCACTCTATTACACTGTTCAACACAGTCAAGGTGCTTTCTTTAACTTCTACTTATTTATGCTAAATCACACTATATCAGGTTGTTGGATTCATTTTAGTAAAGTTTAAATACTATGTACCACAGTCACATATGTATTTGTACATAGTTGGACTGTCGTTGATTTTCTGTTCAGGACTTTTATGGCAGGTCTTGACTCACAAATCCATGACACAGTGACATTGCATAAATAAGGAGAGCAAAAGTGATCCCACCCTAAACACTCAAACTTAATAAACTTTTAGGCCTACTAGATGCATTAGCCTCGGACTAGCAACTGCCTTGCTAGCTGGTCTTCCTTCATCTTGGACATACATCTTCCCTGAATGTGTCAATTTGAAGGATTTGGGCTTTCTACTTAAAATGAAGAGGAACTCTGTTAACAAACCAGCAGCTCATCAAAGAGTTTCATGGCTCACCTACATTCTTTTCGGGAGTAAGAACTGTCAGCCAAGGGTCGTTGGATTGCTCTTTAACAAAGGCAAGGTGAGTTAAGAGTTGAGGATAATCACAAACACCTGCCTCATTTATCACCTGGCACTTATACAAACTTCTACTGGAGAGAGCGCTTTACTCTTAGATAGATCAACAGATACTGCACCAAATTCCGAATGGAATCTCTCCTCCCCCCACTGGTGTGCTCACATGTCAGTGCTGTATCTCCAGATGTTGAATCCAACATAAAAATGTAAATGGCACAATCTTACAATGTGGCAATGTTGGTAGCTTAGTCGACAGTTGGTGATTGATATTATCTGCAGTGTGTGTTTGTGATTTCCCTTCTCACTACTGGAGCTCGCTTTCTAGCTTTTTTCTGTCCACCTCCTTGCTCTCTGTTAGCTTATTCTTAAGATGTTCATGAATGGTCCTCATTAACACCCTTTCTCCCTCCTTGAAGGGTGTTCAGCTGCTTCTTTAGGTCACTGGTGAAATAAACCTGAATACAAATAGATTCAATTTTATTTTATTCATGTGTTGAACTATTCAGAGACATTTCTTTTTAAAGATATTGCTTACTATTGAAGTGTATCAACGCCTATTCTATAATACTGTCATAAAATGACCAGAAAATTAATGGATGGATGGATTGATGGAGGGAGGGAGGCGCTACACTTCACCCAAGGGCATCTGGTAGCCATCATGCAACCATCTTGCAAATTCCCAAGAAAAATCTTCTGTTTGGCTGCAGTTAATACTTAATGCGTCACCAGCTGAGCTGTAAGGAGCTCTGACTCTGAAATAAAATCAGGGAAAATAACACCCAACTTCACTCTACTATATTATTACATCTAATAATGGATTATAGTATGTGACTTCCCCGAGGCTAATGTCTGTGTTTCCTACCATCCTCCTTTCATAGATACTTATAATATTCATTAGTGTAAAAATTGGAATGCCATAATGAGACTTCCATTTTTATAAGAGCGGATTTGTGCCAAAAAAATGTGAATTGAAACTAAATGAATACAGTACAAACAACACTCCCCTGTGCTTACAACCACTGGAGAACGGCAACATCTGATTTAGTGTGGCTCGTTCGCTGAGTTCACAATAGCCTCAGGATCTGGAAACATTAACACACTCTATTACCATTTCCACACCAAAGGTAGAGAGAGATATTTTTTCTCCACTTTTTTATTTTTTAAACACACACTAAAACAAGTAGATCGAATCCTTTGCAACTGCCAGTGTTTCCCCCTCACTGTTCTGAGGAAAACCACTGGTCACGACCTACCAGGATACAAGCTTGCAAGGATACTACCAGGGTACTGCAACAACATAAAGGCATGGCGTTCCACTGGATCCTAAAAGCTGTGTTGAACCACAATTTCTGATAATTACAACTGAGATAAATTATACTGGTTTATCTAGATCTGGAACATTAACCTCTTACATTGAGTAAGAGCTGTTGCTGTCAGTTTCAGAGTCACCATATGAGATGTTAGAATCAGTAAAAGTGTGTTTCTCAAAGACGAATGGAGCTGTGTTCACTTTTGGTGCCCCCGACCGCAGAATCCTCCGGGGAAAGGAAGATGTACACCGAGATTTATGTTCCCACTGATGTTGAACCACGTCAGAGTCGATAAGAACTCGCATCTGTTTCAGAGTCACTTTCGCTTCCAACTCAAGAGCCAGATGTTAGTGAGGTTATGTTTGCAGATTGCGTTTGGCACTTGATTATTTACTCAGTAGGAAAATCTAAAAAGTTTACTGAAGAGAGAATGAGAGGGAGGATTAGAGCTTTAACCCTCATACCTGTATTCATTATAATGGATGTCTATGGGAGCCGTTTCTGTAATCTGCCATTGCAGAAAAACTAAAAAGCTGTAAAAGCTGATGTTGTAGCTCATCAATGACATATCCCAGACCTAATAATCCCCCATAGAATATTTCACTTTGCACTGCATACATTGAAAATACAGCAGTTTTTGTGTGTGTGTTTTTAACAGAAATTGGTGTTTACCTCAAATACACTAGTATTTAAACGGTTCATTTTTTGAAAATAATTGAAAACTTGGTGGTTATGATCAGAACTGAAGTGGAAGAAAAGATTTATGAAAAAAAAAGTGGAAAAAATATTAACATATGGTATTTTGGGGATCATTTTAGAAGGGGACAAAAATGTCCCTTTTCAGAAATTAAGGATTTTTTTTTTTTTTTTTTTTTAAATCAGGCATAACAAAAAAATTAAAAATCTCTAAAAATCAGTGTTGTTGCTAATCATTGACATATCCAGACCATAATTATCCCTACTATATAATTCCACTTTGCATTCTATATATTGAAAATACTGGCACCTAAAGGCTTAAAATTTGGGCTAGAAAGTTCAAATTGGCATCTAAAGGGTTAATAAAAAAAAGTGGAAAAAAAATATTAACATATGATGCTTTTAGGTCGTTTTAAAAGGGGACAAAAATGTCCCTTTTCAGAAATGAGGGAGTTTTTTTTCTACACAATGAAAAATTGCATTGTATATGATGTGTGTTTGAAATTCGAAAAAATAGTCAAAAATGCACAACCGGACTAAATATGATGAGTATCACTATTTCCAGTGTGAAATTAGCAGAGAAAGTACACCCCAAGTGGACAGAAATGTCCCCTATCAGGGATTAGGGTTAAGGGAATTTTAGTTTCTTTGATCTGTAGACTAAAAAAAAGGCAGATCACGAAATCTTTTCTCAGGATGCGGAGGGGATGTCATTAACTTTATCATGTCCTCCTCCATCCGTGTGTGCATGTAGGGCGGCCTAATGTAAAGCTTTAAATGTCCATTTTTCATTCAACTGCACAAGTCGAAGGAAGAGAATAATAGGTTGAAAAAAAGCGAAAGGAAGAAAAACAGAAAGTAGAACTGACAAGTAAGAAAGTAGAACAGTAAAAATGATGAAGTCCATAATGAAACATACACGGGCAAACTAAAACACTTACAAATGGCAAAACTGGAAAAAAAATGCTCAATATTCCAGTGAGGTTTTGATGAAAATGAAAGAAATTGTGGGAAAATGTCACAGAAGAGCTGACAATGGCTCAGAACAATAAAGGTGTAGCCGTCACAATGCTTTTTGCACACTCTTTTTGACACTTACAAGTGTGACATTGATAAAAGCATTTTAAAGTAACAGTGAGGCATACTGAACGAAACCACTCATTACATCCAGTGTGTTAAGGTTCGAACCTGCCGTCGCAATCTCTTGCGGCAGCCTTTTTTCTCTTCCTTTCCACTTGCAAAGCTATTTCTTTATATTTCTCTCAGAATTCAACAGGACGATGAACTGACCAGAGCTGTGTATGGACCTGGTGCATGGTTTTCACTCTATAGAAATGAAGCATCACCAAAACGGTTCATCTTTTGTTTTGTGTTTGTTTTGTACATATTAAGGCATTTATGTACCACACAAGACAGCTTTACATAGGCTCATCAAGGTCAAAGTTTCAAAGTAAGTCCCTCTCGCTCTCTTTGCACTGCCTCTGCCAAGCATGCTGCAGCTGCATTCCTACAGCACCCTCACAGCAGGTGGTAGAAGCCTGACTGCATGGGTGTGGGCTTTCTTTAGAGCAGAACCAAACGATGATGGTCTGCACTCTCAACTATGCAACAACATTGATGGAGAGGGACTGCTTTAACATGCATGGCCGTGCAATACAGTGCAGGTATTAAACTGTATCCAACTGTATTCAAATTCAATATACAACATCAAAGTGTGTCTCAGTTCAGTGTGGCAGCAGCGTCAGTCACACCTCCTCTAACCACACTGCAGCCGACCACAGATAGAGGACCAGTGCGCCTCATGATAGACAAAACGGGATTCATGAGGAAAAGTATCGTACTGCATACTGACATGGAAATAAACTAGGGCTGGGCGAGTTAACTCGTTAATTATTTAACGCCGATAAATATTTTGTAGCGCATTAACGCAGGTTTTATTTTTTTTCGTTTTTATTTTTTTTTTATTACAAAAAAATGTGCACAATTTTTTTTTTTTGGGGTGTGGGGTGCGCTTTTGTGCCTTTAATGGATAGGAAAGTTCAGGAAGCAGGGGGCAGAGAGAGGGGGAACAACACACAGCACAGGGCTGTTCGATGTGGGACTCGAACCGGGGCCAGCTGCAGCGAGGACTATAGCCTCTTGTACGTGGGGCGCCTGCTCAACCCACTACGCCACACACCACCCCTGTTTTGTTATTTATTTTATTATTGTAAAAGTCTGTTGCTCACAGGCTTTTATTTTGGAAAAGTCTGTTGCTGTCTGCTGCGGAACCGGAAAAGAAAGTAATCGGCGGATCCACCAAACCTGGAGAAGGGTACGGAACTTTTACTCGGCCATTTTCATTTTAAAGTTCTTCCAGACGGCGGAGTCGACAGAACCAAAGTCATCTGTAAACACTGCCAAGTGGAATTGTCTTCTCAGCGTAGTAGTTCCAGTCTAAAATATCACTTAAAGGCAAAACACACAACTGATAGCAGCAAGTCATTCAAGGAAACAGACAGTGGAGCGAGGCTTCTACATAAAAACTACAGAAAGATGCTGATGTTAAAAGTGTGTTTGCACAACAAATGTTATGGCACTTTCATTCATATGGCAGCACATTTAAAATAAAACTAAATGCTAAAAGCTATACACTACTTTTGAATTCATTTTTGGATTCTGCGTACAAATGCGATTAATCGTGATTAATCAGGGAAATCATGTGATTAATTAGATTAAAAATTTGAATCGTTGCCCAGCCCTAAAATAATCCCATCTGCGCCTCTATGACTCAGTTCTCACAATATCTACAGCATGGTTCAGAACTATTTTTACAGCCCCATACAGTTCTCAGCCTTACTACAAAGTCAGCACTTTAGAAAAGGAAAGCTTCCATTTTTAGCGTGCTGACAATTTTTTTGCAGATCATTTTTCTCACGGTTTTTCAAATGAATGAATGTATATCTTCAAATCTCATGTGAAAATAATCCATTAAAAAAAAACAAAGTATGAAGTTGTCTCAAAGGCCCATTTCTGTGTCTGACATTTGTTTTTCTATTGGGGCGGGGGCAAGATAAAGAAAACATGAACGTGGTGAATATTCAATTTGAACAAAAACCTCAATATGGAGAGGATAGTTTTCAAAATGTATTCCATCCAAACTTTACACCCGTGACAGAAAATACTGAAGATCCTTTGATGTCTACTTTTGCGTCTATATAACCATTCCTGTTGAATCACAAAGCTGACACTTCATTGAGTCAAATCAAATCTATAGATAAAGCACATTTTAAACAGCTGACTAAAGGGCTGAACACGTAATAGAAACCTGAATCATATAAGCAGAGACAGATTTTAAAAAACACGTAAAAACAGAAAGAGAAAAACCAAAAAAAATAAAAATAAAATGACAACGGCTTCTTAAAAAACAATACAAATATTAAGAAGTTAGTATGCCCATTAAAAAAATACTAATTCTGTAATTTGGCCAACATGCACACTTTGAAGTTTAAGCTGGAGCTTACCCCCCCCAAACAGGTGGCTCTAACACAGCTGTTACGATCAACTTGACAAGAATGCTGCGGTATTTTGACCAAAGTATGGACCATCAGTAAGTAATTGTAGTTTTTTCTGGGTTTATCATGAACGTCTAAACCAAATTTCAAGGCACCCGGATGCAAAAGTGATGCATCTTTTAAGACACAGCTAGTTTGACAGTGAATAAGAACACGATTAATCTATGAATGCTACGGGTTTATCAAACAGTGGGATGTGTTCCAGTCACAAAGTAACATTTTACTCCCTCGGTAGACAGAATTTATAACAGTAACTGGTGTGGCTACTCGTTAATACACTCCAGCACACAGCTTTAAAAAGACATTTAGTTCTGCACCTCAAACTTTCCAGAAGAGACTGAGAGGCAGAACTGTGGGCTAATTTAACCCACTGAAGACATGCTGAAGGGTTAAAGCTCCATCCTTCCTCTCCTCTGAGAACCGTGTGTGTGTGTGTGTGTGTGTGTGTGTGTGTGTGTGTGTGTGCGTGCGTGCGTGTGTGTGTGTGTCATACATGCCTAACATTCATCACCACAGAACCAGCTTCCAGTTTTAACCCATGCTGACAGGTCCTATTTGCAGAGCAGCATGACCCATTTTTTCTAAACCGTTTAAGAAAGATGTAGCGCGTTATCCAGGAAAGGACGGACGCAGAGGAGGGGTGGAGTGTATAATAAAGACATAGATCAAAGGCAGATTTCTCAACAACTGTGATTTCAATAAAAGATGAAAAACACTGATGAGACACACGAATTAGCCTGTAGACTGCAGGTCAGATTGACTTCTGTTTGCATCAGGCGTCCACGTGTTCAGGGAGCTGTGGAGGACAGGGGAGAATTTTTCCACTTGTGTTCATATAATTGGAATACAAAAAGGAAGACGTTGCCGGAACATATTAACTGTCAAGACATGTTTTTCAATGTTTCAAATAAATTAATTGCTCGTTGTTATTCCAACATGCCGTCTCGCTCTGTGTGCTGTCCATGGTGCTGAAGACGGAAGTCTAATGACATTGATCTGACAGTAGTTGTTGTTATTCCGAGCCAAACAGCTTAGATACCATATTTTCCTCCACTTACTAGGAAACAGGGTCACCATTTTTATCAAGAAACAAGTACAGCGTGTGCTGACAGTTGTTCGGAGGGCCTGAGACTCACAGTGAAGAGGTAATGGCACACTGGGTGTTCTGCCTCTAACATGAAACAGTCTGTTCGGGATTTCAGTCTGGGTTTACTTCATGTTTGAACAAGTCAAGCCGTGACGTCTGAGTCTGAGAGAACAGCTGTTGGTTTCATGGGGTGAATTTAATCTTATTTAAGAAGATCACTTTTCCTAATGCCTTTGTTGAAGATGCCTTGAGTGAACGGTTAGAAATGGTAAATGACCTGCAAGATATCACAACAGTCCTGTTGTATAAGCTGTGGCTGTGGAGTGAGGACTTGAGATCTGAATGCATGAAGCCCTGTAGGGTTGGCTTAAAAACACTGAATCTTTTCAATCTGGATTTACATACACCGAAAAGGATGTTAACCCCCGAACAACAGCAGAAACTCCATGTGTGATTATGATTTAGCTACATATCTAAGTACTGTTTCAGTAGGTAAAATCAAGGAAAATAGCTACACGTGTGACATATGACTCCCTGTCACATGGCATGATGGATTTTCAAGCTTTCTGACTACCTCTGCTTTGGTGTGAACATTGTGCAGTTCAGTCCAGCTACTTTACCTGCTGTTTCCAAATGTCTGAGAACAGACTGCGGCTTCTTCACCCCTACTTTTTTAAACTGTTGTGAAAAAAAAAGACAGCATTTACACATTTTTCTTGTGGCCTCTGCGAATAAAAATGGACGTTTCTGGTTCTGATCCATTCGTTTGTACAGATGTGACTTGGAATAGAGCGGGTTTGTTTGCTCATTTATTAGACCATCACATTTAACTGTGATACCTGAGGGTGCTCTGATCAAACCAGCACCAAATGTTATCTGCCATTAGGCCTTCTAAAACAAACAGATGACTGCGGATGACTGAGAATGCTGATTAGGAGAGCCAATCACAGACACTTTAAAGAAAGGAGAGGAGAACTGCATCGCCTCATCCTCTCAGGTTATTTGAGCTGGTGTCCTCATACAAATAACAAGGCAACTTAAACCGGGGAATGGTATACAAAATAACAGCAACTGTGTTTCTTTGTGAATGAAAAAATGTCTCAGAGCACAGCAGCCTGCGTCCCATATATGCTGTTTGCATCTTTAATAGATTAGAGGGACAGAAAGAGACCAAGAAGGCACCGTGGGGGAGCTAAATGTGGTC
Organism: Odontesthes bonariensis; assembly: GCF_027942865.1. Classification (NCBI taxonomy): domain Eukaryota; kingdom Metazoa; phylum Chordata; class Actinopteri; order Atheriniformes; family Atherinopsidae; genus Odontesthes; species Odontesthes bonariensis. The sequence goes on along the minus strand of NC_134513.1, from coordinate 19,724,959 downwards.
AGCATGTCAGCTTGTCTGAGCTGAAATTAATATATCTGTGTGTGTGTGAGTGTGTACTTGCCCTACACCCTTGTTTACTTGTGGCAAAAGGACAAACTTTGCAGAGAAGAGGGCAGCATGCTTTGCTTCTCCTGCACTCTTTTGCTGTTTTTCACTTTAGCTCAGAGGCTGACAGATGCACATTAAACAGCAGACACACAGCTTCTTCTCCGTTTACCTTTAGTTACACCAGCTTTGCTAGATACGTCTGAAAGATCACAAGGTGCTTAACAAGATATGAACAAAAGAAAAATGGAACATCTGGCAGCCCGTAATCTACTGTTGGTCCATTTTTAAGGTTTATCAAAACAGTGAAAAACTTTCATTATCACCATCAATCACGATTATAACAGGGAAGCTGCATTTGTAATGTCTCCATATTGTTACCTGCAAACTGAAACTACGGTGAAAGGTATACTGTTGGTGATATGAGGCCAATATGATGAGTCACAAATGTTTTTACTGCGGACTTTGCTGATTTATGCTTCCCTGACATTTTTCTCTCACATGAAAAATTGGCATCACAAACTCTAGATGCCTGTTGACACGGGAGCTGAAATGAAAATCACCCCTCCAACATCCAACACTTTCACCATTACTGCCTCGCTTACGGAGATACTGTGTAGATACCAAAGATTACTTATACACTTTACTTATAAAAACCTACTGAATACCAAAGATCTCCTCCTTATAATCCCTGATGCTTCGGCTGCTCTTTGGTAAAAGCTTCACGCAAGAAAGTGTGATAACTGATCAGTTGAAGTATTCAATTATTCAACATGGATGGAGCTCATTTTGCAGTTAATTCACGTACTTAAAACTTAAAACTAGCTCCACACATATGGAAAATGTATTTATCTGTCTCAACTAATACTACTGCAGCCAAAATTCAACTTCAATAATTACTCAGCACTTCAGACTGACACCTCTGAATATGTGCCTTTGGAGATATACTGAATAGACCTGAAATGGCCTGCGAGCATCATCTCTGTGTGTGAATCCGAGCAGGAATGAAATACTGGCTGGCTGAGCCACCTTTAAGACATTTCAATTATGAAACTGTTTGCCAGCCTTCTCTCTCTCTCGGAGTCTCACACATACAAACACGCACGCTCGCACACCACAATCATCTGATCCTCGACTACTAAATCTTGGCAGAGGCCCGGCCACTGATCTGCTGCTGACGTCAAACAGTCAGGGAGCGGATGACGAACTGCTCTGACACCTGCCATTGCACACAGCCCCTTTTTACCCTCCGCAATCCAACAGTCAAAAAAGACGGAAAGAAAGAGACAGGACAGTGGCAGGTAACATCTGTAAGCGAAGCCCGTGAACCGTAATATGAGAATAGAATGAACTGTCATTTCAAGTGAACTATAAGAAAGTGGTTTTCGGGGATAACATGATATCAGAGATTTGGTGAAGACCAACACGTCTGAAATTCTGAGTCGCAGAACCAAAATCTGATGTGACGACAAACTGAATAGCAGTACGAGTAGCTGTAGCAGCAATGCCAACAGCATTGAGAGCTAGCCAAACGTTAGCCAAAACAAGCAGACATCACCATGTGCGAATGCTGGAGCAAGTGCTGCTCAAAGAGAAAATGCTGTTAAATATCTATAAAAGACATTTCAGGATGACTTTAGTTGTTGATATGCAATGGACAACTAATGCTATCAATCTGAATTCTGTGATCCAATTCAGATGTCTGATTTTGTCTTGCTCTGTTAGCATTCTGGCTACGGTATGCACACACACCAAGCATACTGCCTTCAAACCGCCCTAAAAGCATACAAGTATGGGTTTTCCTGACATCTGTTATTACTTTTATGTCTTCATAGTTTTTTTTCTTTAATAATAGCTCAAATATTGAGAGAAATGTTGAACATATGAAGCAAAAATACTCCGACCTGAGACTTAACAGTCTCTACCACCCATTCTTTGAATATCAAGGATTACATTAGGTCTAATATCTAAGTTATCAGAGAGGAGGAATCCACACCGCCCAGCCAGCATGTCCATGTGGGGCCCAAAACGTTTGAATTTGGGCTGCAGATAAGGGTCCCAAGTGGGTTTGTCCGCAGCCTCACCTGTGGTTGCCCATATGGGTTTCAAAGTGCAACTTGAAGGGTTAGGGGTTAGGGTTACCCTAAGCCTTAAATTATTCCAAAGGCAACACAGATAAACACATCACACAAAGTAAAAGAATGTTAACATTCAAATTGGCTAAATGCAAAGTCCAACTAAAGCCACACAGCAACTTGAAACCCATTTGGGCAAACACAGGTGAGGCCACCGTGGAAACTGCGGACAAACCCACATGGGACCCTTATCTGCAGCCCAAATTTAAACCTTATGGGCCCCACGTGGACATGCTGGATGGGCGGTATCACTACAGTAAAGCTAAATGTTTAGCTTCCTGGGAATTTCCTGTGATTTCCTCTTTTTCTTTTTCTTTTTTTTTTAGGTAAAACTTTAATAAGAACCTACATGGCAGATGGAGATCATACAAGAATCAGTGTGTCAGGCATACAGCCATAATGTTAGGGAGGGATGAGGGTGCTGAGTCATAGGTAACTATGCTGGCTGCCACTTCATTTAATTGAACTGTTTCCATACAGTCATTGCACACTGGTCTTGTAAGATAAACATACCCTTAATCATTTTAGCCATTTCTAGCTCTACAGTTTCAGCCCCCTGGGCAGCAACAACAGTACAGAAGGATAACAAGGTGTTTGATGGGCTAAACTGCATGCGTCATGGAGAGCTTGATGCTGAACTCAAAGATGGCGTCCATTTCTTTGACTAAAAACTGCTCGCCTGCTGCATGAGCCGAAAGCTTTTCAAGTTCTTGAGTTTACCTCCACGTTGTGTCGCCGATATGCTCATGAATGTCGAATGAAATCACGAGCCCCTGCATATTCAATGTTGGCTGCCCTGAAGACATTACACTGGAAAACCACCATGGAAGCAAAAGCCTCAAAAATTCTTGACTGTTTGAATAGATTGAGAAAAATGAGACTGCTATGAATTACAATTTCAGAGTGGCGAGAAAAAAAACTGATCTGGTTTTCAAGAGAATGTGTTCTGTTCAATCTTTTTTACGTTTCTTGCAATTCAGAAAATGACAATTCAGCAGAGTTTCACTGCCAATGTTAGAAAAGTGCTTTTAATATCTTTATAGTTTATGTGATGAAACTATTCAGCTTCTTTCTGTTCACATCTAGACATAGTATGGGAGCCCTGTAGGACAAATTTATCCATCTCATTTCTAGCTCTAGTGACCCAGTCCATCAGGAAATGAAAATGGGACAAAACAAGAATATAGTAAGAAAACAGCTGGCAAAACTAGGCTGATGTTGCCGACATAATTCCGCGTCTTCGACTCACTTTCTTTCTGTCTTCCTCGGTTTATGGCTCCTCTTGGAAACCAAAAGACAAACGGAGCAGGATTTGAATCTGTGGCAGGGAACAGCTCTCCCCTTTCCATCCCTGACAGCACAGATGTAGGAAGAGATAAATGCACACATTGTGACACACCCACACACACACATACACAGACATAGACACTCTCATTTTTCGGGGTCGTGTGTGTGTGTGTTACTCTGAAGAATGTGAGATCGCTTGTAATGGAATGACCACCAGCGCAATACATGATACACACAAAAGCAGCAGCAGATGGAAAAGTCAATAATGATGTGTTTATTTTCTCTGCTGATAGAGTAATATCTGTGAGGTCACCAAGTCGGGCCTGTGTGCTAAATAAGAGGAAAACAGGAAGTGACAGACTGCCTGGCTCTGCCTCACTCTTCAACAACACAGAAGAAGACTGTTCAGATATGAAGAGGCCAGCGATCCACCATGTCGAGCTGTGACACGCCAAAGACACAGAGACGAACATATCAAACATCAAAAGCTCTCTTTGCTCCGTTACTCACAGTCTAAGTTTAGTGTCTAAAGCAGACTTAGAAAGACTAATCCATGCGTTTGTGTCCAGCAGGTTAGACTACTGTAACGGCCTGCTCACTGGGCTCTCTAAACGGGCTGTAAGACAGCTGCAGTACATCCAGAACGCTGCTGCTCGAGTCCTGACTAGAACCAGGAAATACGACCATATTAGTCCAGTTCTCAGGTCTCTGCACTGGCTTCCTGTCGCTCAGAGAATAGACTTTAAAACAGCTCTGCTTGTGTACAAGTCTCTTCATGTTCAAGCGCCAAAGTACATCTCTGACATGTTAGAGCCATATGAACCAACTCGGGCTCTGAGAACCTCAGGGAGGGGTCTCCTGCTGGTGCCCAGAGTCAGGACTAAACAAGGTGAGGCTGCGTTTCAGTTTTATGCTCCTAAAATCTGGAACAGTCTTCCAGAAGATGTGAGACAGGCCTCAACTCTGACAATGTTTAAATCCAGGCTGAAAACAGTTCTATTTAGCTGTGCATATGAAGGAAAGTATTTTATCTGCACTTTTCGCTTTTAAATTAATTAATTAATTTTTTTTTTTATATTTTTCTTTTCCCCCCTCTTCTTTGATCGCTTTTAACTGTGTTTTAATCTTTTAAATGCCTTGTCTTTATGTAAAGCACATTGAGTTGCCTGTGGTATGAAATGCGCTATATAAATAAAGATGCCTTGCCTTGCCTAAGCTGCTTCTTACAGTTATTCCCTATTTGAGTGATTCCTTTCAATCTAAATTCAACAGTCAAGATAAGTTAAAAGATACATCTGGAATATCTTGTTAAATTAAAAAGTCTGGAAAAAAAATTGTTTTGAGTCACATTTCATATGAAACAAGCTTTTTTTGACATTTGAAGAGGTTTTTAAGCTAATTTCAAGATCACTTTTATCTCAAAAGTCCTAAATATCACATCTTATTTCAAGAAATTTTGACAAGCCGATTTTCACTAGTTCCATTGGCAGATTTTTTTGCTTATTTCAAGCAAAAACGTCTTGTATTTGCTGTTTTTCTTACTCATTATTGGAGGGGCATTTTTTCCAGTGCACCCCTCTCCCCAGTGGTACTCTCCAGCTCCTCCAGGGGGATTCCAAGTCAGAAGAGCTATATAATCCCTACAGCGTGTTCAAGGTCTGCCTGAAGCCTCCTTCCAGTTCCATGTGCCCGAAAACTAATGAACCAAATGGAGGCAACCAGGACGCATCCTTATCAGATGCCCGAGCCACCTCAGCTGGCTCCTTTAAAGAGCAGCGGCTCCACTCTGAGCTCCCCTGGATGCCTAATTTCCTCACACTATCTTTTTCTCAGCAGGTATCCCTGCTCTGATGTTGTAGTGCTTCTTGTCCCCTCATTCCTGTCCTCTCAAACAACACCCAGTTGAGGTAAACGATCGCCCTTCCTGGAGGTTTACTTCCTGTTAAAAGGGAGGTTTTTTTTCTTTCAACCGTCGAATGTTCAGGACTGATTTGGATTTTAATTCATTTGATTCAATCGGACAAGAAACGACAATAAACCGTCTTGCAATTTGATTCTAATTGGACTAAATTGGATTTTTATCTTTAAAGTGCCTTCAGATGACTTTTGCTATGATTTGGAGCCACACTAATAAACTGAGTTTAAGTGAATATTAAAGTAACACACAGTATAATTATATTAGTTGATAGCAACGACGGGAGCCAGGCAGGATGCAACAAGACTAAAATATTCCAGAAGAGTGTGCCTGCTAAAATCAATAATCTAGTGTGAAAAGCTCCAAGCAACTATCTTTCATTTTTAAATCCAGGTTAAAAACATTTCTTTTCTCATGTTTCTATGCATGAAATCTGCACGGTATCTTTTAATTTATCTTGACTGTTGCTTGTTTTTAAATTCATTTAAATTATTTCATTTGTTTCTCTTCTTTTTTTATGTATTTTTAATGCTTCTTCCACTCCCTGCTGCAATGCTTTTATTTTATGTGAAGCACTTTGAATTGTTTTGTACATGAAATGTGCTATACAAATAAATTTGATTTTGATTTGATTTGATTTGATTTGATCTTCCTAAACTGACCATTAACGGAGAATGTTTAAACAATCTCACCTATACTGGAGGCCATAGACATCATACAAACATATTGATCTACTCGCAAGAAATGTGACTGGACTTAAGAGAAGTAAACAATAACAGCAACACAACCACAAAAATCCCCCAGCGAGTACCTGAGCTGATGTCCATGACGATCAACAGTAACAACAGAAGAAAGATTTAGTTTATGGAAGACTCGTTCTCTAAAATAAATAGCAGCATGTACTGAAGCGACCTACAGTATGTTAGCTTCTGCTAATAGAAGGGAAGAACTTCATCAGAGGCATAAGACTCTCCTCTAAGGCCATTTCTTTTCATCTTTATTATGGCACTTCATATATTTTTATCACTATAAAGCTTATGCTTTTCCACTCTCTGTGAAAGGTCTGACCTTGGAAATGAGATACTGTTGCACTGTATGCACATGGGAAAGGTGTTATCAACCAAGAGAAGAACATCTCCAGCGACAAAAAAAAACCAAAAACAGCAAACAGAACAAAATGATGCATTCAAAGCAAATGTCTTCCCTGGAGATGAGGCATGAAGTCGCACAGTAGATGGACATGGAACAGAGAGTCGAAACGAAAATCTGTTAGGCTTCAAGTTTTGCAAAAGTGTTTAAGGAAACAAATATAGAACAAAATATGGATAATAATCTTGGTGGAATTTCGGCTACTTGGAAGCTACTTGGAACCAAATTAAATTAATGTGTTGATGTTATTTTGTTTGTTAATTCTAACAAAACAAACAAATACTCATATGGATTTTTTATCATATTGCATATGTGGGATACTGGCTGACAATGCCTTGACAAAGTTGAATATTAAAGTTACAAAAAAAGAAATCTGTTCTGGATCCATTGTTTTCCAGACTGTACTTGTTACCATTGGAGCTCATGGTCCTTAATAAGCTCCTTCACTATGTTAAACCCGACACATTCAACACCCGACAACTTGTGAAGGAGACACATCTTGTTTGCTTAATGCTGCTGGATTAAGACGTGACAGAGTTGCAAACTTCCCTAAAGATTGAAATGTTTGGTAAAATCACACCTTCAATAAATATCTTACATGCAAAATGAACAAATGTGATGTTTCCACTGAGCACTGAGAAATTCCAGTGATGGTGGGTGATTTCTTCAATTCCGAAATCAATCATTTTTCTCTAAGCGTGCCGTTGTACAGTATATATTAGGAAGGAAGCAGCAGAGTAAACTGACAAACAACCACATAGCTTGCCTCAAAACGTCGCATGAAAGCTACATTTTCAGGATGTCTCTAATGTCTGGCCTTGACACTAATGAAAAGCTGCACTGAAAAGAGTTTGACAGCTGTTAAGTTCATCAAACCAAAAGAGACTGTGCACTACACGCGAAACAAAGAGAAACTGATGTAAGGTGGCAAGCACGACAACATCGAGAGTGCACACTGCCTCTCTGCATCTGCAAATGAACAAGGACATCCGAAGCTTAAGTCGTTCCGAAAACCCAGAACAGAGGGGCATGGTTGCCTTTGTTAATGTTTAATTTGATTTGACATTTTTCGAGCGCTGCCCATACACACACTCAGGCAGCGTCGGGGGCACCGCAGAGGTCAAGACAATTACGCTGAGGACGTCTTAAGGCCATGCTGTAGAAAAACTGTGCTGCCCTTCTATAACAGTGGAAAGCTGAAGGGAAAAGTTGGAAGGAGTGAAAATAATGGGAGCAGAGAGGACGGGGAGCTCTGGGCTATTCTACTAGTCAGCTTTAATCTTGGCCTAATATCGCTGCAGAGCTACATGAAAGAGATGGTCACCTCTCCAGCAGAACTGTTGAATGAAAACTCTGAGCCACTGATGCTGGAGGAAAGAATCCTACCCATGTTCATTTACTCTGCTGGAACATTCTGAGCAAATTAGATAAGCCTCCGAAAGCCAAGCCAGTTTTACCCAACAGTATGATCAAGTTAGAAATCTCGGGGTAATATTGGACTCAGACCTGAACTTTAACAGCCACGTTAAATCAGTAACATCAGCAGCTTTTTACCAACTGAAAAACATTGCCAGAATCAAAGGAATAGTGTCTAAACCAGACTTAGAGAGACTGATCCATGCGTTTGTCTCCAGCAGGTTAGACTACTGTAACGGCCTGCTCACTGGGCTATCTAAACGGGCTGTAAAGGCTGAGTTATACTTCATTTAACTGCCCTTGCGCTTTCTTCTTGCGCGTATGTTAATGGCTCGAGACGTTTATACTTCATTTAGCTTTGCCGGCGCTTGCGTGTGCTGCATGGCGATTCACCGCCAGGACAGTAGGTGGAGTAGCGGGTTTTTTCAATGACAAGCCTACTATGATGAAAGGAAATTCACCGCCAGGACCTCTTCGAGTGATTCATGCTTCTTCTTCTTGTAAATAGCCGGTATTTTGTCAGATTTTCAACACCTTGGGGGTCTAAACGACTACTTTCTCGCCTGAAAATGTTTCAAATGTTGCTAAAGTTATATATTTACAGAGTTTAGCCTATAGCTTAAGGGAAATCAGCTTTTCAGGCCGGCTGATTTCGGCTCGGGCAGGAGTGAAGTGCACTGTGTGTAAACGCTCTGCTTACTGTTTGATCGATGAGTATGTCGTTTTCAAGTAGTAGGCTTGCGTCTTTTCTTGCGTGAAGTTTAGAAAATTGAGGTGACACACGCAAGCTCGCAATGGGGGGCTTGCAACCGCGCAAGGGCTTGCGTTTCTTCTTGCGTCTTGCTTTGCGTCTTGCGTTACCGACTATAAACCAGGCTTAAGACAGCTGCAGTACATCCAGAACGCTGCTGCTGAGGCCTGACCAGAACCAGGAAATACGACCATATTAGTCCAGTGCTCAGGTCTCTGCACTGGCTTCCTGTCGCTCAGAGAATAGACTTTAAAACAGCTCTGCTTGTGTACAAGTCTCTTCATAGTCAAGCGCCAAAGTACATCTCTGACATGTTAGAGCCTTATGAACCAACTCGGGCTCTGAGAACCTCAGGGAGGGGTCTCCTGCTGGTGCCCAGAGTCAGGACTAAACAAGGTGAGGCTCCGTTTCAGTTTTATGCTCCTAAAATCTGGAACAGTCTTCCAGAAGATGTGAGACAGGCCTCAACTCTGACAATATTTAAATCCAGGCTGAAAACAGTTCTATTTAGCTGTGCATATTACACCTGAAAGTATTTTATCTGCACTCTTCACTTTTAAATTAATTAATTAATGATTTTTTTTTTGGAATGTTTTTATTGTCTTCTTGTGATTTTATGTAGCTGTAAAGCACTTTGAATTGCCTTGTGTACGAATTGTGCTCTACAAATAAAATTGCCTTGCCTTGCCTATGATGTGGCAAAAAAAACATACAAATACAATTCTCCTTTGATCATATCACATGAAGCAAAAGAACACTGAGTAAGGTCCGTCAGGCAAGCTGCAGAAACATCTTGGGATTTTTTTCAGTTACTTTACTGGAGTCAGAAATTGCTTGTTAATTGCATGCAGTGCCCCTCTCTCCAAAGAGCAGTACCCGGGTCAAGCATAAGCACAGCACTGAAAGAGACATACGCTCAAACAAAGCTTATGCGTGAGTTATTAGATTCAATTGTCCTCATACTGTTTCATATAGTTTTCTGCAAGCTACAAAGCATGGCCAGGACTTAACCTGTTCTTAACTTTACTGAATACTAACTCTTAACTCTTACATTGGTTAGCAGATGATGCCTGTTCAGAATCAGTATGTACTCCATAGACCAGGGGTGTCAAACGTACGGCCCGCGGTCCGCCAGGGGGTTCAGTCTGGCCCGGGGGATAAATCTGCATTATTAAAAAAAATAAGAATAAACTTCATTTTCTTTCAAATCTGCAGTTCCTATATTGTCTGCTCGGGGCGCTGTGTTTTAGTCAGTTCAATCGCTTTACCCGCTTTTTCAGTTGGCCCTGACACCCTCATCAGCGAAATGTCTTTGTCAAAAAAGAGAAAACTGGATACAGAGGCCCAATCCCATTTCACCCCTTGGCCCTACCCCTTACCCTTACCCCTATCCCTCCGTTTTGCGCGTTCACGTGTAGGGGGTAGGGGTGTCCCAAATCACGTTAAGGCAGAGGCGTAGGGGTAAGAGGGAGGGCTTTGTAACCCTCGAAACGGAGGGGTTCGGCCAGGCAGACTTAGCCTGATTAACATAGACTTTCAAATCTCTTCGAGATTCTGGTCTGACCAAGACCATAACGAATACGATTCGAAATGGCCTGGTCAACCCGCCTCCCTCGGGTTGCTACTGGTTGTGGCCAGAAAAGGCTGTGCCTAAGCTTAAGCCAATCACACCACTCTTTCCTCTGACGTATGATTTAGCTACCAGCGGGGCTAACTGGTAGATTAAACTCTTACAGAAGCCAGTAGGGAGCAAGCCAGGCGAAAACGTCTTTCCTGTCAAGAAACGATTCAAGGGCTGTTCTTTGCTCGATTTTTAACGAGAATCTCCCGTCGAACACTTTCATTACAGCATCTACAGCAGTGTCAAAAGCTTGATGCTGCTCCTTGTTGATATTGAATGAAGCGCTTCCGTGTACAATCCATGGGTTGAGTGGCAGTTCAACCACGTCACTACCTTGAACCCGCCTTGGTTGGCGCTGCTCAAAGTTGATTGCTTCCCGACAAAGTGGGTGGAGTTCCCATTTTTTCGGGAACTCGAATCCACCTGAATGAGCAGTTGGCCTGAGTAAGTGTAGCAGAGCCGAAGGTGTTGCGTCACTGCGAGGGCGGAGCCTGGGTAAGGCAGACTATGTTCGGAGGGGTACGATATATTTCCCAGAGTACAACGCGACTACCGGGAGAACGCGAGTCTTTTTAAAAATGGAGGAAGCAAAGAAAGCACCACACAAATGTAAGTAGCTCTATTTTTTTGCCATAATTTAACTGTTTTAACCGTTTTAGGTTGTGATAACTGGTGTATTGTGTGAGTTTAACATGGTGGCAATGTGTAGTTGTTTTCTGCTATAAACGCACATGGGAAAAGTCGCAATTTACATGGAGTAATCGGTCAATGCATGTGAAGGTGCTGCGAAAGTCGTAAAACAACAAACTTGTCGTTTTTGAAATTGTAACTCGAGTATTTACAAGCAATGTAGTTGGTTAACCATAGAGAAGTTCCTTTTGAGTGACGTGTGCGTCATTTCGCTACCTATTATCACAAGTATTCATATACGTGACTGTGATTCACAGGGACTCAAGCACAAACAAAGAGCCTGATCAGGTTTAGCGCCGAAAACGAAGATCTGTTTCTAAAGTCATCCCCATCCAAAAAAAGAAGTAGGAAGTCCAATCCGATAATGGATTACCTGATACAGGAGAGCCTGAAGGAGCAGAAGAGCCACGAGCAGAAAACGGAGCGCTTTTTAGCTCTGTTTGAGCGCATGATAGACAAACTTTAAGGTGAGTTGATGTGCCATGCACCTATTGTACACACAGCCACCACTACCGCATTCTGAAACACCTTTTTTTTATTTTTTACAATGGATGAAAGTGCATGCTATAATGTCATGTCGTGTCTTGTTCCCCCAGAACATCACTGAGCCCAGCACCTCCGATGTGCCATGCACCTTCGCTGTGTGTCGGATTTTTCAAGAAAAATGGACTTCTTCCTATATGTTCACAGAAGTGAATGGGAAACCCGTGTGCCTGGTGTGCAGGGCAGCAAGTTTCCGTGCTTAAGGAATACAATATTCGGCGCCACTATTGAAACTCAGCATAGTGAAAAATACAACAACTTGCACAGAGAACTGAGAAAACAGAAGGTCAATGAAATGTTGGTGGGTCTGAGGAAACAGCAATCTTTTTTCACCCGGAGCCGAGAGGTCAGTGATGCTGCGGTGAAAGCCAGCTACTTAATTGCTAGCCAAATAGCATTAGCATCAAAGCCGAACTGTGAGGGGGAGTTCGTCAAAAACTGCATGCTGAAGGCTGCCGAAATTGTGTGTCCTGAGAAGCGACAAACTTTTGCCAATATTAGCTTGACGAGAAATACCGTGGCAGACAGGATTTCGGAACTATCGGCAGATTTGGACAGCCAACTGAAACACAATTTGGAGTCATTTTCTGGCATTTTCTGTTGCAATTGATGAGAGTACTGATATTACGGACGTCGCTCAACTGGCCATATTCATTCGTGGAGTTGACAAGACTTTGAGACTATGGCATAGACAGATGTCATATTACTCACATTGCACTGGTGTTTTGGATGTTTAGAAACCAGGACCATATGAAGGACTGAATTATCGAAGCTTTCAACTCTACAAATAACAGAGGTGGAATTGTGGAGCGTAAACAAAGCTACATCTGCTTCATATTAAAATCCTCAAAGCAACCACTGGTTTTAATTAGTCCTTGAACGATCTTCAGTTTGATTCAGCAAAAAAAACAACAACAACATCATAACTAGTACGGGAAGGTATCCCTAAAGGTTAGACCAGTACATGTTACTCACAATACCATCACACTGTATTCAATCCCATTTGATAGAAAGCTGACAGTTCTCATAGGAAGCCATCAGAACATGCACCACTACACAATCACTACACACTCTCCCTGGCCTCTGTCCTAATAACCCCCACTGAAACGTAAAAGCAGACACGGCTTTCCTGCAGTCATCCTGTTGCTGTTTATCAGATGGATTCAGACATAATGTAACAAACACAGGCAGATTCTACACCGTGAGATTGGAATTATTACGTGGTGGGCTATAAACATTACGCACAGAGCCGGAGATGATGATAGTGGAGAGTCTAACAATGAGGGATGCAGTGCAGTAATTTACCAATCTACCATTCATTCCACTCAAGTGCAGATAAGGCAGATTGTCCTCACATATTTCTGCTATGCGACTTTAACAGCCTGACTCGCTGCAGGTTTTAAGATTATAATATCCATCTATTTTTACTCGTGACTCCTGAACATGGTTCATCTTCGAATTAACTTTCTGTCACGCTCTAAGCAAAACCCTTTTAATGGACCCATTTTAAACCTTAGTGTGCGTACATGTCACTTTTCTTAATTCCCTGGACCTAGGCTGCAGTGAAAGGACCAAAATATGAGACCATTGAGCACCCGGCAGAGGTAATATGCATGTGGCAGGAGGGTACACCGAGCAGAAGGATGCTATTGATCGGACCAATAATAAGCCAGCACTGAGAGGCTGGCAGTGGCAAATAAAAGGGTGACTTTACATTCTACCCGGGTAAAAACTTCAGCTACTCATTCTCAATCTGTTGTCTCAGCTGCGCATTAGCTTGAAGAAGCCGGTGACCCACTGGATTGGACACGAGCATTTCCAATGTTGGCAGCCATCACAATGAGGCTGACGACTGACTAAATCGTCCACTGCTTTGGTTACGAGAATGCCGAACTGGATTAGCTGTCGAGTTGACTTGTCCTCTTTTCTATTCAGCAGTAGACTGTACTGTACACCGGCGCCACCTACTGTTGACTTGGTTGTTGTTGCAGTACGTGGCCCCCATCATAAACTTGAAGTCATTTTGCTGCAAGGTCTTTTCTTGCAGAAGTCATATTTAATCTCAGTGAGATTTCCTGGTGAAATGATATTCAAATCAATGTGAAATTCAAATCACACATTTGTTACCAGAGATGGGACCAAGTCACACATGTGCAAGTCTCAAGTAAGTCTCAAGTCTTAGCTTTCAAGTCTCAAGTAAGTCCCAAGTAATTTCTTCTTGGGCAAGTCAAGTCAAGTCAAGTCAAAGTCAAAGTCAAGTCCTGTAATAGGTCAAGTCAAGTCAAAGTCAAGTCACCTTATTATTGAAATTTTGCCTGCAGAATCTGATCTTAATAAAGTGAAAAGACAAGATATAAGTAACTGTCAGTAAACATCATTGGCCAATGTATCCAACCTGTCCACCCCATATCATATCAAGCTAACGTTAGCTAACTACCGACTAGGCTAACAGGATAATATTAGCTAATTTGACAAGCACTTACTGGTCAGAATGGATCTTAAAATGATGAACAAAGTTCGAAGTTATGCTAGATGCTTAACACTCAAGTCATTCAAGTCATCGTGTCTCAAGTCAAGTGCCGAGTCTTTACCTTCCAAGTCCGAGTCGAGTCCCAAGTCTTTTATTTTTTGTCAAGTCAAGTCACAAGTCATAAAAACAGCTACTCGAGTCGACTTGAGTCCAAGTCAAAGTGACTTGAGTTCCCATCTCTGTTTGTTACCGACAATAAAACATGATGTTGTTATTTTTTTCAGTCTTTAATGCCATTTCCAACTAGCTGCCGGGGATAAATGTGACCAGTATGAAAAAGGCCACTTATATAACATGACATTAATATAGACCATCACGGCTGAGTAATTGTGAAAGCTTTTTTAGGCAGAAGATAGCTGGACATGACGGAGGGATGGAAATTGTGGGAAATAAGTTACACAGCTGTTATTCATTTGAGTAAGTAACTTACCGCTGTTTACCATCATTCAAATCTTGAAGGGTTCTCATATTAAAAGCAAGAGCTGAATCATAAATCATAAAGTGTTTAAGTTGACGACATGCAGACTATATTCTGGGAAAGATGAAACAATATTCCAACATCATGAGCATGCTGCTGTCCACCAAACCGATATCCCACAATTTTCAAACATTATCCTATACATGATGTATTGGGTCCCACATGGAGTCCAAAAATCTGAGACCCACCTGGAAATAACCTGCTATTATAAAGATTAAGAAATATTCAAACAAGAAGTTCTGATGTGTAAAATGAGGAAAAAGTGTTTCAGATTCTGTACTAACAAGGTCAGTAGTCAAACCAAATCAGACTACTGCTGTTGACCAAGCAAAGTTCCTCTCTGCAAAAAGGTCAGATTTCATAGTCTGTTATTTTCCACTGAAGCGGCATCGAAATGACACGAATCTTACAAATGGACCTCAGGTTTCCAGCACAGCATTGCTGACCAAGTGAAACTTCTGATTGGGAACATGGATAAACTTGGCCTTAGAACTATGGGAAAGTGTCCGAAGCCAGATTTATTCTAAACAAAGAGGGATCCAAAAAAGATTTCTTAGGATCATTACATGAAACGGTATCCAACGCATGCTCAGACGGAGCAACAGGGAGCCCACCATCACAGGCTCATTGAAAGACGAAGGAGAAGGATGTGCAGTTTCCTTGAATATAAAGGCGTTAGTGCTTTCAGGACAATGTGACAAATTTCATTTTTAGGCAATTCTACACGTATGAAAACATTTTCGGAATATGACACTGCATCTCTTACACAGTTCACTGTTTGCCTCAATATCTCCCAAAGTGAATTTGCAAACAATTAGTCTAGTTTCAGTCTAAACCTTCTGAAGGATGCTCCACCTCAGTTTTCAACACATCCCTTCAGTTCTACAATGCGCACTCTTCCCCACATGTTGCCATGACAATTACCCATGCACACATGCATATACACTCAACAGACTCTCTTGATTTCCAGGAGAGGAAGAGGCAGCGCAATCAAACAGCATTCAAAGCAAAAGAGCTCTTTCCTGTAATTATCCCCTTGAATTCAAGCCAGAGGTCTGACATATCTCCTCTGTGTGTGTAGCTGTGTGTATTTGAGGTAATGGGTGGGTAAGAGCAGAGTGCATGACCGATTTCCCAAACAAAAGACCACCACAGAAGAAAATTCAAGTGCATCCTATACCTAAACGCAAATGACACAACATCAAGAAGCAGACATTTTATCATTATTCTTCTGATGCAAACAAATAAATGCTCTTCTTCAGCCATCTGTGTGTGTGTGTGCGTATTCGTGTAGCCTCTACAGGATGTCTCTCTCTCCAGGGATGCTGACAAGATCTTAGAACCGATGAGTGTTGCTACCGCTGTGTTTATTTAAGTTAATACATGCACACACATACACACACAGCACAATAACATGGTGCAGATCGCTGCTGGCCACACAAAAAAAGCAGGCGATTTGTAACAGTTGTGTTTAAGTTTGTGTAAATGTCTCTGTCTCTAACTCACTGGTGATTTAGAATTTTTGTTCCATTCACAACTGAATTAATCTCAAGACACTTTGAATTGGGTTATAACTGGATTGAATCTTCATTCAATTATAAATCCAGGGCTGGAGCCTATCCCATCCATCATTGGGTGAGAGGCGGGGTGCACCCTGGACAGGTCGCCAGTCCATCACAGGGCCACACAGAGACAAAACGAGACACACAACCATGCACGCTCACACTCACTCCTAGGGACAATTTAGAGTCAACAATGAACCTAACATGCGTTGTGTTATTTTGGACGGTGGGAGGAAGCCGGAGTATCCGGAGAGAACACACACATTCACGGGGAGAACATGCAAACTCCACACAGAAAGGCCCCAGCCGGGATTCCAACCAGGAACCCTGTTGTTGTGAGGTAGCGGTGCCGACCACCACACCACCATGCAATTCTAGTCCAACCAAATAATGTAAATCCATAAAACCATTGAATAACTAGTTTAAGTAGAAGCTGAATAAGTGAGGTTATGTCACGCACCAATAGCGACAAAATGCAAAGTCAGCCATTTGATGTACTAGCGGGCCTCGGAACAAACTAGTTCATGAGTAAATTTCACAAGGTTTACTAGTGACGAGCATAGCATCCGGTATGTTTACTTGTCAACACAGGTTTTGCTCCATAGATAAATAGTGACAATCAAATGCCCATTAGTGAACTATTGAAGGCAATACAGGTATTTTCACTTAACTCAGTAAGTAGTTAGCGTCAAAGTCTTCACTGTTGAACTAGTGAAAAGTGCCTTTTTTTTCTTTTTTTTTTTACTGCTGATGCACTGCTTATTAGTTAACTAGCGAGGTCAAAAAGATTCATTAGTTAGCAAGTAACACACACACTGTATTCCTAGTAAACTCATTGGGTCCAAAAAAAGTTACCTAGTAACTCTGGTGTTTCATACGAGTCAACTAGTGGAGGCCATCTTCTTCCGCTGGCCGAATATGTCGGACATGGTTCTCGCATGCTGGACCTTTTTTTTTTTCATCTGGTATAACGCCCCTTAGCACTAGTGAGCTATGATGTGCAACTAGTTAAGACATTCGCACTAGTTTACATTCATGTCTTACTCGTCAAGACAAAAGTGCACAGTAGATGTATGCCTGCAACTAGTTATCTAATTTAGATGAAAATATTTTACCAGTTAACTTGTACAACAGTAGCAGCCTTAACTTGCTAGCTTGATGTTAACTAATGTTAAAAGTTAATGAGCTCCGACTTTTGGACTGAACTAGTTAGTAAAGAAATATGTATTAACTGGTAAGGTAAAAGAATTAGCTAATTAGCTATTAGCTCACCAGTTAGCTATTACGGTTATTTTCGACGCTGACTAACTTTTTTGCCAGAATTATTTATCTTTCTGAACCTCATTAGTTACCTAGTGAGGGTAAAAAAAAAAAATTAACATCTGTACTAAAATAAGAAGCCACTAGTGGACTAGTTAACTGAAATTTTTCCGATCAGTATTGCTCACTCGTGGACTGCATGCAAATAAAGAAGGAGGAGGGTTTTGACTGGTCAGTGATCGTGCTGTGTGCTGCAGGGCCTGAATTGTGAAAAGCTCAGTTATTAGCAGAAAATAAAATATATATTCTTACAGTTATATTAGCAGCTAGCCATAACTGAAACAACTAACTAAATCACAGTGTGAAAAACTATGCATTTCATTCAGAAAGACAAATATCCTACTCTTACTTAGATTTCCTTTTAACAGTCCAGGATGATCTCTCCTCTGTGACCTCTTGTGTCATATCTGACCAGTTACAGGTGTAACCTCTTTTATCCCTTCCTTAACAAAGACATAAAAGCAAGTGCTGACTATTTAACTTTTCACTTCTGTGACAGGTGACAAGTGGAGAAAATCTGTGTTACTGTTTTTGGCAGAAGAATGAATAAGAAGAAATCTGCCTGTAGAAAAGTTATCATCAAGATGCTCAGATGTACAAAAGCAAGGTTAGAATAAGACTGTGACCATTTAGGGAATCACAGGGACAACCCACTGCACAATGAAAGCCATTAGGTTTTTGACATAAACTGTTGGACAAGAACTGATGACAAGCATGCGTCTGTTCTGTCTCAACCCCAGCAGCTTGCTCGCATTCAAGTGTCCTGGTTGGAGTCTTCTCTCTTTCTATAAAAATAATGACCCATGAGTATTCTCACAAACAGGGTAAAACTCCTCTTTTTACAGTGGCTAGAACAATGTAAGCAGAACAGCGTACTGTCCTCCGACACTCCTGAAGTTGTGTGGAATGCGGCAAAAACTGTGAAAAGAGGTCAGCGGATGTTGTTTAGATTGGCCAGAAAAAAACGATTTTTCCAATAATAGTGAACATCCTTAGAAGGACCTTGTAAATCTGAAACAATCTCATAAACATATGCCCTACCGAGGCAAGCTAAAAGTCAATATATCGTATATTTAATTCAACGGGCCTCTACAGGATTAAAACACGTCACAGAATCAATATGGTCTCCGTTCCAAAATGTTTCATTAACAGCCTGAATCATTAGAAAACCTCTCTGAACAGGGTACCTGTGTGATCCAGGAAAAGACAGATCTCCCTTCAGTCTATGATGAAGACAAGGAACTGCTGAACTCACCATTCACACCAGAGGAGGTGCAACAAGTAATCATGTCACTCATCTGTGGAAAGTTTTCTCCAGAACTGGATGGATATCATGCAGAGTTTTTATCAGGTCTTATGACTTTCAACCTAAAACTCTTTTTATATCCATTTTATATCCAGACTGTATATCCCTTTGTCCAATCCCACAACTTCCAGTTAAAGGGACAGTTCGCCTCTTTTGACATGAAGCTGTATGACATCCCATATTAGCAATATCATTTATGAACATTGACTTACCCCCTGCTGCGTCCTGTGAGCCGAGTTCCAGCTGAGTTTTGGCGTTGAGAAAGGTAGTCCGGCTAGTTGGCTGGGGTCCCAAAAATAAAGCGTCTTGCTTCTCAAAACAATACGCGTTCAAAAGAGTAACACATTTGCATCACAAAATCGTCCCTCCAGAAAAAGTCAGACCTCACATCGCTTGGCACTATTTCTCGCTCCCTTAGTATCACTACGGGCTGTGTAAACTGTGCAGACCGAAGTGCAGACCGAGCAGTCCCCTGCTTTCGAGCAGTAAACACCGTAACAGGTGCGGCTATCGCTAGGTGGCTGCACGCATTGATATGAAGGGAGGCAAAAATAGCGCCAAGCGATTGTGAGGTCTGACTTTTTCTGGCTAACAATTTTGTGATGCAAATGTATTACTCTTTTGAACGCATATTGTTTTGAGAAGCAAAACACTTTATTTTTGTGGCCCCAGACAACTAGCCGGACTACCTTCATCAACGCCAAAACGAGGCTGGAACTCGGCTCACAGGACGCAGCAGGGGGTAAGAAGATGTTCATAAATGATATTGCTCATATGGGATGTCATACAGCTTCATGTCAAAAGAGGCGAACTATCCCTTTAACCTCAAGTCTATATCTAAATGAATAGAAAGCATATAAGAAAATCTACCACTCCAGTTGATCAACCCAGACCTGTCATAAAAGCCAGATGCGTTCCTATTTAAATCTAGAGGCTGCTTAATAGTTAACCACTCAATCCTGAACAACCAACCAGAATCTTTTAAAATCACTGCATGCGGACAAGACATTTAGCATAGTTGACTTTATTTTCCACCCTCTAGAAATATAATTTTGGGGATAGGTATTGGTATATGGATCAAATTATGTATACAGTAGCAAGCCATAACTCAGAATGGCAGAAGCTGGCAGAAGCTGGCAGAAGCTTTCCCCACTAACAGGGACATTTTTGGAATAGACATTAGACAAAAAAGAGAATAGGATTCCACTGTTTGCTGACAATGTTGTCTTGCAATTAACAAAGCCGGGGAAATCAATCTCTGTATTAAAAGATTTTATTGGCAAATTTGGAAGAATATGAGGCAACAAAGTGAACTTTGGGAAATCAATGCCAAAAACTCCCAAATCTCAAGAAAGCGTCTGAGCATTTCCCCTCAGCTGGGCACAGAATGTATTAAAATGCATTGGAATCAAGTGTATCTCCAACAAAAACCTTCTTCAATGTACGCTACACTCTATTGCTAGATAAGAATAAAGATCTGTAATACTGCACTTTACTTCCAATCTCATTTCTCAGATGCATTAATGCAGTTAAAATGAATGTGCTGCCACATTTTTGGATTAATTTGCTACTCAGATAAAGTCACCTTGTCGTTCAAACACCCTGTTCTCCTGTACCTGGTTAGTTGTGTTCTGATTGCAAATCTGAAAAGTCGTGACCATGAATAAATTCCCTTATTTAAGTATTTTTTAATATAATAATCAGACAATTAGAAAAAAAAAAAAACAGAAACAGCTAGAGGAACATGTTGCATCTAATCAAGTAAATCTGCAAAAGGTCCGTTACAGTTATTATTGGGTACAAATAGAGCACCTTAGAGAGGTAGAGTCTCTCAGGGGTAAAAATGACTAGAACTTCCACAATTTGCAAAAAGAAAAAAACGATCAATTTCAAAATAATGGTTCTCAATGGAAAAATAGTGAAGAATTTGAATATTCCATATAGAATATCATCAAAAGATTGTGAGAATCGGCAAACATCTCTGTTTACAAGGGACATAGCTGAACATCACGCAGCACTGCATTAAATATAGACATGATTCTGTTACGGAAATCACTGCCTGGGCTCTGGAACACTTCCAGAAATCATTGTCTGTGAACACAGTTCACCGTGCCATCAACAAATGCAGGTTAAAGCACATGCAAGAAGGAAGCCATATGTGAACATGATCCAGAAACACAGCTGTCTTTGGAGCAAAGCTCATTTAAAATGGATTGAGGCAAAGTGGAAATCTGTTCTGTGGTAAGATGAATTAAAAATTTAAATTCTTTTTGGAAATCATCATGGAAATCATAATTGTGGAGAGGGACCATCCAGCTTTGTCTTCAGTACTCAATTCAAAAGCATCTCTGACGGTATAGGGGTGCTCGTTAGTGCCTATGGAACTTGCTCACATGGAAAGACGCCATCAATGTTGAATGCATCAATGCTTCCATCCAGACCACATCTTTTTCAGAGAAGTCATTGCATATTTCAACACAAAATACAACAAAGAAGATTCAGGACTGTTGACCAGCTAGAATTCTATATCAGGCAAGAATGCGACAACATTCCTCTCCCAAAGGTCCAGCAGCTGGTCTCCTCAGTCACAGACATTTACAGACTGGTGTTGAAAGAAGAGGGGATGCTACACAGTGGTAAACATGCACCCGTCCCAACTTTTCTTAGACGTGTTGCTGCCATCAAAATTGAACCGGAACCAGTATTTTTCACGAAACCGTAACATGTCTCAATTACAACATGTGATGTATTTTCTATGTTCTACTGTGAATTAAATTTGTGTTTGTGAGATTTATAAATCGATGCTTCCAAATTTCATCTAGATTTTCACAACCTTTTAGGAATTACAACTGTTTTGAATAATAGTAGGGCTGGGCGAGTTAACTTGTTAGTTATTTAACGCCGATAAATATTTTATAGCACATTAATGCAGGTTTTTTTTTTAATTATTATTATTATTATTTTGGGGGAGGGCTTTTGTACCTTTAATTGATAGGAAAGTTCAAAGAGACAGGAAGCAGGGGGCAGAGAGAGGGGGAATGACACGCAGCACAGGGCCGTCTGATGTGGGACTCGAACCGGGGCCAGCTGCAGCGAGGACTATAGCCTCTGTACATGGGGCACCTGCTGTACCCACTATGCCACGGACGGTTTTATTATTTATTTTATTTTCTAAAAGTCTGTTGCTCACAGGCTTTTTTTAAAAAAAAAGTCTGTTGCTGTCTGCTGCGGAACCGGAATCCACCAATCCACCAAACATGGAGAAGGGTACGGAACTTTTACTCGGCCATTTTCATTTTAAAGTTCTTCCAGACGGCGGAGTCAACAGAACCAAAGTCATCTGTAAACTCTGCCAAGTTGAATTGTCTTCTCAGTGTAGTAGTTCCAGTCTAAAATATCACTTAAAGGTAAAACACACAACTGATAGCAGCAAGTCATTCAAGGAAACAGACGGTGGAGCGAGGCTTCTACATAAAAACCACAGAAAGATGCTGATGTTAAAAGTGTGTTAGCACAACAAATGTTATGGCACTTTCATTCATATGGCAGCACATTTAAAATAAAACTAAATGCTAAAAGCTATACACTACTTTTGAATTCATTTTTGGATTTTGCGTACAAATGCGATTAATCGTGATTAATCAGGGAAATCATGTGATTAATTAGATTAAAAATTTGAATCGTTGCCCAGCCCTAAATAATCGACAGGAAACGATAACACAGTATTCATTTCACTGTTAACATTCATCTATTAACACCACCATGTTTTCATATGAAACTGCAGTGAAATCCAATGTCCCACAATTCTTTACTATGTAAAACAGCTGGATAAGGAATAAGAACGTCTATTTAATCAGTATTCATCTGTAGAAAATGATCTTTTATGCAGTTGGCGCATTTAATCTTCACTGGATAAATGCATGTACCAGAAGAGTCTGCAATCTATATCTTACATCATGAGGATTATTAACCCTGTGTGATGTGCATGTGGGTGTATCCACAGCTGTGTCTCTGGCATCCTTCTGCAGAAAGGTTTAAATCAGCAACTGCCCTTTTGAACTGCCATGTTTTTTTAACAGATATCTGTGCACACCTCAAAATTCAACCTTAAGCCCTGACCAACAATCAACTCTGCTACGCTCTGACACTGCAGAGCCACAGCTGCTTGCAGGCTCACAAGCACAGGGTGACGCTGTGTGAAAGGCAATGTCACTTTGAATATCAAGAGAGATAAAAACGAGGCACGGTGCTGTCTGCATGTAAAAACCAGACTCCAGAGGGAAAATGTGGGAGGGTGTGAAGAAAGGAAGGGAGATGGGATGACACGCAGGAAAGACGGGGACTAAAATTAATAAAAAAAAGAACATACTGCAAAGTCAAATGCTGTGTGCATACTGAGGCTGGTGGAGGCCTTTTTTTTTTTTAAAGAGGCGATTCAAGCTTCACTGGACACACTCATTACAGTTGATTATATTTCATATAGGCAAAAACATGGAGAGATACTGCCACTTGTGAGCCTTCAAGGCACCTCAAATGTGGAGAGCTTTGAGATATGGTGAGGAAAAGCATTCAAAAGAAAATGTCATTCCAATTCCAATTACCAATTCTTCAAATTCCACTTTGTAATAATAGACATAGTTGTTTCAAAGTTAGCGGTCCATTCACTAAAAGGATAAAGTCTAAATCACTAAATCTAGATGGCAGCAGTGTATCCCAACCATCAGTGTGTGTGAGTGTGTGTGTGTGTGTGTGTGTGTGTAATTACGGGGAGGAGGGTGGAAGCAATTAAATAAATCATTTTAAAAAATTGCAAAATGCAACAAATTGTCATCTATTTGCTGTAAATTGTTGAATGCTGGCCAACAAAGAAAAGTTTGAGTCAGGGACAGAACAGTTTTATCTCATTCTAATGATTGGGAAAATCATTGAGTGACAAATGATTGAGTAATTCCTGACTTCCGTCAGTGCATCACCATTTAATTTATGTTAATTAATTTAATCTAATAAATGAATGAATTGACCTGAAAAAACAATCAGTTTTGTTGAGTCTGCTTGTACAGATGGATAAAAACAAAGAATAAAACTTGTAAATGAATGCTCGCTGGAACATTGCCATGACATTGACATTGTGTACCGCTTAAAATACACCCTAACTTTAACCTAACCTCAACTCACACCTCTGCCCAAACCCAAAAGGAACCTGCCTCATTATGACCAGACATCAGTCCACATAAGAACTACTAATGAGGCACCCTCAGACACACACACAAATGCCTGAGCAGGCCCGGATCAATAGCAGTTATTCTCTCAGCACTCATTGCTGGCTGCAGTCTGTGTAGCTGTTCAGCTCCTTCATGGCCACTAATTAACCAGTAAAATATCAGCTGATGAGAGTCGAAAAACTCTTTAAAGTGGCTGCAGGTGCCCAGAGCTAGCCAAGCTAACGCTTTTAAAGAACTTTAACTCTCCACCACTTAATGGTGGTGCCAGATAACAAATTATTAGAACACTGAAAGAGAGACAGTCCCTTACAAGACTTGGAACACGCAGTGTGTTAGATATCGGTTTCAGACCAGGTGTCGCTTTTATAACTGCATGAATGCCAAGTTACTGCACAGCTTGGTTATAATTTTAAGGTGTTTATGTATTACTGCTCATTGTGGATGTTCTAATCTTCCGTTTGTTCACACTGTTCATTGTTTTAAAGGTAAATCAACAGATTGGTTAACATATTTTTCCAGCTCAATTTGAAAGCTTTAACATGTATTCAGATTAAACACAAAGAAAACTGTAGCAGCAGTGAACCTCAAACAGTATAACAGCAAAAGGAGATACATAGAATATGCATTTGACAATTTAGATCTTAGAATTTCCTTTTGGGATTAATTAATATTATTAATATCATCAGAGATGGGACCAAGTCACACATGCGCAAGTCCCAAGTCTTAGCTTTCAAGTCTCGAGTAAGTCCCAAGTAATTTTTTCTTGGGCAAGTCAAGTCAAGTCACCTTATTATTGCGATTTTACCTGCAGAATCTGATCTTAATAAAGTGAAAAGACAAGATATAAGTAACTGTCAGTAAACATCATTGGCCAATGTGTCCAATCTGTCCACCCCGTATCATATCAAGCTAATGTTAGCTAACCACCGACTAGGCTAACAGGATAATATTAGCTAATTATTCATTTTATATTCAAACTAAAAACATGAACTGAATAACACTCAAGTCATCCAAGTCATCGTGTCTCAAGTCAAGTCAAGTCCCGAGTCTTTTAACTTCCAAGTCCAAGTCCGAGTCGAGTCTCAAGTCTTTTCTTTTTTGTCAAGTAAACGCTAAAGGCTTACAGCTTGATTCAGGTTTTGATAAACCCCCTCAGCTGCTGTGGCTCTGTATTCACATGTTAACAGCAACCGACATCAATGCATTGTTCTTCTTCCTTTTTTTCTCTCGTCCTTTTTGTCTGGTTTTATGCGTTTGATCTAATTGACCAAAGGGAGGCTGACTAAGCATCAATCCTCTTTCACTGGTAGTTTCACACTGTTGCAACATATTTCACTTGGGAGCAGTTTGCTACAACAACAGCCTGCTGCAGCTGCCCGGTGTGGAGCGTCTTGGTTTTGTCTACCTGTCTTTCCCTCCATGTAAGGCTGTGGAGCTGGGAGACCCAAACACTCACTAACCCCAAACAAAGGTGGGGCTAGTGAGACGACAAGAGTGGGAAAAGGAGACTTTAGGTATGGGAAAGCCAGCCAAGGTTTAAAGGATTTGAAAAGTAAAAGTCAATTTGCTGATATTAAAGGGATAGGTTGCCTCTTTTGACATGAAGGTGTATGACATCCCATATTAGCAATATAATTTATTAAATTTGACTTACCCCCTGCTGCATCCTGTGAGCCGAGTTCCAGCCTCGTTTTAGCGTTGGCAAAAGTAGTCCGGCTAGTTGGCTAGGGTCCCGAAAATAAAGCGTTTTGCTTCTCAAAACAATATGCGTTCAAAAGAGTAATACATTTGCATCACAAAATCGTTAGCCAGAAAAAGTCAGACCTCACAATCGCTTGGCGCTATTTTTTCCTCCCTTCATATCAATGCGTTCAGCCACCTAGCGATAGCCGCACCTGTTACGGTGTTTACTGCTCGGAAGCAGGGGACTGCTCGGTCTGCACTTCGGTCTGCACAGTTGATACGAAGGGAGAGAGAAATAGCGCCAAGCGACTGTGAGGTCTGACTTTTTCTGGCTAACGATTTTGTGATGCAAATGTATTACTCTTTGGAACGCATATTGTTTTGAGAAGCAAAACGCTTTATTTTTTTAGCCCCAGCCAACTAGCCGGACTACCTTCGTCAACGCCAAAACTCAGCTGGAACTCGGCTCACAGGACGCAGCAGGGGGTAAGTCAATGTTCATAAATGATATTGCTAATATGGGATTACATACAGCTTCATGTGAAAAGAGGCGAACTATCACTTTAATTCAGATGCCACAACTTGCTCAATGCAGCTATCGGTCAGTGAAGTACAGAGATGGCAAACAGCTGGCAAACAGAGTCAAGATAAAAATGGAACAACATTGGTTCAAATAGATTTGTACCTTCACGTAAATTATATTAACACACAGTAGTGGTTTGTTGTGTGCACGATCAATTCAAATTTAATTTCTTTCCAAATCACGTGGTAGTTCTGTGAAGTTAACCCTAATCCCTGATAGGGGACATTTTTGCCCACTTCTAAAATGATCCCCAAAATACCATATGTTACTATATTTTTCCACTTTTTTTCCAGAAATCTTTTCTTCCACTTCAGTTCTGATCATAACCACCGTGTTTTCAATTATTTTCAAAATATTAACCCTTTAAATACTAGTGCATATGAGGTAAACACCAATTTCTGTTAAAGACACACACAAAAACTGCTATATTTCCAATGTATGCAATGCAAAGTGAAATATTTTATGGGGGATTATTAGGTCTGGGATATGTCATTGATGAGCTATAACATCAGCTTTTACAGCTTTTTAGTTTTTCTGCAGTGGCAGATTACAGAAACGGCTCCCATAGATATCCATTATAATGCACGTTTCTGCAGTATATCCCCAGTAAACCCGCAAAATATGGCATCAAAGTGTGGGTTGCCTGTGACGTGCGCAAATCAAAGCCTTCCAAAGACATGTTTTTAGGTCGTTTTAAAAGGGGACAAAAATGTCCCTTTTCAGAAATTAAGTTGTGTTTTAAATCAGGTATGAGGGTTAAACATCTATTGCGTTACATAGATGCAAATAGATGGTCCCCTCATCTGCCATTGCCTCTCGTAACAAGAGATTATTTTTTTTTTTATTCGCTTCTTTGTCAGTCCAAAGTCATGAAAAGTCACATGAAGCTTTGTTTAAGACGCATTAACTGAAAAGGCTTTTCATTATAATCACGAGAATAACAACACTACAAAAAGACTCGTTTCAAGGATTTGGGCTTATTCAATAGTTTTATTACCAACAAAAACAGCATAAAAACGTAAATTCAAGAAATTCTATAAGTTGTCTACTGGTGGTAAGATACAACCTTTTTGTAAGTTTAACCAAGTAGAAATGAATATAAATACTAAAGTTTTTAGATGATAGACACTTTTGACAGTGGTTTTTGTCTCACTGACACACTGTTAGTTTGATCTTGCACGGTCAAAGAGGCTCAAACTTAATTTACCTTGACAAAGGGGCAACATATCCAAACACAGTCACAGGATGCGATCCACAGTAAGTGAAGCCAAAAGGAGCATCATGTGTGTATGCATGATTAATTTTTTAACAGCCAGCGAGACAAGAACTGATGTAAACAGATGGATGCATCATCTCTCAGAGGAGCGGATAAACTTTGTGAAGCTTTTAGAACTCTTTTCAGGCAGCCATTGAAATACAGTAGTCCTTAAACTCCAATATCTGTTTAAATGTTCTCTCAAGGGAAAAACTAACATATTAGGTGTACTTAGTGCTGCAGGAATTCATAGTTATAAAACTTGAAGATGGCATAGTTCTTTTTGATTCATTGCCATTGCCAGTGGGAACTTTTGAAAACCAGGCACAATGAAAAACATCCCAGCTGAAGAGGTCAGAGTGAGCCACAAACCTTGTGGATTTACACTATCAAGCAATTCTTGTTTCTGCACATTGTGGTCTGACCTTAAACCCACAATGTCTAGACAAGTGTGATGTGCAATCTGTTTCCTGAGAAGATAAAAACACTATCAATTCCATGCAGGCTTTCTCACTAACATGATAACGGCCCAGTTTTATCCTAATAAATCCTGTTCTGAAGTGAAACACAAAGGAAGCCTCCCAACCAAACTGCATTCTGACTGTTCGTAACTCTTTCTGCTTTTCCTGAACGTTTGTGTGCAGGAGTGAGCTGGACAGCACCGCATGCATGCTTCTGCAACAAAAGTACAAACACCTTGGCGTGTTTGCTTCCAGTAGTATTTCTAGCCTGTCAGCCAGACACAGGAAGGAATGCAAACAGAGTAACCGACTGGCTCATCTGCTTCATTTACTCACAGTTTACACTGTGCGGGGCACAGGAGCCTCCAGGCCTCTACAAAGGGGATCCAGGAAACCTCATTGTGCTCAGTGCTCTTTAAATAAACATTAACACGTTGATATATACACGAATGACCACAAAAGTGTTCATCCCTGTAGTCTGAGCACTCCTGCCTGAGGCGCTGCTGGCCTGTCGCATGCAACCTGTTCTCTACAGTTCGGCCTTCCTACACAGGAACCCACCGCTGCTGACTGAGATATTCTGACAAAACATGTGGCCCACCCATTTGTCCCTGACAAAACTGCTCAGGTGTTTACACCTGCACATTTCCGCCGATTGGCTGCTCTGCTTGAGTTTATTTTCTCATTTTTTTTTCATCTTTTTTTCAGCTGTTTTTGAACAGTCCTCAATAGCTCCTTGGCTGTGTTCAAAACTGCATACTACATACTACATACTACATACTTCCATACTGCATACTCATCGATCAGACAGTATGCAGAGCGTTTACCCACAATGCATTTCGCTCCTGCCCGAGCCGAAATCAGCCGGCCTGAAGCTGATTTCGCTTAAGCTCTAAACTCTGTAAACTTCAGCAACATTTGAAACATTTTCAGGCGAGAAAGTAGTCGTTTAGATCCCCAACGTGTTGAAAATCTGACAAAATACCGGCTATTTACAATTTTGTTCCGACGAATTCGGCGCTACTAAAGCTAGCCGCAGTGAGCAACGCACTTCCGGTTATTTTGACAAAATAAAATACCCGTTGCCTTTTTTCATAGGGGCTGTGTTTGAAACCGCATACTTCTCCTACTACTCCTACTGACTTTTTTCCCGAATGCATACTAGATTCGCCGAAATGTTGGGTATGCATCATGAGGTTACTACTCATACTCAAACTACCCAAGATGCAACGTAACTTGACGTCGCCGATCGTCATTTCCTGTCAAAACAGCAGTTTCAAGCTAGCTACAACTTGGGTCGGTTCACTTCCTGTTTTCAAAACAAAAGCACCAATTGTATCGTAATGGCTTTCCCTATGATAAAAGGCAACGGGTATTTTATTTTGTGAAAATAACCGGAAGTGCGTTGCTCACTGCGGCTAGCATTAGTAGCGCCGAATTCGTGGGAACAAAATTGTAAATAGCCGGTATTTTGTCAGGTTTTCAACACGTTGGGGATCTAAACAACTACTTTCTCGCCTGAAAATGTTTCAAATGTTGCTAAAGTTTACAGAGTTTAGAGCTTAAGTGAAATCAGCTTCAGGCCGGCTGATTTCAGCTCGGGTAGGAGCGAAATGCATTGTGGGTAAACGCTCTTCATACTGTCTGATCGATGAGTATGTAGT